>NW_027468774.1:19886100-20383600 GCF_046254945.1 Alosa pseudoharengus | reverse complement strand
TAAACACTTGAGTTACCCTCGTTATCATCAGTATTTACATGTGTTTGTATGTGAGTAGTGTTCTACATTGAATTCATTTGCAGAGTATGTTGTCATTGTGGATGTTTGTGTATTAGTAGTTGTATCTTCATTTTCTTTGCATTTTATTATTGATTTAATTAGTCATTTGATTTACTTTTCTTGTTTCTTTTCATTTTTCCCTTATATTCTCTTTTCTGCTACACTCTGTTTACCCATAATACTTTTCAGCTCTTTCTTCTCCTTTTTCTCTCTTTCCTACCCACTGTTGCCAAGGAAACAGTGGAAGAGAGCATTCTGGGACTTGAAAGCAATGCATTATGGGACAGCTATGTTAAAGAGTAAATTAAAGTAACATTTAAGATTATAAGATGTCTGAAAGCAACCAGGTAATGAAGACATGAGTGTTCATTATGTCCAACCACCAAACCATGCTCCCACGATGCACTGCAAGTACCATGGTTAATACTAGTATGCTATTGCTGCTGTGTTGCATTCATTTATATCACTGGTTTTGCTTATAAGTCAGTCCCTTTCTTTTTGGGTGAGCAGCTTGTTGGAATTTGAGAGTTTGTTTTTGTTTCCTTTCTGATGACAACCTTAGCACAGTGAGTGTCTTGGCTCTTTCCCCTGGCAGACTGCACCGGCCTGCGTTTAGTGGCACAGGACAGAACCTTCTGGGCACACACTGCGGAGGAACCGCTCTCCAGCAAGGGCTTATTCCCATATGGGCCTTTCACAGGAGAGTTCCTGCCCTCTTGGGAGTGGTTCTCTCGCTCCCTGTGGAGTGGACATTGCACAAGCAGCATATGTGCACTTGGCTAAGTATTACTCTGCTGGAGAAGACAATAAGGCACAAGGTGCGAGAGTTCCCCCCAGCATTCTTGGGCTTGGATTTCACGACTGCGGTAGCTACATATGTTTTCAGCAGGAGACTGGAGGAAGGGGGCGGCGAGTCCAGTATTTCTCTTCTCTTCAGTCCATCTGAGGTGTGAATCACCACCGCTCTGGGACTCTGTTAGCGATCCCTTCTGTACATTTCATTACGAGCCTCCTGATGGGCATTATGAACTAACACTCAGACCACACCAGACCAGGGTCATAGGGAAATAGTTTACTTAAAGGCCACACGGGCTTTGTGGCCAACCAGATTATAGAATCTGAAGTTTTCCTTTTCCTATATGCAGTCCACCCTGAAGCCTTTTCTCTAGGTTAAAGAGAGCCTTGACCTTGCAGCCCTCATTTAGCAACTATTCAGCTGTTATACAATGGCTATAATCCACTAAGTCAACATAGATTTACCCAACCTCCAGGGGGAGAGTCAGAGTTCTCATTTTGCTCAGGTTACTTTGGACGTTATGGATTGGGGTGAGGGAGAGGGCTCCTCTACAGCTGAATTCATGGTGAAGCCTTGTAATACGTCCAATATGGCCATTCTAAAAATCCACCCACAATCTACACTTTTTTAGAACAGAACATTTTGCACATTCAGTTTTAAACAGGCTCTTTGCCTCCTGCCTCTGTTTATGCACATAGCTCCATGCTATATGACCTTGTACAGAAGTGACTTTTGTGGTGGTAGCAGCCATATTGGACATATTACAATGCCAGGGTCAAATCAGCTGCAGGAGAGTCCAGTCTAACAGAAAGTAATAGAGGGGCTCGACTGGTTTTGGAGATTTGCTGGACATGGTGTCTGCAAATGCTGTGTTGATTAATTTAGAAAAGCATAAGGGCAAGGACACCAACAGAAAGACAGCATCTGCCTACTTTACATAACCCTTTTTCACCACCAGGGGTGCTCTCTCTCTCTCTCTCTCTCTCTCTTTCTCTCTCTCATGTGTCACTGAGCAGTTATATCACAACAGTAGCCTTTGTTTGGCAGATCAAAAGGACCAAAAGAACAAATGGAAGAAATGTCAATCTTCTGATAATATTCTGTCTAACCTATAGAGCACTAGGCACTTGGACATCATTACATAAGAGGAGAATATCTGAATCTGTTTTTGTATGGTCATATTACGTCCCCCACGTCACAGAGATCATCTGTATTATAATATATGTATACAGTCATGTTCGTTTGTTTACTGGAGTAAGCCAGTGAGAGGGGTACTATGATGGAGAGCCAGTGTTTGTTTCTGATAGGGTTTGGATGTGTCAGGGCTTTCAAAGAGTGTTGCATCTGTCTCTGTGTCTGTGCTATACACGTGTGACAGAGTGTATAGTTCACTCTCACATCCCACATCTAACATAGTGCCTTTACCATGTATGCAGTGGACATACATGGTCCTCATGTTGTGATTCTTTTTTTGGTCTTGGGTGTGTTTGACATGCATGAATGTTTTTTCCCCTTGCTTGTAAGTATAACACTTTGCCATTGGCCAACACACATTTCCCTCTTAAGTTCCTTAAGGATATACTGACGTGTAACATCCTTGTCCACTAAACAGTTTGCCAATACAGGGGTAAGGACTCAGAAGCGCTAGACTGGTAATAGTGCCGGGATAGTTTCTGTAGTATATATTCAGATATGTAAAGTCTGTCCATGACGCACACTGAATATCTCTCAATCTTTCTTTCTTTTTAGAATCAAATTTCTACACACATGAATACCACATCAAGACGTAAGAAGTAGAATAGTCTCTGTAGAGCATGTCAGGATGTCAGGATTGTTGCTTTCAGTGAGATATTATTGTCAGTGTCATTGCAAACCCTTTGAGAGGCTCTCTTGTCTCTGGGTGGTTATGTATGGCTTAATACCAGGTTTTTCAATATAAAACTCATAAGTAAACTAAATACAGAAAATACTGTTTCTCATCTAGGTCTCTTGATGCATATTTTAGTTCTTCTTGGTCATGGTACACTGTTTCAGTATTAACTTTTACTCATGTTTTCCTTGGTCCTGGTTTTTCAGTCCTGTCATATTTTGTATTTTTATTTGTCAGTATCAAATGCATCTCATTGTATTTGTCAGTGATACCATATTCCCATATTTGAAAAGATAAGCATAAATGTGTTTGACAAATATTAACCTGGGTTCCAACAAATTAGCATTGTTGTTAAAAATTAAGATTCATAAAGATTATAATGCAGCAAAAGGTGAGGATATAAAATATCACTCCTATATCATTTATAGTGTGCCACAATACAACATTTTAATAACAATTTGTGCTGCAGGCGTAGCAGTCCAAATCAGAGCACTGGCTATCCTGATGCAGTGCTGGTTTGTTCAGCGTGGACCTCCAGGGTTGATATTTGCTCTCCTCCAACCCCCCCCCCCCCCCCCCAACCCGCCTGCCTGCCTGTCAGACTAATCCCTCTTCATCCCCCACCAGGCCGCACATCCAGCCCCCGTAGCATAACTAAGGTGTGAACAGAGGTATGTAAACCAGCAGTCTCCACTGCTGCGCTTGGATTGGCCCTCGGCCCTTCCATTCTCCGCATGAACACTGTGTTGCCCTTTGCCGAGCTTTGCTGGGCCGGTGTTGGCTTCGGCTCGGATACTTTCCTTTATCCATGTTATGCTGCAGGGAAACATCATTTTCTGCCCTCTGGTTGGGACACGGCACTTGTGGTGGTCAGATTATGAGGTGGTGAGAAATCTGGATCAGGTCTGTGCAATGCAGAGAGTATCAGTGAATGTGAGAGCCCTGCAAAGTAGCCACCTCCTGGAGGGCGCTGAGAGGTCTTTTGAATAGTGACCAAGTCTACATGTGAATATAACAAAGTGTGTGTGTCCACATCCAGTGACTGTTGTGTAACATCTGTGTCACCATCTGTGAATGTAATGCTCTCTCACAGTTGTAAAGCACCACTGTGGGATCATATTCTCATAGTTTATTCAGAAAGTCAAGTGCTTGAAAGGGAGAGTTGCTTGTGCATTTAGTTCATAAAAGTAGCCTAAGCAAATGTACATTTACATCTGGATATCAGAAATATGTGAAGAGTATTGTTATCTTAGTGAGGATTTACTTCTTCATTTTCTTAAAAAGATAGTAATACTGTTGATGAAACAGGAAAATGGTGATAGAAAGGAGATTTTGAATGATTTCGAAAGTGACTAGCACAGGGTACATTTACAAAAATGATTTAGAAAACACACATATCAAAATCCTGTCCAAAAGTCCTAAAATCTCATTTGTTTTAATTTCTCATCGTTCAGTCTCATTTTTCATGTGTATGCAGCATGTGACCGAAATGCATCGCAGGATATTTTTTCCATTGTGGCTACATGGACCAATACTATTTCCAACCAACATTTTGGAATATTTATGTTTAACCCTATGTTGTGAGTTTACAGAAACATTTGGTCTCAGTAATGATTCAATTAAGATTAACCTCAAGTAGAACATCACTACCTAGCAAACACTGTGTTGAATCAAAATGACTAGCCTGCTAACCATACAGTTAATCATGTTACTCACTTGCAAGCTGTGCCATGCTTCAGCACTGCACGGCAAATCATCTTAGTGTTATCTATTACCGTTAACACTAACACAGTCAGTCCCAAATTCCAGGGCTTAGTATCCCATAGTGTGTATTTTGGGAACTTTACTGTGAAGATACCAACAAAAGCTCATCTTTTATCTAAACAATTATTTTCTGACAAGGACCAATATATTGCAAAACTGCAACTTGTACGTACCTGTCTGTCAGTGTGTGTATGAGTGTGTGTGTGTGTGTGTGTGTTATACCACTTTTCATTTATTTTGCTTTATAAACTGTATCTAAAGAGAATGACCATTGCCTCTCCAGTTCCACACACTATGTGCTGATATCTTTTAGAGATATTTAGAGAGGACCATCCAGTAATAGTTTTTTTTCCTTCATTATTCTCATTTTTTATTTTACCCAGTTATGTATCACTCACTTCTGATCATTTGCATGTTGTATAGTGTGTGTTCTGTGTTGGTAGTGGATCATATAATTTAAACATATACAAATGTTATATATAGAATTTACACATCACTTATTTACACTTCCATGTACTTCTTACTCTCTCAGGGGGGAATAACGGAAGTCTTGGTGTTCAGTTCAGCTTGAAAACCTATTAATGTCAAACAGGCTTAGCCAGAGTGTTCCCATATTTAGCCAAATCAATCCAGAAGCAGAGGATAAATTGAGAGGCATAGTAGGCAAGAAAAGCCAAACATGTAGGACATGATTGAGTGAGAGGAAATGTGATGTGATGTTCACATAGCTCGAAGGACAGAGAAAAATCCTTTCCACTTTCACACAAATACATATTAGCATAGAGGAATGATCTGTTTTGAGGCAGGTGTTTGTGTGTGTGTGTGTGTGTATGTACATATTTTATGGTGACGCAGTCCCAGTGTGTCTCACCCTAAATCAGCCCTGTGACTCGATCTGGTGCCGTAAAAGTTATGGAGTAGCTGGAAATAATACCTACTGCGTGTTCTCAGATCACTATGGACGTAGGTCTTCCAGTTTTTATTTACTATTGTTTGTGATTGTTTTTTTCCATGACTACTCTGTGTGTTTCTGTCGGTATGGAGGTGTCCCTCTGTGTTTGTCTGTTTAGAAGGGAAATTACTGGGATGACATGTTAATTCTGCTCTCCTTTCCACATCCACACTCAATCAAAGCCACGGTGAGCAGAGTGTCCACATCTCTGCCATACTCTGTCCTAATCTGTTCCATTCTCCTGGAAGAATAGGCAGATTTGAGCACACACTAAGCTGATATACAGTACATTATAATAGGTTGCCTCAGCTCAGCTCTTGGGATTTGACAGAGGCAGAGGATTTGGCTATTTAGAGGTCACTCGGGTGGCTAAGAGGAAGGTAGGGGTGTGAAAGGATGGCAGCCAGTTGCTTTTGGACCCTGTGAAGATGTCAGTGTTTTCCTGAGGCACTAGCATGTGTTTCATATCAGAACACTAATAAGGGTGTCTATTAAGATGTGGACACATGTAAATTTACACTCTGAGACCACAGGAACGGTCTCTGATGGTACCCAAGGAGCCTTCCTCTTTTGCCTGTTAACTATTAGAATAAGACAGACACAGTGAATAGGAGTAACACTGACCTCAGTACAGATCTGTTTTTAAAGAGGACAGAGGGTGTCAACTGAAACTGTTTTTTGGATTTGAACTCTGACCTCTTCATGTGGTCCACTCCAAGCAGGCTCTGAGCTTTGGGCCGCAGAGCTCCACTGTGGCTGTCTCTCTGTTTTCTTTTCTTTACCTGTGCAAAGGTCTGTGTCAGTGCCTGGATCAAACACCTGTGTGTCAGTTCTGTAGCGGACGGGTCCTGCTATGTGGGGCGCCATATGTCTCAGGGAAACACTGGGTGCTTTATCCACACACTCCCATAATGCACCTGTTTTAATGAGTATGCTATTGCCACTAGAGGGAGAGGGGTCTTTATTCTAAACTATTGTAGCAAGATATTGTTGACATATCTCATAACTCTCATTCTTCTGTTTTGTCCTTCTGTTTGTTTGTTTGTCTGTCTGTCTGTCTGTCTGTCTGTCTGTCTGTCTGTCTGTGTCTCTGTCTGTCTGTTTGTCTTAACGTTTGTCTGTATGTGTGTTCGCTTCTGCCCGTCCTCTACTCCTATCTTATTATTTAATGAATCATGTATTCATTGCATTGCATCTATTGATCATCCACATCAAATTCAAAAATACATTTTATTTTCCACCAATCTTCAATGTAACATCATAAATAAAATATATATTATTGTAAAAAATATATAAATGATAAACCATACACTTAAACACATCAAACATAATGTGATTTTCGTCTGTAACATTAAACTTGTCTGGTGATGCCTTCTCTATGGTCTAGCCACTGGCTATGAGAAGTCCCGCAGTCTCAACAATATATCTGGCATGACAGGGGCTCCCCTGCGCCTCACGCCCATCACCCCCATTAACAGCACGCCCTACGAGCCCTACGAAACCCCTGGACCTCTCCGGCGCTGCAGATCACCCATTCCTTCAATTTTGTAGCATAGCGAGAACAAGAAGACGACAGGAAAAAAAAATGTGACCTTAGTTTAAAAAAAAGAAAACCCAATATCAATGAACATCTTCTGATATAATCACAGCTCTGGAAGATAATACCCCCCCAATATTATGAAGTGAAGTAAAATGCCTTTTAGATAGCCTGATGGTAACCTGTAGGGAATGCTATCTGGCTAGCAAAAGTAATAGTATTTTATAGACAAGATATGCCTCACCTCGGGAAAAACAGTTTCATTAACTACATTTGCTTCCGGCAATATTTCAAACTGGCAACTATTAGGATCGCAGTCTGTCCATAGCAATATTTAGCCTTGAAAAAACAGAACTGTCTCTGATGAAATATAGCCGGGCTCATAGACCCTGAAAAAATACAGGTAATTTATAAGGTACGTGACATGGGCTGCCGTAGTGAGCTAGCTGGCTGCCCTTATTGCTCTGCCTGTAAACCCTTGGAAACAGTGGACATGGATGTATAGAGTCAAGTAGATGACAAGACCCATTTGCTTCTTTTTTATACAATGCTACGAAGCCTCAAAGAAAACCTGATGTAGACACTCATGAATGACTGAATAAGTGACGCATTCATAGGGAATGAAAGCAACCAAACATACAAAACCAAACATGTATATATAGTGCATGCAGTGAAGACAACTAAAATCAGGAACATGAAAATAAATTCATACCAAAAAAATACAACCCTCCCCTTCTCTCCTTAAACAATTCAAACAAAATAATTTGCCAGACTATAGTATGAGAAAAGTGCAATGTAGATATATAAACCAGAATCACCCTATCTGTATAAAGTTTATTTGAAATATGATTCACCTCATCCAGGCCACTTTCACCAATCCTGTCATACTTCAGACTCCTGTTAACAGGAAATCTGATTCCATACGGTCAATCACAGCCAGCATTTGTTACCATAGCCTACTCCTAAGATTATCAACCAGATGCTTGTGGCAGGTAGTTCGAATCAACTGATTTAAAACGGTGATTCAGATAATGTCGTTGGAGATCTTCTGTCACACACTAAACAGGTAGGAGAGGAATAATGAAAAAAACTATTTTTATAAGAATGACTTGGGTCATTGGGGGGCGGGTTAGAGTGGCAAGGTGGGGTTGCACTTTAAGGGGAGGGATAAGAACCTTATAAGGTGTGTGTAGACTGTTGAACTGGAGGTAGTTGTGTCTGGTTCCAAGAGGGCATTCTGACACTTTCATTGACACCTCCCCCCTCCCCCATTGGTCACTCACTTGATGATACAGAGCTGTCCATGGAGAAAAGCAGATGGTGGGAGGAATCTCCCAATCAAGGGCCTATAAACCTTTATGCACTGAACCAGCACCACCCCCTTTTTTGTGCAGGTGCATGATGGGAAACACAGTTTTCCCATAAAAAAAACTGTTCATATATCTATATGCATACATATCACAGCAACCCCTTTCCTAAGGGTGGGGGGTGAAGAGGCCTGCGGCTGCCTGTTTGCCTGCTTCTCCTCTGAGACTCGGCTGGGCTTTTTACCCATAACACATCCCGTCTCATCCTCCTTCTGTTCTCATCCTGGTTGCTCCACTGACTGCCCTGAGTACTGTACTCAGTACAGTAGACCTTTTGTGCTACTCTCGGTTTCTCCTTTTTCATTTCTGCTTTCCCCCCCCCCCCTCTCGGCCGCCCTCACTTTCTTGGATGCTGATCTTCACCTCATTGTGTTTAAAAGGAGGGGGCATGGAGTGGATGCTGGACTGACAGCTGTCATTAAGAGAAGAAAAGGAAAAGAGATGGCAAATGTTTTAGCGAACAACCTTTACAAGGAAATATGCAATGTAAACTAATAATGTATTGCCATGGAGATGTGCTGCTCATTTAAATCTGTTGTCAGTTATGACCTTCAAGCCTGTCAAAACTTTTATGTTTGTCTTTTTTAATTTTTGTTAGAACACAATGAGTTACAAGTACTGTATTTTTCTCTCAGAAGGAAAGCAGAAATAACTGATATTGTCTTACTTATTTTAAAGGCAAGAACATATGATTTATTTCTTGAGAAGTTCATGAGAAAGTATGAGTTGAAAATGTTATTTTATTTGTGGGCTTTTCAGTAGTGGACCGTCTTTGGGCAGAATTTCACTTTGAGAAAAGAATGATCATCGTAGCATGATCCTTTTTTTATGCCTGTAGCCACTGTTGATAGAATTGTGAAAAATGTTTTTTTTAATGAACAAACCTTTAATCTTTATTTTATCAGCTAGCCGGTAGCTTGTTTCTGACATTTTTTTTAATTTCTCTCATACCTCTCTTCATCCCTCCCTCCTCCTGCTCTTTCTGTCATCCATAAACAGATGGATGCTAATCGAGAATGACTGAGACATGTTGCATTTTCTTTGCCAATGAATGAAAAGGCTGGCTTGTCATAGGAGAATGAGTCGTAGCTTGTTACTTGCAGTGAGAAGTTAAAATCACCTAGCTTAAGGTCCTAAGGTCCTAATTCTGTGTACCCACGGTTAGTTTGGAAGTGAGAGAAAGGGAGAAACATGATCATTCTTTACAAAGACAGAGGGTTTCATGGGTTCAGGATTCGCTGCGTCTACCTTCAGAGGTGCGGATTTTCTCATGATGATGCTTTTAGGTGGGGAGGATGATTTGAGGTTGAAGAATGGGAGGATGTTAAGGACGGGAGGGAGGTTTAACAGGAGGAGGAATATAAATCTGCAGGGAAGGGTGGGGGGGGCACAGGCTGGGGGGTTATAGAATAAATCAGGAGGATGGATAGGTTTCAGGACCATCAGTGAACCTTCTCCACCAACTGTCTCTGTGTAACCTTGCAATTCTCCTTCTTCTCTCTCTCCCCTGTGTTCATTTCCATCGTCTGACCCGTTCTGTTGTAAATGAGTGTGTCTGGGTCAAGAGAGCTACTGCTCTGAGTCTTGTACAGTTTTCTAATTCATTCCCTCCCTGCATGGGTTTTCATCACAAGCAATAAGGACTTCATAATATAATGATTAGGGAGTATGTTTTATAAGCAAACAGATTTTATCAAAGCTTGTATGTATGTGTATATTCATATGTAAGTGTGTGAACATATGGATGTGTATGTATGTAATTATATACACATACATATTGATTGATTGCATGCTCACAAAAAAATATAGATTGGTATTTTGTTCCAATCCTCTTACTGTAATTAACGTGACTGCTTAATGGGGTGGGGCTTAGATCTGCATGTTAGGATGCTATTGGGTGGCAGAGACCATTATTACTGTCAAGGGAGGGGATTGGTTTTGAGTTTTGTTTTTTGTTTGTTTGTTTGTTTGTTTGTTTTAAGACGAGAATGGGGATTGGGGCAATGCTGAAACTAAGGATTTGTTCTGCTAATGTTTTTTTTTTCTGTCGTTGAACTTTAAGATCTCTATCTTATCATTTTATTATTTGTTCTGTTTTCATCTTTTCACAGAGAACTATACTGAAAGCCCTGTGCTTATCAGATATATGCAAAAAGAAGCAGTAGCTGTGAATTAACACTGAAACAAGCTATCATTCCTCCTGCATAGCCACATTACCAATCAGCATCAAGATCTATTTCCCTTGCACACCTCTACACACACATATGAACAGGGTGTGCAGTCATCCTCCTCCTCTCCCTGTTCCCCCACCCCCCACCCCCATAGCTCTCTTCAACCTTTACTAGTGACTGTCGTCTGATTGTTTCAAGTTGTCCATGTTCCATTTGAGGCTTTGTACTCTCTTGGTTGACATTTCATATCATATCGAATGCATCTCTCTCACCTCCACAGAATCAGGGGAGAAAATGGTGTTTTATGACAGTGGCAACACCCATGTTCAGATCCAGGTTTTTGTTCTCCTGGGTGTTCTTGCTAGGGAGGTGACCGCCGTAGCATTACAATCCACACCATCAGTTGTTGTTGGTCCAGGATTGTGTTCTATAAAAATATTGCATTGCTTCAGGAAGACATTGAGCGAATGTTCCTGAAGTAGGATTGGAGGCTTATCTGATTATGGGCAGGCTTTGTGAAGGGGCCTTTACTTTTGGACACATCTGGAGTCTGGTGCCGAAGCTTGGCAAGAGGCCTGTACAAAAAAAAAAAAAAAACACACACACACAGCGTTGAAAATCCAAACCTGTAATACTCACATAGACACTGCATGCAGACCTGAGTGTCACGAGAATGCTTGTTACACTGTATCCATGTGCATCTTGTGTTAACTTCCCCTGTATATAAGAGCATGGTGTATCTCCATGGTAGGGAAAGGGACAGTGCTTGCGTGATGTGAAGGAAAGCAGGGTTGTTTTGATCGCTGATTGCTGGAGAGGTGAGACAACACTCAGGGAGAGGTTGATGTCAGCAGCTCTGATGTTTCTGCTTTGGACCACTGGAAACATCTGTCGACCTGTGCAAAGTTTAGGATCACTGAAAAGCATTCCTTTAAACCCATTCTATCATCATTTAAAAGCAATCACAACCTAATTCTGGAACAAGCGTAAATTCCAGAATATTCCATATTTCTTGCACTCACTTCAATCAGACTCTTCCCTTATCACTACTCAGGTATAATTCTCTTCTGTTCCAATCAGTGCTTCCAAAATGATGTCTAAGAGAATATAGTGGAGTAGATATTGTGACTATATAATTCCTGACTGTGAGCTTCATATTCCTTCTCCCTTTTCATTCATGTTTGTTCTCAGTGTCCTCACTACCTTCTAAGTCATAGTTTTGTTTTTTCATTTCTCCCTCCATTTTCCTTTTTTCCTTGTTTTCATATATATTTTCTTGTACAAATTTACTGCTTCCAAAAATTAACCAAAAATATTAAACTGCATACAAAAAATGAACTGAGGTTTAACAAAGCAAACATGTTCCAATTTGATCTTGCCTGAAAATGGATTACAAAGAACTCACATGGATAGATGGACAGACCCTAATGTGCAATGAAAGAAAGATGGACAGATTGTTCTGTGTGAGGGACTAGTAGGAACTGTTTGAAAAGAGGATTGTCATCAAAGGAAGAAAACCGTGAAATGGAGGACAGTTTGGGGAAGAAAGAACAAAATCAAAATGAGAGGAGGATGGAAACTGATCGCTTCTCAGTGTAAGAATGAGTGTTTCATGTCCTGTTTGTGTTTCTTTGTGTGAGTGTGAGTGTGCCTTGTGCCATGTTCCATGTTTCAGTGCAACGTGCTTAACTGTGTGTGCCGTGTTTTCCTGTGGTATTTTGTGTTCCGCTTTTATTCCATTTCTTTGCTGTGTGTCGTGTTTGTTTTTTTCCTCGCTGTCGCAAATGACCCCCTCCGTGTTCACATGGTCCACCCAGTACAAAGGGCAGCCAGGTCTCTCTGGACACAAGCGGTGGCAGTTGGGAGACTGTGGAGCAGAGGGTTGACAGTGTCATTTGGGACCCGCCCCTCTGTGTTTGCTGCGTGTGTAGGGGGGGGGGGGGATTCTTCTGATTTTTTACTCCAATGTCCTCAGGGGTCCTCAGTCCTGCAACGGTCACTTGCCAGTCTTCTGCTTTACTAGCCAGTGGGCCACAACCTTGTATTTGATCCTAAATTTAAGTGGTGACCAGCAGAACTTTGGGCCTCAAAGACTGGAGTTACCATCATACGTGTGTGTGTGAGAGAGAGAGAGTGCGTGTGTATTGTGTGTGTGTGTGTGTGTGTGCGCTGAGAAAGAAATGAGCCAAGTTTTTGAGAAACATGTTGTATTCAGTACAAGTTTTGGCAAATATGTCTTTTATTTGAGTGCATGTAGGTGGGCTTCCTCATCAGCTCTTCTTTGTTTCACATTAACACCCAATGGGATGTAGATATTTGGCTGAGAAGAAATTAATTTCATGAACCATCATGTTTGTGTGTGCACTCACAGGCATGTGCTGTATGTCTTGAGATACGCAAATGCCTGTGAGCTGCGTAGGCTTACCCCTCAGTTGCTCTGTCGTCCACCGTGTAGAGCTGTTCTTGTAGTGGTTTTCCTTTGCTGAATGGATTTAGTGTTGAACTCTTAACTGTTTCCACTCATGTCTTGTCTTTTTTGCCTCTTTTCCCTTTCTTTGCAGTGTTGAGTTTCTAAATTTCCTCACTTTCTCTCAAAAAGAAGACAGAAAATTATACCATTTATCCAGAGCCTGTCATTGGGAGCACCATTAGAAGAACTACAACTTACAAATAGAAGACATAGAGAGAGAGAGAATAGAAGACATGGAGAGAGAGAGAAAGAGAGTGAAAGACCAGGGGAAAAGAAGACTTGGGGAAAAGAAGAGAGTCACTTGTTTGGTATTCTACATGAAATACAGTCACAGAGACAAATAGTGGACAAATGCGAAACATAGCAAAATAATAACAATTGTCAAGACATTGGACCTCACTGGACTCACACGTGTACTCTAAACTGAATGCTTTGGATTGTATACACTATAGTAAACAGAGAGAGACGTGCAAAAACAAAATCAGAGACTGAAAACTTGGGACTTGTGGGATTGTGACTACTGCTGTATAGTTAACAGAGTGGTCAAAGCTGCTCCAGCGTTCACTGATTGTTGTAACTAAAACTGCTGGGGAAAGTAGTCACTGCTGTCCACCCCAAATTATTTTGGCCTCAGATGTGGACAAGCCCACAGATTTCGGCACCTTACCTCCAAAGATGTACACACGTATACACACACATATGCCCACACATACACAGTGCAAATTGCTCTTCATGATGACATGAAGTACCACTCTTGGGGACTCTGTGATGTGGACTTGTGTGACTCAGCAAAACCGAAACGTTGAAGAAGGAGAGAGGTGCTGATGATTGCCCTGCATTTGGGGTGATCAGTTGCCCTTTGTTTCTCTCTCTCTCTCTCTGTATCTCTCTCTCTCCTCTCCTACCGGTCATGCAATTGTGTTTCCTCCCCTCCCCCCCTCAACCTCCACCTGTCTGCATCTCGGCGTGTCTACTCTGTAGTGAACTGCATGGCATGAACAAAAAAACTCAAGCAAGGAAGTAGAGAACAAGTAGACGGAGGAAGAGACTTCAGTTAGCAAACAAAGGCGCATTCGCGTTGTCCTTTTTTTTTTTTTCTTCGATTACAAAAAAAATCTCTGATCTTGAAGTTGGCTCATGGCACGAGCCCAGCTGCTGAAAAAGAGTTTAGAGTGGACAAAAGAAAGAATAATAGCGGCTCCCCTTCCCATGGGATGACGTGTTCGAGCTGAAAGAAGAAAAGGAAGAAGGAAAAAAGACGCATGGTGCCAATAGAAGAACAGCAAATGGAAGTATGGCGAACTTTGATGAACAATTCAGAAAAAAAAGAGAAAATCGAAAATGCATTTTCTTACTTTGTTTACCAGCATGACTAATTTGCATGACTCTACTTCTGCAAGCCGTGGCCCCTGAAAAAAGCAAGGGGCTCGGAATCCCTTCAAAAACAAAACCAAATGGGGAAAAACAAAAGAGATTTATGTTATATGCAACTTAGAAAAGAAGAGGATTATATTAAAAGAGGATCTATATTTTGTTTTTGAATACAAAAAATAATAATAAAAATATAAGATTGCAAGATAAACAAACTATGTTTTATTAGATATAAGGTAAGACACCCCACCAAATGTACTGGATGTGAACAATTCTCTTGCTACTTCTGCTTCTATAATTACTTCTATAACTACGACTGCTCTTGTTACTGATCCTACCATGAGGACTCTTGTTGTATACGACTGTACTACTTCTCCTGCTTGCTCTTTCCTGCTGCACTGCTGTCAGCCTCTCTCGCCGTCGCCCCCTGCTGCACAGGCTGCATCACAACAACTCTCCTCTCCCATGTTGACCTCTCACTCCTCTGCACCCACAGCTGTGCGCTGACGTCAGGAGGTCAAGGGTGATCGCTTCACTGGAGGAGATGCTACCCACACCAGTGCAGTTAATGTGAAGTAGACTGTAATATTTCTGTCCATGTTTCTCTGTTTCTTGATGAGTTATACATTCACAGCAGTTCAGTGTGTGGGTAGACAGTATGAGATGAGTTGAACAAATGTGTGCAATTTTAGCCCAGCAATACTAGTTCCATATCATCCAAAGGGGGAGGTTCTCCTGTTCTCCATCATCACAACCTTGTAGCTGTCACAGGTTCACAACAATGTTTTGTCTCCTGCCCCCATATCACTTCGCACTTTTACGTTTCTCCATGCTGCTGAGTTCAAAGGTTATTTTCAGCTCTTATGTAGCTTAGCACTAATGTGCTCACCTTAATATTTTGGCTCAAGTCTTCTCTGTGAAATCAGTCATTTTGGTTCTAATGTCCTCAGGATAAGATTTGATATGAATAAGACCGACAGGGATATGTGCAAATGAGATACACTGTGTTGACATAACAAAGTGGTTGTTCATGCAGTTACTGTGTATTAAGGTTTAGCCTCCACCTCGGAATCCTGTGGTCTTGTACTTTCTCACCTCTCCTCCTGAGTGTACCCAACTTGTGAGGGCAGTTCACTAAAAGAAAGTTAAATCTAAAAGCCACATTATACCCTAGTGAAGTTCTATAATAGACTTGTTCTTACTGTCCAAAATATTCAAACAAACCTCAGATTTCTTATTTGGAGTTTAAAGAATTCTTGGCGCATAAATGAATTAGGCCTACTTTTGAATAATGCATTGCTCATTATACTGTTTTGAAATGTCACAGTGACTAATTTATGTGTCATCTTTATTACAATCAGTGCAATTAATTGTGCTGTTTTGTCTTTGTTATTTTTCACTTCAGTGGCTAATATTGTAATGGTGGTTGGCCAGAGATAAGATGTAGGAAATATTATCTACATCATGGCCTTTGATGAGACTTAATTTCACCCATAATAATTTCACCCACCTACTATCAGTCATCCATGAGCATCCAGTAGATAGTAGTTGGATATGGGCCTGCATAAGGATCAATTGAATGAGGGCTGCAATGACTATTTGAGTTGTGTCAACCAGTGTGCTAATTACCTGACCAGAATCTTCACTAAGGTGATCAGTTACCTATGCAAGAGCGCAGCTGTAGTGTCAGGGCCTATTTGCACAAGAACGTCTCAAATTGGGTTGTATCTGTTCTGATCTATCTGTTCTGGACACTTCAGCAGGGGTCACTATACGGTCAGTGAGTAGCTCCTATGGTCACTTAAACCCCAGTCCTACTGTAGCCATGCATAATGGTCCATGACAGGGTCATTGACTTCAGGTAAAAGAGTGATGCAGTGGTAGGTTGCCCCTTAAGCATCACTTACATTGACATTCATTTCACCTCCCTGTTCTCCCAGTTCAATGTACTGGTCTCACATCTCCGTCCCCCAGTATTCCAGATAGTTCAGTAAGGCCCCAGAATGGAACTAAGCAAGAAAATGGGTTTTGATTTAGAGAGAGGGATGCGTTAACTGGCAAATGGCAGCGGTGGACATAAGGAGTATGATGCGTTACTGTCAAGGAGAATTAAAGGGAGCTATAAGGAAGGCCTATTGAAGCCCCTTTTTAACAGCAAAAACAACTTCATCCACAGTCCAGGGTCTCTGATATAGAGCAATAACAAGTCCACCAGTTCTCCACAGAGGGATGACCATTGTAATATGGGGTGACAGCTTCCAAAGTCAGTTGGAACCTACCCACACAGAGAAATATCAGGGGATCCTTGTGAATGTCATTGATTGTAACTGCTAATGTGTTTTACACATAGAGTGGCTTGTGAGTGCAAGTCCATTTGCGTGTCTGTGCGTGTGTGTGTGTGTGTCTGTGTGTGTGTGTGTGTGTGTGTGTGTGTGTGTGTGTGTGTGTGTGAGTCTGCCTGTCTCTGTCTGAACTTGGGGGGATGCATCACGAGTGGATCTGTGATTTAGAGCAATGCCACGCCCATGTGAGGTGACTGACAGCTCCACTGTTTACTTGAAACCCAAATATAAAACATATCAGTGAGGAGCAGAACAAATCGAGCCAGATTCAGCTGCCACTCCCCTTCTCTCTTCTCCTTTTGTTTTCCCTCCATCCCCACCTCTGTTGCTCTCCTTCCTCTACTGTTTTTTGTTTAGGAAGAAGCTATTTGGCATCTGTTGTTTTCTTGTGTTCTTCTATCATATTGTTTGAAGCTGAATTATAATGCATGCGTGGGGGAAAAAAGAAGACTAAAATTTATCTGTGAATGACCAGAGTGAAATAACCTTCTCTTTCACCTGTTTTCCTGCTCAGATTCTCTCTTCATCTGTTTAAAAAGCAGAAGGAGGGAGCGCAAAACTAAAAGCATTACTGTGAATCACAAACTCACTTAATCTGAAATTTTCAAAATGAAAAAGTCTTGAGAATTTACTTTCCTCCATTTCCTTACTGACTTTCTTTATTGATTTATTTACATTTTTGTTAGGCTTTTCTTATGTATTTTGGATGTTTAGTTGTTGGCCACCAAATGAGTTTCATGAAGTTGGGGGTTTCTGAGTGTTACAGGTTGAGCAATGAATAGATAAACAATCACACACATTTGAGTGCTAAAGAGATACACAAACACCCAAATACATGAGCATCAGACAACACAAATAAAAAACATTTAACACACAAACGTAATCGCATTCGCATGTCAGAAACCACGGCCACATATTCATAGACCATTTTGTTTCTCTTTGTTTGCTACTAAAAGGCTATCTTGTTTTGTTACGAAAGTGATTATTTTTTTAATAGAGCCTGCCTTAAAATCTTTTTTGTGTTGTCCACAGGGATAATTTACTAAAGGGGCCTACAGGGCTCAGGGCCAGGGCTCTGAAGCCCAAGCCTCTGCATGAAGTCACTATGTTCCCCACCCTACTCTTCTCTTTTCACAAAACTCAGAAGTCATCATTTAAGGGGCTATTTTTTAAATTTTTCTTTTGGGGGAGCATGCCCCTGGACCCTTCTAGCTTAACTGGGGGGGCTGTGTGTGTCTGTGCTCAAAGTCCTTCCATGGTTGTACACAATCTAAAGCTAAGTTGACCTGCTATGCTAAATGGTGGAAATATGCAGCAGCACCAACTTGCTGTCTTATTAGGAGAGAGCGGGGACTGCAGGAGGAAAGAGATGGTTATTATGATGGTTGGATGGTTTATGCTTTGAAGACTGATGCTGGATATGATTTTAAAATATAAAAAAGAAAAAAGTCTACAGAACTGTATAAAATATATTTCAATGGAATGTTTATTACTTACCTTTTATATTTTTGAAACAATGAAAAAATGAATAAACAGTAATTTAACAAAGTTTGTGAAAGGCGAGACTTACAACAGCTCTATTATTAAAGAATGAAAGTTTGAATGTGAATGCTAACTTACCTGATCAACTCTTCTCCATCACACATAGGAAAAATAACAATAAAATAACAAAAACACAAAATAAATAGAAAAAAAACAACAAAACATATCAAATTTAAAAAGAAAAGGTCCACAAAAATCAATAAAAACAATAAAAGCTTATGCCAAAATTTTCATTGTGTGTCCTCTGTGTGTATGATTTAAAAAAAAAAAAAGCAGAATAAATCTCAGATAAAGAATATCCTGAAAATGGATTCTACTACTGTATACTTTATATGCATTTCTACTTTTACAGTTTTGATAGGTCAGATAACTGTCATTATGGGTTAAACATGGCCTTAAACTGCCACATGAGTAGCCTGCCACATGTATATTGTTTAAAAAAAAAACTGTAAGCGGCATCATAAATGAACATACATTTGAAATGTATAGTCCAGGGTTGTATAAGGCCTGTGGGCCAGATCAGGCCCACCAGCAGGTTTCATACAGTCCCCCAGATGTTTTGGGTAGGAAGTGGAAATTAGAAGAAAAAAGATAAAAAGTTTCTTCATCGCGATATAGAGTTTTAATTAAAAATGTGGTAGGCCTAGGCTATTGACAATGAAGCCTTAAAATATAGCCTATATGTTGTCTAGACTTTTATTTTGAAGTGGAAATTAGCGTCCTGTTATTTTTATATCTTATTTACCGTATGAATAAACATGAATGTAAACATACCATGATAGTGCACCGTACGTGAATTGTATAGATTGGTTATCAAGCCATTTCCTCTCCTGCGACATCTACACATAGACTGTATTAAGCATTACAAACTTCTGTGCAACTACAAATTACACCCGTTCTGATACAGCACTGCATCAATTTAACCCATGATGTGCTTTGAATCAGTGTGAATCAGTGTGAATCAGATTGATGAGCATGGCTAAGTAATTCTGTACTTGCCGTTTAAGAGAGAGGTACATTTTGTGGGCGGAGAAATTACTGTATCAGGAAATCGCAAGACGTTCTCTGCTTCGTACCTACTGGGGACACGCTTTGGGATCTGCAGCACCGTCAGTATTTATTGGAAAGGTCTGTATTTTCTGTAATAGCCTACCTATACAACTTCAGTAATACTGCAAATAGATGAATTCGTGAATAAAGTATGCACTTCGTCTGGTGCAGTTTAACTGAGTTGACTAATATGACGGTCACCTGCTATTCAGATTTTGTAGTGCATATCACAATGTGTCAGACATGTTTGTCTAAAGTAAGCCTATTTTTTATTCTGTAACTTTGACGGATCAACTGGACAGGTGTTATGGCTGGTAGCACCAATAAAACGGTCTTCGAGATTTTTCAAACAATGGATTACGGACCATCCAGTTCGAGCTTCTCCACTGCCCAGGTAAAGTTTATGACAGAATGTCAAACGGGAACACATTGGCTGCTGCTGATAACGGAACCATTACATAGATTTGCATGACCGATAACGTTAACTTTGGGGGTTTACCCTGTCAAAAAGCAATTTTCAGTAGGCTACTATATAACGTTAACTTAATGGTAGTTTACGTACAGTGTGCGCACGAGAATGTAATTAGCATATCCAGAGTGAACTCACATGCTAGACATGTGAGTCTGCAGCGATGTTCAGTGGTTTGCGTTATGTGTGACATAGCTATAACACAGCTGCACGATTGGACTGGGCCAGTCTCGACTTTCTGTGAAATGTAGCCTACCAGGCCAAAGGATCGGGCTTAAAGTTCACTGTTGTGACAGGTTGTGTGGAGATACTTGATCATTGG
This sequence comes from Alosa pseudoharengus, assembly GCF_046254945.1. Lineage (NCBI taxonomy): Eukaryota > Metazoa > Chordata > Actinopteri > Clupeiformes > Clupeidae > Alosa > Alosa pseudoharengus. The sequence continues at coordinate 20,363,517 of NW_027468774.1, read as the reverse complement.
TTAACCCAGGGAGGTGGTAACAAGTGTCTGGAGTGCCAATAGACCCTGATCTGAAAACCTTTTTGTAAATTCTGGCATGAAAAGGTTGTGAATTCCCATACAAGTGCACTTATTATTATTTTTTGTCATCAACTTCCTGAATTTTTGGTCAACTTTTACAGAAAAATTACAGAAAAAGGCAGGACTGTCTCACACACACTGTCTCTCACAAACACACACACACACACACACACACACATATGAACACACGCACACACACATGCACGCATACACACACACATAAGCATACTCACTCACATCCACACGCACAGACACACACACATGCACATCCATACGCACAGACACGCACACACACACAAACACACACATAAATACACACACCCAGGCACGCACACACAAACACACACACACTCACACATACATCCACACGCACAGACACACACAAAGGCACACTCACACGCACGCACACACACACACACATACAGGCAGGCATACAAGCATACACAAAATTTGTTAGAGTAAGAGATGGAGTAGGTGATGGAGACAAATTGACAAGTTGACAAATTGACAAGTGCTTTTTCAAAGTTCTCCATGTCTCGTTTTAAATGTCAAGACCCTCGGAAGTCTACCAATGAAGTATGGAGCTACTTTGAGCCTCGTAAATGGTGTAAAACAGCGATTTATTTGCATGGCTAGGCCGATGCCCGAGGCACCACAACGAAACACTGTGTTGGTAGCATTGGCTAACTAGCGCCAGATTTCTGAGTGCAGGGGACAAGCCGAGGTGAGCTATGAGACATACGTTCACACTCGGTATCATGTTTTAACACACTTTAGGTCAATATCACACCGGAATTCTCCTTTAAATGACCTGTTCCGGTGAAAATGGTGACTTTTCCCGCTGCCCCTAGCGTCCCCAGGCGGAAAACCAACCTTTCAACATTGACACTACCGTCCCGGAAAGAGAAGTGAGAAACAAGAAACTCGTTTTAAATCGTGTTTCTTACCTTGTAACATCCACATTGTCTGCCGAACTTATGCTAACCGTTTTGCTAGCTTGTAAACAAATCCATGTGCTTTATCATTACCTTTTTCCACAGTTTGAAATAGCATAATGCACAATTTCTCCAGCAGAGGGGGAAATCCTGCCAAGTTTCCCTTTAAAGTCTTCCCTCTGTCTGTCTCTTAGTCCTGGCTGGATCAGCAGGGGGGTTCCCTCAGCCTGTTTGTGGAGGGGAAGTTCGCCCGGCCAGTTGACAGGCAGACACGCAGCCTAACAGACTCCGCAGGTGAGAAATGCCATCACATGACCTTGAGGGAGAACCCTCCAGCATATCTCTGGTTTCCAGTTTGCTTGTTTTGTCTGACTGACTCCAGATGGATTTCTCATCCTTGTTTGTGAGGTAGTCTAGTCTGGTCTGGTGTGATGTCAGATGGCAGACTTCTACTTTTAGCCTTTTACTTTTGTTTTACATAAATTGCACAACACCTTAAGATTAGAAGGCTAAAGTAAATTGATCAGCGATTTGGGATATTTGTAAATGACAAGATAGGAGCTCAGGAACTCCACTGACATTTCCTATTGAATCAGCACAGATTTGAAGGACTTTAACAAAGAGGCTCTTGTTTCATAGTACTGGCATTAAGTGCAGTGTACCCCCCCAAACACACACACACACACTCTCTCTCTCTCTCTCTCTCTCTCTCTCCCCCCCCCCCTGCTCTCCTTGTGTCTTCAGGCAAGACCGTGTGCAGCATGATGTGTGCAGTGGAGGAGGATGTGAGTGCCTGTCTCTCCAGTGCAGCTAAGGGTGCCAATGGGTGGAGTGAGCTCAGCTGCCACCAGAGGGCTCAACCTTTCCTGAGGTAACCCAAAAAACACCACTTCTGAGTAAGCACTTATTTACACACACATACACACACACACAATAGCATGCCCCTTGCTGATCGTAATTGGCGACAAATGGGGCGATTTGTTTGCCATGAGTTCCGACTTGTGTCAGTGATGCATGAGATCCTACTTGAGGAATGTATCTGGCTGCAGCTGCCACAAGTCCAACACAGTATTTTGGCTCCTACTTTACATAGATGGGAGGTTGAAAGGGTCCGATCCATTCAGTCGGCTTGTCAAGGTTTACTATGGTATGTTTTTTGCAAGATCATACTTTTACTTTTGCCAGAGGGCTTTGGCTGTGGGTCAGTCGAGTGATATGAAAATGTGGAGAAAAAACCACAGCTCTGGAGGAAAACCACAGCTCTGTGTGAGCAGAGATGATTAAATTAAATCCACAATTATGGCTAATAAACAAACCCATAAAAATGGATGCTGTGCAAGATTTGGATGATGTTTCAGAAATGGCATGGATTTCCCCCTTAAAAGTGATAATTGACAGAAATGTGTAGTTCATACCAGTGCCAACACTCCTGTTTTTCCCGGGTTTCTCCCGTATTTCAAGGTCATCTCCCGGCGCCCTCCCGTTTTGTTATTTCTCCCGGAAAACTCCAGTAATTTGCAGCATGACCATCAAACTTAATTTTAAAATCACTGATCCATTCATTTTTTCTGTTAGTCTGACATTTCTCAGGTTGCCAGATTGTGTATGAAATACACCCTACACACACACACAATCACTTACTTTCAATTTAAACCTTTTTGTCATAAAACCTGGCAACCCAAAACCGAAATAAGGAAGCGGTGCACACTGCACAGCCAAGGAGTCTCGCAAGCAATTTTGTGATTAACACATCACATAAACTGTTAAAGTGTTGTTGATACACAATAGAAAACTTGTGTCCTCGGAACATAATCTGCCCCCCCCCCCCCCCCCCCCCCCCCCCCAAAAAAAAAAAAAAAAAAAAAAAACTGCACATTTTTGCCTGCTGTGGTCTTTACATCCTGACGCTGTGCTCTACCTGGATGGAGAAGCCCTCAAAGGATACAAAGGAGGATACAATTCTTGGATTTACCTTGGATTTCATAACAAGCATTATTTCACATATTAAATGTTTATGAAATGTTTCTAAGCTTTGGATATTGTAAAAGTCTAGGATATGGGGAGCAGAGTGCTTATTAGATCTCGATTGGACTATAGAAGCATAGTTTATGGGTCTGCAAGGAAATCATATATACAGATGGGGGATACTGTTCTGATGTAAGGGTGCCATTAGTTTTTCTGCTTTAAGAGCCATAACACAGCGATTTTACTCTGGAAAATGTTTTTAATAAGGTGCCACCACATACATTTCTGGAATTTCTATCAAATGTAGATTTAAAGAATCGTATTTAAATCATTTGATAAATGCATAGATGCTGGCATTAAACTAGAACTGTTACCTACCTACACACTATTGGTTCCCTGCTTCTCACAGTTGTGTCACACCTCTCTCTCTCTCTCTCTCTCTCTCTCTCTCTTTTTCTTTTTCTCTCTCTTTCTCTCTCTCTCTCTCAGGTTGGCGAGTGCGGTTCAGAGGCACAGCCAGTGTATGTCTGAGCTTTGTGAGCTCTCCCAGTCTTCCTGCTCCCCTGCAGCGCTGGTGCGACTGGCCCAGTACTACGCCAGCTGGGCTCAGCTTCGGGACACCCTCATCCCCGACTGGACGCCCAGAGGTGGGAGCCCCTCAGCTGTGTGAGGGATGCATGTGTGAGGGTTGCTTGTGTGTGCGGTCCTCGGATGTACTCTGTGTCTGTATGTTTTGACTTTGTATTGTGTGGTATGTGTTATTTAGCGTGTGTGTGTGTGTGTATATATGTTACTGGTGTTCACATGTTTATCTCTGTTTTGTTAGGTGTGGTGGCAGTGGTTGGATCTGATGACTCCTCACTGTATTCCCTCTGGCTCAAAGTCTTACCAGCTTTAGCTGTGGGTGAGTCTGCCTGCAGTTTTACACACATACACACACACACACACACACACACATACGCACACACATATTCACTCAGATTAGGCAACTGTGGAGACATTTTGATGGCTCTGAGATTTTATATGTGCATACACAACTGTAATAAGTAATCCTATATCAATCGTTTCCATTGCAGTGATTACTAAAGTAAGAAAAATGTGATGTAGGAGTGGGGAGACTTACATATAGCTGTACTTTTGTGTGCCAGGTAACACTGTTGTGGTGGTCCCTGGGATGTCAACGGCCCCTTCCTCTCTCCTATTGGCTCAGCTGTTTGGAGAGGCTGGACTTCCTGTTGGAGTCCTGAATGTGATTACAGGAAGTGATGTGTCTCTAGGTGCCAAAGTAGCTCAGAATCCCAACGTAGCATATGTGACATACACTGGCAACAAACAGGTGAGTATCTGTGGAGTGGTGGGGGAGTGTAGTACACATTAGCACATATCTGATGGGCACTTATCAGGCATAGCCTGGCTAACGCCGTTTATTGCCGTTTATTGGGCGCTACAAATGTCTATCAAATGCGTCTGTACGTAGCTCATAACCACTTCGGTGTGTCGTCATCGTCTTGCTGTCCCCCCTCCGTTCTGTGATTGGTTCCTTCGTTGAGGTGAAAATCGGGTCCATGGAATCCAGGCTGCCTAGCAGCGTGAATAAAATCGCGTGCGTAAGGCAGCATGGGGAAACCCAGGCTACGTATATCGGGCATTCACAACACCAACCTTGCTTCAGCGGCGAGATCACAACACATGATTGGCACGATGTCACATGTTGACTTTTTTGAGCGCTGTGTCTCCTCATTAGAAAGTCTCTGGGTTAACCCCTTCTCTCTCTCTCTCTCTCTCTCTCTCTCTCTCTCTCTCTCTCTCTCTCTCTCTCTCTCTCTCTCTCTCTCTCTCTCTCTCTCTCTCTCTCTCTCTCTCTCTCAGGATGGAGAGACACTGTGTAGACAGACGGCAGGTTGGGGTGTACCCGTTTCTCTGTCTCTTCCTCTTGACTCTGTGTGTCCATACATTATCTTTGAGTCTGCAGACATTGACAGTGCTGTGGATGGCGTCATGGAAACAGTCTTTAAAAAGAGGAGAGAGGTAATCATTTGAAATACTTTAAACACCCGTGTCCATATCAGAGCACCTCAGTCAGAACAGGAGTTTGTTCGGTCTACTTACTGTGGGCCACACTAAGTAGAGGGCCTCTGATTTCCCTTCCCATACATCCACCCCAACTCAACTAATAAACTAATTAAGGAATCAGGGAATGAGGAAAGTCTTATGTGGGGTTACATTTACACAGTTCTATTGAACATTGTTCTTGAACATGGGAACCAACAGTCCCTCAGGAGTATGTATGATGCATAGATCTAATATTCTCATGCTGTTCAGTGACTCCATTAGTTAAGTATTTTCTTAGGGAGGTTTTTTTCAGGGTGTTTTGTGTGCCCTCCTAAATCCAGGGTTTACTGGGAAAAAATTGCAGCTCTACATCCAGCCACATGGTGTCACTGTTGTGTAAGCTGTTGTGTTTTGTGTGTCCTAGTACCAGTGGGTGCTGTACGTGCAGGAGTCAGTGCAGGAGAGTGTGGTGGCTCGCCTGAAGCTGCGCCTGGCCGGGATGAAGAGTATCCCTCTGCAGTCTGAGGCACACAGAGCTCTGGTGGACGCTGCAGTGCAGGAGGCTGTGGGACAGGGGGCGACAGTGAGTCCACATCAAGCCTCACTTTATATGTAACCATACTGTTGATGCAAATCTTTGGTAAATGTGGTAATCGTACATGCAAATCTGTTCTATTTTGCATGCCTGCATTTCAGATCATCCAGCCATGTTCTCCACCTCCGTCTGGTGCCCTCTACCCCCCGACCCTGCTGTCTGGGGTCGCCCCGTCTTGCCAGGCGGTGGTCTGCCCTGCGCCCGGTCCTGTACTGCCCCTTCTAACGTTCCGGAGTCCTGGAGAGGGAGTTACTCTGGGTAATCTATCATAACCCTCACACATTAAAATGGCTTTACATACACACACACACACACACACACACACACACACACACACACACACTCTCTCTCTCTAAAGAGTGCTTTCATCAAGGCAGGTCTGATCTGTAGTTTCTGCAGTCCCCATAAGACCCACTCCATACACCTTCTTCACACACATTTCCACAAGTCGAGATTTTGAGGGTTCACAGTCACATTCTCAGTTCAATACGGTCATATTCTAACCTACAGAAACACCTCCACACCAACTCCATCTTCCAGGGTGACATAAAGTCTAGTCTTTGCTGTCTGCAGGATTGGTTGGTCTAAAGCAGGGGTGGGCAAACTATTGCCGGATCTGGCCCGTTAAGCACTTTAATTCGGCCCGCTGAGCACTCAATTAGGTTATCAGGCTGCTCTCTATTATTTTCCTGCAATAGACAACGTTGTGGTTAGCTTTACTGCAAACTGCTTTTCACTCTCCTTAGAGAACTTCACAATCATCGCTGGAGATTTCAATCACGCCAATCTCAAAACTGTACTACCAAAATTTCACCAACATGTAAACTTCCCAACAAGAGGACAAAACACCCTGGACCTTGTTTACACCCCACAGAAAGAAGCCTACAAAGCCAAACCCCTCCCCCACATCGGACAGTCAGACCACATTAGCATCCTGCTGCTGCCCCGATACAGACAAAGAGCAAAAGTCACCAAACCAGTTCTGAAGGAGGTGAGAGTGTGGCCGGAGGCGGCCGTCTCACAACTTCAGGACTGCTTTGAAACAACAGACTGGGATATTTTCAAAACAGCTGCCACCCACAACAACCACATTGACATTGAGGAATACACAGACACTGTGACCTCCTACATCACCAAATGCATCGATGATGTTACAGAAATAAAACACATCACCACTCGGGCCAACCAGAAGCCATGGCTGACAGGAGACATCCACAGACTGCTGAGGGCCAGAGACAAAGCCTTCAGAGCTGGAGATGTAGCTGGCCTAAGAACAGCGAGGGCTAACCTGTCCCAGGGCAACAGGAAGGCAAAAAAGGATTACACAGACAAAATAAAAACACACTTCAAAAACAGCAGAGATGCACAGAGCCTGTGGCAGGGCATACAGGCCATCACTGACTACAAGCCTGCGCCACGGAGCTGTGAGAACAACACCTCTCTGCTCAATGACCTGAACAGTTTTTTCGCCCGTTTTGAAGCACAAAATGACACTCACCCACAGAAAACCCCACCTCCCCCCCACGACCAACCCCTGTACCTGTCCTCTGCCAGCGTGAAGAGGACACTAGCCACCATTAACACACGCAAAGCAGCAGGCCCAGACAACATACCAGGCCGAGTGTTGAAGGACTGTGCAGAAGAGCTGAAGGATGTTTTTACAGACATTTTCAACACCTCTCTGGAGCAAGCAGTCATCCCATCACTTTTCAAAGCTGCCACCTTCATACCCGTGCCAAAGAAATCATCACCATCATGCTTCAATGACTACCGTCCTGTAGCACTCACGCCCATAATCATGAAGTGCTTCGAACGGCTAGTCATGTCACACATAAAAGCCACCCTACCCCCCACCCTGGACCCCTTCCAGTTTGCATACCGAGCCAAACGATCCACGAAGGATGCAATCTGCTCTGCCCTCCATCCAGCCTTCACCCACTTGGACAATAAAGACTCATATGTGAGAATGCTGTTCATAGACTTCAGTTCAGCATTCAATACCATAATACCACAACAACTCATCAGCAAACTGGACAAGCTAGGATTCAGCACCTCCCTCTGCAACTGGCTGCTGGACTTCCTTTTGCAGAGACCACAAGCAGTACGTGTCGGGAACAACACTTCAAGCACTCTGACCCTGAGCACGGGGGCCCCGCAAGGGTGTGTGCTCAGCCCCCAGCTCTTCACACTGCTAACACATGACTGTACAACCACTCACAGCTCCAACCATCTGGTGAAGTTTGCGGACGACACAACACTGGTGGGCCTCATCACTAAGGGCGATGAGGCTCACTACAGAGAAGAAGTAGACCTGATGGCTAAATGGTGCAAAGACAACAACCTCCTGCTGAATGTCAGCAAGACCAAGGAGATTGTTGTCAACTTTCAGAGGCCACAAACAACTGCCACCACTGTCCATTGACGGAGATGCTGTGGAGAGAGTGAGCAGCACAAAATTCCTGGGGGTGCACATCAGCGACGACCTCTCCTGGACCACCAACACAGCATCACTGGTGAAGAAAGCCCAGCAGCGCCTCTACTTCTTGCGCAAATTGAAGAAGGCAAGTGCCATGCCTCCCGTCATGACCACATTCTACAGAGGGACCATCGAGAGCATCGTGTCCAGCTGCATCACAGTGTGGGGCGGAAGCTGCACAGATCAGAACAGGAAGACCCTCCAGCGCATTGTTAACACAGCTAAGAGGATAATTGGAGCACCACTCCCCTCCCTGCAGGACATTTACACCACCCGCCTCACCCGCAAAGCACTAATGATTGTCAAGGACACACGAACTGTTCAGCCTCCTGCCCTCTGGAAAGACTTGACTTGACTTGAGAACATTTACAATGTCAATGTCAAAACATCATGTTACATAGAGATGATACTCCTTATCTAGATCTAACTTGAACGTTATGCTACTCCATTGAATTGGGAACGCGTCTGAGCGCGCACGAGAGGGAGAGAGAGCAGCAGGTTCCAGCTGGCTTGTTATTGTTGAAAATTGATATCTCCTTCTTATAAGAAACTTTTAAAAGGAAATCATGAAGGCAACCGTAGTTCCCACTACTGACCATTTATGAACTGTGAGAGGGCACAGCCATAGGCTATATTTGAGTGGAGCTGGCAAAAGATCATTGAGAACTAAACGTGAATTGTTCTTAAAGTGACAGTGCACCATGTATACATTTGTTAAACAGCGTCAAATTAGCAGTATTTTTAAGCAATTAATATTTTAAAACAAAATGATATAAAATATTTTTTTGGGGGGGGGACACATAATGGAGACAGCTTAAGTGTAATGGTGCATACACAGTAAAACAATGCCAAATACCTGTTACGGATTAGAACACATACACACTTCTAAATGAAAATGGCTTTGCACCAACTTACATGTACTCTCAGAATACTGTAGTTCTTCAATCAGTGGCACACCCTTTCTGTCTTCTAAGATGTTCATCATGGTTAGAGAAGCCTTCAATACTTATGAACCCCATTGTGGTTAGAGCCCGTTGAGTGTTTAAAAAGAGGCAAGTTGTATGAGATATACAGTAAATGTAATTAATGGCCGAATAGCTCAGTGGCAGTGTTGTCTGATTATAAATGTCTTCTCCCAGGGAACCACAGCCCTCACGGTCAGGCAGCCTCCATCTGGACAGAAGATCTGACTTTGGCCCTGGAGACCACCAAGAGGTACACTCAGATTTGTTTTTCTGTTTCCAAACACACCTCTTTGATCTTACGATTCCCGAGGGTGATTGGTGATTGTTGCTAATTTATGCTATCAGTTTTTGTCAACCCCTACTTTCCTACATAACCCTGTGTTTAAAAAGAGTTGGTAAAACTCCCTTCATTGTATAGGCTACAGGTGTATGACTCCAGCCGCCCAGCTTTTTGTTTGTATCGACCTGTCTGTTCAAATGTTTATATCTTATTTCGTTTCATATCGTCTTACAAAGCACACTGAATTTGCTCTGTGTTTCAAATGTACTATGTAGACAAACTTACAGTATTTGTTTACTGGTATGTATTCCCAAGTGTGAAACTAACTGTAATGTACGGCGTTATGAGAAGAGCTCTGAGTGTTGTCTGTCCGTCTCCGTCCTCAGCCTGGCTGTGGGCACCGTGTGGGTGAACTCCCTGGCCGTCTCTGACCCCTCGCTCTCGCTCTCAGGAAGGAAGCACAGTGGCAACTGCACAGACGGAGGAAGGGAGGTAGGCACCACTCCTCTGATACTGGCCTCTGTGTGCCCTTTCCACACTCCCATGTGATTTCAGGTCTGCAGCATTTCCTACCGTTGAAAATTGTTGAGGTATACGTAATGTTGGTAAATGAACGTTCTTAAAAACTGGGTTCACTGAATTCAACATAGAATTTTAGAATCTTGAATTGTTGCGGAACGGAATCTTCTGTTAGAATGTTAAAAAAATCCACACCTTTAACCTGTGGAGCTGCTGTGTCTGCTGCAGGGCCTGTACCAGTTCCTGCGGCTCTCTCACTCCTCTCCTCTGCCCCGCTCCTCTCCCTGTGCTCTGGACTACGCTGGCTTTGGGGCAGCTGCAGCCAAGGTTTCCGTCCCCGAGGGATTCGACCCTTCCAGGTGTGTGTTCAAGCAAAGTGTGTGTGTGTGTGTGTGTCTGTGTGTGTGTGTGTGTGTTTAAACATCAACTTGTGTATTAAGGGCAGGGCCGGATTAACCATTCAACACAGTCAAAATATCATGTTCGATCACGTTACAAAGGCAGTCCACACTTCCCTAATCATATGCAGATTAGTGCAACCCGTTCGATCAAAATATTATGCTAAATCACGTCAGAAACAGTGTCCGTAACTGCCTGCACAAATGCCGCCTGCCATCAGCTTTGACACTGACACGGTCAGTGAGTGAAGGTGAGCTATCACGTCGAAACAGTTCATAATATCCAGACTAGGCTACTCGTCGTGTGGAGATGTCATTTTAGCTAACGTAGCGGTTTCTTGAACACAATTGAGCAGTTAGTCCACAATTCAACAACCTACAAACATGAAATCTACTTCTGTCTAAACTTTTGAGTGTAGCGCAGTAAGCACACACACAATTTAGTGGCTTTACGCATAAAGCGAGCGCATTCGTGTTTGTTAATGCCAGGTATAGATTGCAATAGTGCAGACAAGGCTTACATGCTATGAATATGACACACCTTTTGACCAGAGACGAAGCTAAAGGTGAATATATTACTGGATCAGCAGGTAAGATGGGACGTGAGTGCTTGCGGCCAGACTCACTAATCCTAAAGCACAACCATTAGATTACAGCAGCTTTGAGAACCACTGATGGGCTGCTTAGAAAGACTTTAGTTTCTAGATGATGGCCTACACAAACGGAATTGATCTCTGTCAATTAAACATCTTATCAGTGCAGATGTATTTATGGGTATCCTCATTTATTGTGATGTCCAAGTCATGCAGTGTGTGGTTTGGATGAGCCAGACGGGCAGCTTGCCTGTCTTCAGCTTAACGTTTGTCCAAAATTGCGTGAAAAACTAGTTAGCTGCCAGAATGCAAAAAATGTCCTCGAGGAGAAATCCCCGATTTTGTGTAGTCTTCAATTCCATCCATTAGGCTACCAAATTTCAGCTTGTAGCCTTAGCTAGTTGATCAACAGTTTTCAAACTTTTTCAAAATGGTAGGTTAATCCATGAGAAAAAAACAACACCAAAACATGCGTATCTGTAGCCTGTTAGATTGAGGGTTTATGCGCTGTAAACACTGTGTGTCCTTCGCAAGAGTGAGGTTGTTGGCTTTTTGCCTGCGTGCGTGCGTGCGGGGTGGAAGGGGGGGAGCCCATTCTGATTTTGTGCCCAGGATCCGTGGTCATGATAATCCGGCCATGATTAAGGGGATGGTATCCCCTTGTCCCCTCGAGTAAAACAGTAAAGAACTTGAGTAAAACAGTAACCTTTTTCTTTCACTCTTTCTTTCTTTTTGTCTGTCTCATGGTCCCTCTCTCTATTTCTGCATTTGCAGCATCCCTCGCTCCTACTCCCACTTTGTCGCGGGTCGTGCATGCAAAGCTGACTCCGGCTGCAGTAGGTCTGTCCTGTCACCAGAGGGAGCTGTGCTGGCCCACTGCCCTGATGCAGGACGCAAGGACGTCAGGAACGCTGTGGAGGCAGCCATTAAAGCACAGCCAGGGTGAGCCCAGATCATGTGCCCTGTCAAAAACAAAGGGCAGCGCCGATCTACTGTGTGTGTGTGTGTGTGTGTGTGTGTGTGTGTGTGTGTGTGTGTGTGTGTGTGTGATGTTTTAAGGGGCAGGTGTATGTACTCTATTTGAAACTCATCATGCTGCTCTACTCTCTGCAGCTGGATGAAGAAGAGTCCTTCTGCACGTGCTCAGTCCCTGTACTCTCTAGCTGGCCTCCTTGCCCAGAAGAGGCAGCCACTGGCCACATCGATTCAAACCCAAACCGGCCTCTCTTCAGATGAGGCCACTCAGGAAGTGGACCTCAGCATTACAAGGCTCTACGAGTGGGCAGCCCGCTGTGACAAAGATTTGTGCGGAGTGCCTGTAAGCCACCATTTTCTTGTTGTTCTTACAAATTCAACAGACGTTTTGTCAAGTTTATATCCATTCTCAATCAAATGTCCTTTTTTGTTTTAGTTTCTCCCTCAGTCAGGCTCTGCTTTGTCCATGTCTGAGCCAGTTGGAGTGATTGGTGTGGTGCTTCCTGACTCTAGGCCCCTCTTGCCTTTGGTTTCACTGCTGGGGGCAGCACTTGCCATGGGCAACGCTGTTGTGATGGTGCCCAGTGAGAAATACCCACTACCCGCACTGGAGTTTATTCAGGTGTGTTTTGTGTGATGCACGCTGTATGCAAAATATGCATTATATGTTTACGGACATGTGTTAGTATGTGTGCATATGAATGTTTGAGGGTGTTTTTCCCTGTGACTTTCTTTTAGACACTTCAGAGTTCTGATCTCCCGGGAGGTGTGGTTAGTGTAATCACAGGAAGCAGAGATCAGTTGACACAGGCAATAGCCAATCACAGTGTGATCCAGGCCATATGGTACTGGGGCAGTAAGGAAGTAAGTCTCTGTAATATACTTGTGTGATTTCAGTTTTCAGTTGAATCATTGCATTGCACAACACATTAAAGGGGTGGTTCAGGATTTTGGACATACAGTAGGACCTCATTTCCAAGTTAGCAAGTGTGATATTTATCAGTGGAGACAGTTTTCAACACGTTTCATCCGTGTTTGTCATCATACGTGTTAACCTGCCACTAAAAACAGTCTTACCCACTCCACAGTACACCCGAGGCAAATAAATTATAACGGTACACTATCGATGTAAATGTCTGTGTTGATAGTTTTATTTCTTTAATTTTTGACATTATTCTATCCTTGCATTTCGCATTGATTGCAATGATCGCATTACATTTTGAGGGACTAGTTTCTTAGCAGCGGCGGAATTATACTTGCTCCGGTTAATAGTACTGCGCCAAAAAGGAAACAGTGAAGCGCACTCCAATCGGGATACCTAGTAGTAGCCTAGGTCATCAGTGTGCCGCTGCCGTTGCTTATATGCCTACTACCAACTTCAGAACAAAGTATAACTATTGCAATGCGATGCAAGGGTAGTTTTATTTCTAACACTATTCTATCAACACAGACTTTTGTATCGATTGTCTTGGCGTTATAATTTATTTGCCTCGGGTGGTACTTTGGAGTGGGTAAGACTGTTTTTAGTAGCAGGCTAACACATACTGATGACTTGCGCTAGCCTAGCACCTGCGAACTCTAAAACTAGAAGGACTGGATGAAACATGTTGAAAACGGTCTCCACTGATAAATATTACACTTGCTAACTTGGAAATGAGGTCCTATGTCCAAAATCCTGAACCACCCCTTTAACTCGATGTGTTGTTTAGTTTCCTGTTATTGCCCTCTCTGCTTTTGCAATGTCTTGTGTCCTATCTGGTGGGAGCAAAGTACACCCATGTTAGCCATTATCTTCCAAAATGCATACATGAGCGACAGAAGGCATGTCCCGATTAATAGGTTGACAACGAGACCATAAGTCATGTGAAACCATATCTGACACTCTGCCTGCAACTGGAATAAACCTCAGAAAATACTTTTGCAGCTATGCTGTAATAATATGTTTTAGATACATTTTCCCTGACACATCTTGACTTGCACAAACATGAAAAGTAAAGCCAAAATTCATTGAGGATTTGATGAGACCACAGCAGCTAGACCTTACACAAGTGTCCAAGCAACATTAACTCCTTGCTTTACTCTTGCCCCTCCCTTGCGCTATTTATTGATTTGACTGCCAGGCTTTCAAATCTGTCAGAAAAACAACCATAATCCTGCTTTTGTGTTCTAGCATAGGGTATGTATCTTTTATAGACTTAAACTGATCCTCTTTCTCTCTCTCTCTCTCTCTCTCTCTCTCTCTCTCTCTTTCTTTCTTTCTCTCTCTCTCTCTCTAGGGATGTCAGTTCCTGCAACATACCTGCTCTAGCCCTTTGAAGCGCCTGTGGCTTCACTGTGAGGGAGACGAGGGGAAGCCCGGCGATGGAGCCCCCTGGACTCTCCCTCAGCCCTCGCTCATGGAGGACATGTGGAGACAGGCCGTCGTCTGGAAGAGCGTGTGGATCCCGACTGCCTAAAGAAGAGTTGAAGTATGCAGTGATTCACTCAGTAGGGAGTGCTGAGATTAAAGAAGAGTCAAATTAATGTTCCTTTTTTCAGGAAGGAGGGCACGGGGGGATTATTTTAGGTTATGGCAGGGGCAGAGATTGCGTAACACACTGAGCTACATGTGAAACAGACATTTGGACATTTTATTTTTTCAGATGGGAATCAGGATCAAGCACTTCATACACTTCTGTTTTTGTGTAGTCACATGGACAAATGTGGCTGTAAGAAATGAGGAACAAAGGGTGTCCGCACGTTAAAGCATGTGACTTTTGGTCTTAAAACGCATCTTGGAACATCCTTGTAAAGGAAAACATATTTCCCCTTGGTGGTTTACATGTGTTCTCACAATCAGAGTCTCTGTGTCAGTAGATGTGAACTGGGTCATAATTTGCTATATCATTCAGTTAGGCTAAGGGCTCACAGGAAGCTTTTTAAGAAATGCTACCTCTAACCCTGCAGTGCCATTACCCGTACATAACTTAATGTTCCCAATACAGTTCATCATAATGTTTCCAACAATGTTCCCAATACAGTTCCTCATAATGTTTCCAATAATGTTCCCAAAACAGTGTACAACAGTGTTCATACAGTTCAACACACTGCCTTAACAATTTAGAGCTAACATGGAAACTGGGATATTGGGACGCTGCCAAAAATTAAATGGACTCAGCTGAAATGTTTGGATTATATAATAATATGCTACATATAAAACCTGATGGGTTGAAGGATAGAACTAACTGGCATATTTTTTAAAATGTATCTGGAAGAATCCTTCATATTTTCAAATGAAACACGTATAGACCTGTCTCTGATGTGAAAATAAAGAACATTTCTTGGATCTGCCAAATGTAGCTCACAGTTGTTCCTTGGTTTCCTTGTAAATGTATGTATAGTGTGCTGGCATAAGAACTCTGTGGAAAGCCAACTACATTATTTATATGACTGCTACATGGCCTGTTCTGTAGACTTTGGCCACACCCTGACTCAGGCCTCTGTAGTCACACACAAACACACACACACACACACACACATCTGATCTAGGTAAGGAAATGACTCGGGAGCGCAAGAGTGCTTAGTCACATTGACACAGCAACTTCAGACCTAGTATGAGTCAACACTATTATGACCTTCATTCAAAAAGTCTGAAAGATCACTCAGTATTTGGCAAACAAAATGCAGTCACTTAAAGAATTATACAAGGCTCCCTGTGACAAACAGGAACTGGTGAGGGGAAAAAAAACCTTCCTGCCTTAATACTGCTGTGCACAAAGGTTAGCTTAGAGGCACTGCATTATCATCATTTCACTATAATGGGGTTAAAGTGCTAACTGGATGGCACAAGTTAATGTGCTCTTACTAATTAGCCTACTATTAATCTACCACTAATGTGCTAAGACAGTTTTCCCAATATTTGTGATTTGAACAAAGAAACATCTGTATGTATGTGGTTACAGTGTGTTTGCATCCAAAACAAAATCAAAAGACATTGCTTAGAACAAACAGATTGTCACCCACTGGCAACAAATTCTAAACTGATTAAAAGCCTAAGCAATATTTTTTGTTGAATTTTATTTTTGTATCTGTATATTAATGTAATCTGTATCTTAGTGAGTGAAAAATGAGAGAGACCTTAACTTAAATACCTAAAACAATGTTCCCAAAACAGTGTACCTCATACAGTTCAACACACTGCCTTTACAATTTAGAGCTAACATAGAAACTGGGATATTGGGACGCTGCCAAAAATTAAATGGACTCAGCTGAAATGTTTGGATTATATTCTAATAATATGCTACATATAAAACCTGATGGGTTGAAGGATAGAACTAACTGGCATATTTTTTAAAATGTATCTGGAAGAATCCTTCATATTTTCAAATGAAACACGTATAGACCTGTCTCTGATGTGAAAATAAAGAACATTTCTTGGATCTGCCAAATGTAGCTCACAGTTGTTCCTTGGTTTCCTTGTAAATGTATGTATAGTGTGCTGGCATAAGAACTCTGTGGAAAGCCAACTACATTATTTATATGACTGCTACATGGCCTGTTCTGTAGACTTTGGCCACACCCTGACTCAGGCCTCTGTAGTCACACACAAACACACACACACACACACACACACACACATCCGATCTAGGTAAGGAAATGACTCGGGAGCGCAAGAGTGCTTAGTCACAGTAACACAGCAACTTCAAACCTAGTATGAGTCAACACTATTATGACCTTCATTCAAAAAGTCTGAAAGATCACTCAGTATTTGGCAAACAAAATGCAGTCACTTAAAGAATTATACAAGGCTCCCTGTGACAAACAGGAACTGGTGAGGGGAAAAAAAAACTTCCTGCCTTAATACTGCTGTGCACAAAGGTTAGCTTAGAGGCACTGCATTATCATCATTTTACTATAATGGGGTTAAAGTGCTAACGGGATGGCACAAGTTAATGTGTTCTTACTAATTAGCCTACTATTAATCTACCACTAATGTGCTAAGACAGTTTTCCCAATATTTGTGATTTGAACAAAGAAACATCTGTATGTATGTGGTTACAGTGTGTTTGCATCCAAAACAAAATCAAAGGACATTGCTTAGAACAAACAGATTGTCACCCACTGGCAACAAATTCTAAACTGTGATTAAAAGCCTAAGCAATATTTTTTGTTCAATTTTATTTTTGTATCTGTATATTAATGTAATCTGTATCTTAGTGAGTGAAAAATGAGAGAAACTTTAACTTAAATACCTAAAACAATGTTCTTTCTTTAAAAAAAAATTAAATCAAGTCAGGAATTCATTTTGACCTCAGATAACTCCCCCATGACACATGTCGGTTAGGGTATTGCAACAGAACACAGAGGTTAACCTCACTGTGGCATGTCAGTAAGTTTGAGAGTGATCACCATACGGATAAATGCAATCATATGTAGTAATAGGGTATTTTACAATATATTTAATTGATATTGATTTATGAAATCCTGAGATGTTTTATTGAATGTAGTCCCATGCTTTTCCTTGTGGAAGCATGGATAAAAAGTGCATTAATGTACGTGTTTTGCAGTCAGTTCTTACTACACATTACATGTACACATTGTGTCAAGACCCTTCTTAACAGGAAAAAGATGGCGTTCAGAGAGGGGGACATGGCAGAGCTAAGGCGCGTGCAAGGGGAACTCAAAGTCAAGCTGAAGGAGGCTAAGGAGGACTACAGAAGGAAGGTGGAACAGAAGTTGCAGGAAAACAACATGAAGGAGGCACTTGATTTTCAAACTGATAGGTTGTCAATGGTTATTTATGCACGATTGTGTAGCCTAAACCAGCCATACTAAGCCTAGTCAAATTTATCCTGGCTGTATATAAAGCAGAATGTGAATTTCCCAATATTTTTCCAGATTAAAAGTGGTTTACTAAGGTTTAATATCAATTGAAATACCATTGAAATCACCGTCGGAAAACAATCGTCCGAACAATTTTGCTGCCCAATGAACGATTAATGATAGCAGTCTAGTCAGATATAACTTAAAGTTAACTTATATCAGTATTGCTAAAGTTAGCCTATTAAACTCACAAAAATATGATCACCATGAGTTACATAAATGTTAGCTAAACGTAAATGTCTAGGTGGTCCATTACTGAGTTGTGGGTGCAGCTCACTGACTCCAATCTTGTATCATCTTAATAACCGTCTTGTAGGCTAAAAATGAACACCGTTTTGAAACATGTAGCCAACTCATAGCAGGAGCTGGCTTATCTTATAAACGTGACCCGGCGGGGTTAGTTGTAACGCGCTGTTACAACTAAGCCACTCATACTGCACAATGATGATGCAATACAAAAATATGCGCGTATTAGTGTTAGTTTAGTTAGTTTTTGTGATGTTTTGCATTTTGCCTCATGTGTTTTCAGGTTTGAGGGCTTTTCTTGGCAGGATTGACCTTAGTTAGACTCTTTGCTTCCATTGGCGCATATTTCTTATTTCTCCTTATAGAAAACAAAGTCAATTTTCGACACACGTCTGTTGTTAGTTCATGACGTATGTATCATAAATAGTCAGATCCTATTCTATCATACACATTCAGATACATTTATTGAATTAATTTAATTAAAAACAGCCTTTTGAACCCCGCATATGGGGCAGGTTGTAACATTTCACCTATCGCACTCTCGGTGGAATTGTAAAAGAACAGTAGCCTAGCTCCTACAAACAAACTTCCAGTGCATATGTGTAACAGAGATATGTGTGTTGCTTGTTAAGTAGTATAACTAGTGAAACTCAAATGATTTTAGAATTATTTAGCCATAAACAAAAAGTGTTACTTTGTGCCCCGCGCTCCCCTAATGCTGATTCAATGTCTATTTACCATTGAGATTTCAATCTCAACCAAAATGATGATTTGGATGGAAAATCAACATCATATCAATGTCACCTTGCTATCTGGGTAAATACTTCTAGAAAAAGTAAACAACGTGCAGTTATGGTAAATGTAGTAGGCTACCCCACTATTCATAGGATTCTCATAATAAAACGTTGTCTTCTTAATTCAATAAAATATATCTGTTAAAGGTCTTAAATTGCAGATTCATCATGTCACGTCAGCAGTCTTGCACGAGTGAGGCTGTTCTTGATTGGCTCATTCTGATGCCGTCGTTTCTAGTGACGCAGCTTAATGGAACAATAAATAAGCAGGAGCGCAACTGCCATTTTATCGTTTTGGAGAAGACGCCAAAGAAGATTCTTGCTTCAACAGTGCTTGAACGGAACTTCTTTCCTTCGTCCGAGATTTCGCCGCATTCCTTGCTGTATTTAGCCTACATTTGAATAATAAATTATATTTTTCTACTGATCATTTTGATAGTAAAACGAGGACAAAATTGCCGAAATGGAGACTTCTCAGATTCGCCAGAACTACCACCGTGACTGCGAGGCAGCCATCAACCGCATGATCAATATGGAGCTGTTTGCTTCATACACCTACACCTCGATGGTAAGTCTAAAATATCCAACGTCCCGTTTGTTGTACATATTTTTATTGAATTATTCATGTCGCAATGTTGGAAGTAGACTGGTCCTGGTATGGCGTTGTCTAATGGTTGCGCCGTAAACAAACCAACCATGTGCGTGCTTAATTTACTAATTGGGAACGAATGCATAGCTGACTATTTGTTGAATTGTTTAGATCTCATAACATTTTACCTGTATTATTAACTGCCATTTTCCCTTTGAATGTTCAGGCATTTTATTTTGCCCGTGACGACGTCGCACTTCCTGGATTTTCTCACTTCTTCAAAGAGAACAGCGATGAGGAGCGCGAGCATGCGAATAAGTTGATGGCCTTCCAGAACAAAAGGGGCGGGCGCATCTTTCTCCAGGATGTGAAGGTCAGTGTTTACCTCAAAATGTGCAGTGATGTTTGATTAATGTGTTCTCTGTTAACTATGTTTGTTTATCCAAGGGGTTAATTTCCTTCATGTTTACTCTTTGACCACTACAGAAGCCAGAGCGAGATGAGTGGGGCAGTGGACTAGAGGCTATGGCTTGCGCTCTGCAATTGGAGAAGAATGTCAACCAGGCCCTCCTGGACCTGCACAAGATCGCCTCTGAGAAAGTGGATCCACATGTAAGTTATAGTTACTGTCCAATCTCCTTGACTATTGTGCACATAATCTGCATGATATCTTCATGTCATCATTGTTGAATGTTGTATACAGTATTCTTAGTATGCCAGGACTTGCCCATACTTACTGGATTCATTTTCTATCCACCCATTAGCTTTGCGACTTCCTGGAGTCCCATTACCTGGGTGAGCAGGTGGAGGCCATCAAGAAGCTGGGCGACCACGTCACCAACCTCACCAAAATGGATGCTGCCAACAATAAAATGGCAGAGTATCTGTTTGACAAGCATACTCTGGGTAGCAGTTAAATGAGATGCTTGATCTGTAATGTGGCAGTCTCTGCTGGGATGATTATTAATCTGCCATTACCAATATGGCAACCACTCCCAATGCTGATGCAGGATGATGACTGTTTTACAAAAGAATTTTAAACCGCAGGTTTCAATCTGATGAAAAAATAAACATTTTGAGCAGATTCCTGTGTGTGCATTTTTCATTTGTATTTTGGGTTGTGTTTTCCTCCTTAACCCATGGTTTGACCAATGGTTGACTTATTTTCTCTTCCCTAGTCTTGCATCTTTCTGTCTGCATGTGTTGGGCACAATTTTAAAAATTATGTTCAGACTCTCCAGTCCTTGCATGGCATAGGCCTACTTGCTTTGAGTAGAATGAGTAACATAAGTTACCTAGACCTGAACTGACTAAGACTGAGTCCAATAAAACCTGCAGACTTTAAAATTATTCTCTGTACCATGTTTTACGGTGACGCTAAGAGAATCATCTATTATAATGGTAGGGAGTGACCTGGAGAATTTTAGTATGCAGATGTGTGCGGGCCATGTTTGTTCATCCTATTCCTAATTGCTATTAACCTTTAAGTTGAGAGAAGGGGTAATAAAAGAAACATCAATTAAAATAACATGAATAACTATCAGATATGCATAATGAAAGAATGAGTGTGTGAAGGGAGACTGTTTGTTTGTAACCATGGGCACCATATCTAAAACACATCTAGCACATTTCAATCTTGCCAGAGAGATCCTATCCAGTAGACAAATCCACTAGGGTGCACATTAAGCACAGAACTTTGGCCTCAAAAACAAAATAGGATGTTTTGCTTTAAATTAAAAGTAATAATCCATTACACTTTGCACGCAACTCCGCAAAATTCTCCTAGAGTTAGTTCAGTATCCTCAACAACGTTTTTATTTTGTGTTTTATCAGCTACTGAACCCATTAACCTTTCACATTTTTTTTAATTGGTTGTAAATTGACTATGGATAAGGGGAAGATTGAGAAGTTACTGAAGTTATTTTGAAATGCGGAATAGTTCAATGCCTTCAGTTATTCATTAATTGCAGTCTTTGAAAGAGTAGGGTACTAGAATTTTCAGGACACGTGAAAGTCTTTGGTTTCTCATACAATTTCAAAAGGCTCATAAGTTTGTTAATTTCTGCTGTCCTGTCCCCAAAAGACAGTAACTTATTATCAACCTGCAATTGTCTCAAAAAAGCCATCTATCTAACATTTGTTTTATATACCAGGCAATATCTTCATATGCAAATATTTCCAGTCACACTGACCACCTCTGCATAAATGAAGCACATGTTCTTATTCACCCATTTTAGTATTAATGTGAAGCTCGCCAGTGGAAATGTTTCAACTGCTGATATTGTGGTGGGCCTTCATGGCACTATGCATCTGCCTGATCAATAATGGAAGTCAATAAGAAGTTGACATTTCTGCATTTCGTTGTCTTACTGCATTTTGTTGTCTTTGTACTTATATTCTGCGCAATGACAATAAAGTTGAATCTAATCTAAAAAAAGAAAAAAAAAATCTCCTTGTCATGCAGTGTTAACCCTTCAGTCATCAGAAAACATGAAATGTTCAAACCAAAAATATTTCAAACCAAAATGCTAAAGAGGTGGAATCCATCTCACACGGAGCACTGAATAATCATAAACTCATAAGCTCATAAAATCACAAACATGAAATCAAAAGAAAAGGAGAAGAACACCTCACACTCAGCCTCCTTCAGATGACTTCCACAATTATTTAATAAATTCAGTAAAAAAAATAAGGAAAAAGATATGAAAAGGTACAACCACCATAAACTTAAGGCTTTACACACACACACACACACACACACACACACACATGCACGCACACACACACACACACACACACAAAGAAACATGGCTACTCCTCCACAGCCATACGCACAAAAATCTCTGGAGAAAGTGATGGGACCCTGTGTGAAGTGAGGAGGCCTCTCAGGTTTTCAACTCTGTATCTCCCCACCAGAGGCAGTAAGACCGCCTACGAGTGCACCTGCTCCTGCACCCAGTGACCCACTAACATGAAGAGGGAGGAGCAGGGAGTGAAGAGAGTCAAAGAGAACACAACATAGCCATAACTCAACCATCTGTTTGAATCACAGATAGATAATCAGGAATTCATTTTGACCTCAGATAACTTCCCCATGTCACATGTCGGTTAGGGTCTTGCAACAGAACACAGAGGTTAACCTCACTGTGGCATGTCAGTAAGTTTGAGAGTGATCACCATACGGATAAATGCAATTATATGTAGTAATGGGGTATTTTATAATATCTTTAATTGATATTGATTTATGAAATCCTGAGATGTTTTATTGAATAGTCCCATGCTTTTCCTTGTGGAAGCATGGATAAAAAGTACATTAATGTACGTGTTTTGCAGTCAGTTCTTACTACACATTACATGTACACATTGTGTCAAGACCCTTCTTAACAGGAAAAAGATGGCGTTCAGAGAGGGGGACATGGCAGAGCTGAGGCGCGTGCAAGGGGAACTCAAAGTCAAGCTTAAGGAGGCTAAGGAGGACTACAGAAGGAAGGTGGAACAGAAGTTGGCGGAAAACAACATGAAGGAGGCATGGGACGGCATGAAGATTATCACTGGCCTGAAGAAGAGCAGCAGCTCTGTGGAGGGGGACCTGGACAGGGCGAACCAGTTGAACCACTTCTACAACAGGTTTGACTGCCCTGCTCCAGCTCCAATGGCGGTGGTCTGTCCACCACCCCCAGCTGACTCAGACATGACTCTTGTTTGCGTGCCTGCCCTACCCCCACCTCCCAGTCTCTCCAGCTCTGCATCCCGGTGACACCCAACGACCTAAGCCACCATCACCTCACGCCCTGCCCCCGGATAAAAAGTACATTAATGTACGTGTTTTGCAGTCAGTTCTTAGTACACATTACATGTGCACATTAGAGGCGTCTTTGAACGATGTACCGCACGTGTCAACTCAACGTCATTTTAGGTGGCCCGTGACAATTTACTTTTCAGAGTAGTTTATTTTTTATTTGACCTTTATTTAACCAGGGAAAAGAAACATTGAGATTGTTATCTCTTTTTCAAATGGGCCCTGGCCAAGAAGGCAGCACACAGAAAGACAACAGTGACAACAAAGACTTGAAAATTGCTGTCTTTGATGGATGAATAATGATGAGGGCTTCTTAATCTGAGAAATTATATTATAAAAACACAGAGAAATGTGAGTGGGTAGCCAATAACCCAGTTCCCTATATTACATGTATGTAAATGGATATACATTGATGTACCTACCATATGTTTTGTCACCAAACACACACACACACACACACATAAACTGTAAAAAATAAACTGTACAATAGCTGTACTTGAATATCATCTTACCGTAATGGTCTACTTTCAAAGCTAGTTAATTTGTTGGTAATCAATAATAATGGAATGCACAGGCAACTGAGCAATAATATTATACATATTATAAAACATACTGTACATAGTATTTCAGTTATAACTGGCCCTTTGAGGGCATCCATAATGCTGATGTGGCCTGGGATGAAAATGAGTTTGACACCCCTGCCAGCATTAGTTATTTGAGAATCTATTTCATATCCAAGCAAAATTGGTATTGCCAATGAAATACCCCTAACAGAATCTATATTAATCTGGAATTCAATCAAATCAATCAAATTGAATTGAAAACTAGAGAATCAGATTTGAATTAATTCAGTAAATCAGTCCAGCTACCTTTTCAGAATATTTTGTCATAAAAAATAAAAAAATGTGTTTGAAATTATGTGTTTGAGGCCTACATCATATCAAATGGGCCTAGGGCAGGCTACATCTACATAAAAATCTTCATACCCAGATAGCAATTACTCATTGAATCAATGTTAAATCAACATTATTTTGTCAACGTTAAAATCATTGAGTCAACGTCGAACTTCAACATTCTAAACATCCTATAACATTTTGAATTTCAATGGTATTTCAAATAAAATTAATATTGAAACAACATTGAAATTACAACAAAACTAAAGATCAAAGTGATTTCAATGGTATTTCAATTGATATTAAACCTCAGTAAACCACTTTTAATCTGGAAAAATATTGGGAAATTCACATCCTGCTTTATATACAGCCAGGATAAATTTGACTAGGCCTAGTATGGCTGGTTTAGGCTACACAATCGTGCATAAATAACCATTGACAACCTATCAGTTTGAAAATCAAGTGCATTTATTAACTCTTCTTCATTTAGAAATTCACGTGTGTTGTGCTTCCCTGCCATCCATTCAGTATAGCATTCATAGACCACCCAGTTCGCAGTCAGCCCTCCTCGACCATCCAGTAGCAGAGTGAAGTGGCACCTAACAGAAACAGAAGAAAAAGAGATAGACAGTGTTAGATAAATATGTTCAACTGAAACTGAAGGCTACTTATACTTGAAACTTTAGAATAATCATAGAATATTCTAAATGTTTGTTGAGTTTGCTGTCAAAATGCCAGGCTGAAGATAGTGTTAGAATAATTCAGTTTCGCAGGGTGAGCTCATTGAACATGCCGTGTTTGCTAGCAGCACCAGCCATTCGGGCAGCTCTGTTCGTGCGAACAATTTTGCTGCCCAATGAACGGTTAATGATAGCAGTCTAGTCAGATATGACTTAAAGTTAACTTATATCAGTATTGCTAAAGTTAGCCTATTAAACTCACAAAAATATGATCACCAGGAGTTACATAAATGTTAGCTAAACGTAAATGTCTAGGTGGTACTTGTCTTTCCATTACTGAGTTGTGAGTGCAGCTCACAGACTCCAATCTTGTATCATCTTAATAACCATCTTGTAGGCTAAAAATGAACACCGTTTTGAAACATGTAGCCAACTCATAACAGGAGCTACAAAAATATGCGCGTATTAGTGTTAGTTTAGTTAGTTTTTGTGATGTTTTGCATTTTGCCTCATGTGTTTTCAGGTTTGAGGGCTTTTCTTGGCAGGATTGACCTTGGTTAGACTCTTTGCTTCCATTGGCGCATATTTCTTATGTTATTTCTCCGTATAGAAAACAAAGTCAATTTTCGACACACGTCTGTTGTTAGTTCATGACTTATGTATCATAAATAGTCAGATCCTATTCTATCATACACATTCAGATACATTTATTGAATTAATTTAATTAAAAACAGCCTTTTGAACCCCGCATATGGGGCAGGTTGTAACATTTAACCTATCGCACTCTCGGTGGAATTGTAAAAGAACAGTAGCTCCTACAAACAAACTTCCAGTGCATGTGTAACAGAGATATGTATGTTGCTTGTTAAAAAGTATAACTAGTGAAACTCAAATTATTTTAGAATTATTTAGCCATAACCAAAAAATTTTACTTTGTGCCCCGCGCTCCCCTAATGCTGATTCAATGTCTATTTACCATTGAGATTTCAATTTCAACCAAAATGATGATTTGGATGGAAAATCAACATCATATCAATGTCACCTTGCTATCTGGGTAGCCTACATAGAAATAGTAAACAACGTGCAGTTATGGTAAATGTAGTAGGCTACCCCACTAAACCTATTCATAGGATTCTCATAATAAAACGTTGTCTTCTTAATTCAAAAAAATATATCTGTTAAAGGTCTTAAACTGCAGATTCATCATGTCACGTCAGCAGTCTTGCACAGTTGCCATTTCTTAGTTCACGAGTGAGGCTGTTCTTGATTGGCTCATTCTGATGCCGTCGTTTCTAGTGACGCAGCTTATTTGGAACAATAAATAAGCAGGAGCGCAACTGCCAGTTTATCGTTTTGGAGAAGACGCCAAAGAAGATTCTTGCTTCAACAGTGCTTGAACGGAACTTCTTTCCTTCGACCGAGATTTCGCCGCATTCCTTGCTGTATTTAGCCTACATTTGAATAATACATTATATTTTTCTACTGATCATTTTGATAGTAAAACGAGGACAAAATTGCCGAAATGGAGATTTCTCAGATTCGCCAGAACTACCACCGTGACTGCGAGGCAGCCATCAACCGCATGATCAATATGGAGCTGTTTGCTTCATACACCTACACCTCGATGGTAAGTCTAAAATATCCAACGTCCCGTTTGTTGTAAATATTTTTATTGAATTATTCATGTCGCAATGTTGGAAGTAGACTGGTCCTGGTATGGCGTTGTCTAATGGTTGCGCCGTAAACAAACCAACCATGTGCGTGCTTAATTTAGAATTGGGAACGAATGCATAGCTGACTATTTGTTGAATTGTTTAGATCTCATAACATTTTACCTGTATTATTAACTGCCATTTTCCCTTTGAATGTTCAGGCATTTTATTTTGCCCGTGACGACGTCGCACTTCCTGGATTTTCTCACTTCTTCAAAGAGAACAGCGATGAGGAGCGCGAGCATGCGGATAAGTTGATGGCCTTCCAGAACAAAAGGGGCGGGCGCATCTTTCTCCAGGATGTGAAGGTCAGTGTTTACCTCAAAATGTGCAGTGTTGTTTGATTAATGTGTTCTCTGTTAACTATGTTTGTTTATCCAAGGGGTTAATTTCCTTCATGTTTACTCTTTGACCACTACAGAAGCCAGAGCGAGATGAGTGGGGCAGTGGACTAGAGGCTATGGCTTGCGCTCTGCAATTGGAGAAGAATGTCAACCAGGCCCTCCTGGACCTGCACAAGATCGCCTCTGAGAAAGTGGATCCACATGTAAGTTATAGTTACTGTCCAATCTCCTTGACTATTGTGCACATAATCTGCATGCTATCTTCATGTCGTCATTGTTGAATGTTGTATACAGTATTCTTAGTATGCCAGGACTTGCCCATACTTACTGGATTCATTTTCTATCCACCCATTAGCTTTGCGACTTCCTGGAGTCCCATTACCTGGGTGAGCAGGTGGAGGCCATCAAGAAGCTGGGCGACCATGTCACCAACCTCACCAAAATGGATGCTGCCAACAATAAAATGGCAGAGTATCTGTTTGACAAGCATACTCTGGGTAGCAGCTAAATGAGATGCTTGAACTGTAATGTGTCAGTCTCTGCTGGGATGATTATTAATCTGCCATTACCAATATGGCAACCACTCCCAATGCTGATGCAGGATGATGACTGTTTTACAAAAGAATTTTAAACCGCAGGTTTCAATCTGATGAAAAAATAAACATTTTGAGCAGATTCCTGTGTATGCATTTTTCATTTGTATTTTGGGTTGTGTTTTCCTCCTTAACCCATGGTTTGACCAATGGTTCACTTATTTTCTCTTCCCTAGTCTTGCATGTTTCTGTCTGCATGTGTTTGGCTTTGGGCACAATTTTAAAAATTAAAAGTCCTTGCATGGCATAGGCCTACTTGCTTTGAGTAGAATGAGTAACATAAGTTACCTAGACCTGAACTGACTAAGACTGAGTCAAATAAAACCTGCAGACTTTAAAATTATTCTCTGTACCATGTTTTACGGTGACTCTAAGAGAATCATCTATTATAATGGTAGGGAGTGACATGGAGAATTTTAGTATGCAGATGTGTGCGGGCCATGTTTGTTCATCCTATTCCTAATTGCTATTAACCTTTAAGTTGAGAGAAGGGGTAATAAAAGCAACATCAATTAAAAATATAGCTGCAAGCAGCAATGTGGGGGCCAAGCAGTTGAGCAGGAGTTGCATTGGCAACCCAATGTTGCTACATTATACACACACCCAATTAACCCCCCCTGTCCCACACACACACATATACACAGATAAACTTATTCCCCCACACACCCCAATAACCCCCCACACATATGCATACCTCAAACATCACCAAATTTATTGTGCGTAGTCAGGTTGTAGTCACAAGTCCACATACCAAGTTTGGTGTCGATACGAGATAGTGTTGATAATTATAGCACCCCTAGTGGTCAAAAGTCACCAAATTTATTGTGCGTCCTCAGGTTGTAGTCACGGGTCCACATACCAAGTTTGGTGTCGATACAAGAAAGTGTTGATAATTGTAGCACCCCTAGTGGTCAAAGCTCATTAAATATATTGTGCGTCTTCAGGATGTGGTCCCGAGTCCAGGTACCAAGTTTGGTGTTGATACGAGAAAGTGTTGCAAATTATAGCACCCCTAGTGGTCAAACGTCGCTAAAATTATTGTATGTCCTCAGGATGTGGTCCTAAGTCCATATACTAAATTTGGTTTCAATATGTGAAAGCATTGCTGAAATATGAGCCCACTTCTTGTGATTATAGCGCCACCTATAGGTCAAAAGTCATTTATTGAGCCTCCTCCTAATTGGGTCCTGAGACCCTGTACTGAGTTTGGTGTTGATACGCGAAAGCCTTGCTGAGATCACTTCACTTCCTGTTTGGCGGCTTCGCCGCCAAACGTGATTGGTCGTCACAGGCAACCGGTTTTGAATATGTCTCCAAAAAGCAATGCGTTTATGAGTCATGGTCTGACGATCGATCATCTGCGTCAAGTTTCGTGAAAATCGGACAAACTTTGCCAACTTTGATGCCTTTTAGGTGTTTTTGATTAAATCCAATATGGCAGCCTGATCAATTACGTTTTCATCACCAATTCACATCTGCGTCGAGTTCGGTCTCATCCAAGGATTCCAAATATACCTTAATGTTCAAAATGTGGTGTACGGTAAGTGCATAGATGTAATACAAAATTTTAAACGTTGGTGGCGCTAGAGCACTCAAAGTGCAGACTTGAAACTTTGATAAATTAAAGATATGACTGAACCGAATCAATGTGCCGAATATCCCAACTTTTTACTGTATGGTTCAATGGCAAATTAGTGTTTCGTTATAATAATAATAAGAAGACTACGTAGAATCACTATGGGTTGCCTCGCAGCTTCGCTGCTTGGCCCCCAATAACATGAATAACTATCAGATATGCATGATGAAAGAATGAGTGTGTGAAGGGAGACTGTTTGTTTGTAACCATGGGCACCATATCTAAAACACATCTAGCACATTTTAATCTTGCCAGAGAGATCCTATCCAGTAGACAAATCCACTAGGGTGCACATAAAGCACAGAACTTTGGCCTCAAAAACAGAATAGGATGTTTTGCTTTAAATAAAAAGTAATAATCCATTACACTTTGCACGCAACTCCGCAAAATTCTCCTAGAGTTAGTTCAGTATCCTCAACAACCTCAGGCTCCATAAGTGGAAGACGGTGGCTCAAACTGACACACCAGCTAATCAAGTTTCTTCAGGGGCACATAAGGACAGGGTGTTTTATCAGCTACTGAACCCATTAACCTTTCACATTTTTTTTAATTGGTTGTACATTGACTATGGATAAGGGGAAGATTGAGAAGTTACTGAAGTTATTTTGAAATGCGGAATAGTTCAATGCCTTCAGTTATTCATTAATTGCAGTCTTTGAAAGAGTAGGGTACTAGAATTTTCAGGACACGTGAAAGTCTTTGGTTTCTCATACAATTTCAAAAGGCTCATAAGTTTGTTAAAGCAACACCAAAGAGTTTTTTGTACCTTAAAATAATGTTTCCAAAATCGTTTCAGTGGTTCATCAACTCGTAACAGGTTGAACGGCACTTTCTGCATTCGCTTTGCGGCCCTCTATCGGCTATAACAGCACTATGTAAGTTTGCCGGATCGGGTAGCGGTTCTGTAGTTCGATGGAATGAGACATTCTACCTTGTCTGTGGACATTGTTATTTGCAAAGCTGGTGCTGGATAAACAAATAGTGCATGCGACATAGGAAAAGTTCTTTGGTGTTGCTTTAATTTCTGCTGTCCTGTCAGTGCTGTCCTGTACAGTAACTTATTATCAACCTGCAATTGTCTCAAAAAAGGCATCTATCTAACATTTGTTTTATATACCAGGCAATATCTTCATATGCAAATATTTCCAGTCACACTGACCACCTCTGCATAAATGAAGCACATGTTCTTATTCACCCATTTTAGTAAGTAAAAAACGGAGTAAAATGTGAGTAAGTGTTATGTTGTTTGGAACTGTAGAAGAGGTATAAAAATAGCGTTTTGTAGCAGCGCAATTGAAATGCCCCGCTCACTTCCAGGCTACGAGTTGTGACTGAAAACGGTACAATCGAACTTTCTCAAAACACATCCGAATGACATAATTTTGATGTCAACTCAACGTATGCACCCCCAATCATCCGTAAATCGATCTAAAGTGCATTTTACTCCGGATAATTCCTTTAATGTGAAGCTCGCCAGTGGAAATGTTTCAACTGCTGATATTGTGGTGGGCCTTCATGGCACTATGCATCTGCCTGATCAATAATGGAAGTCAATAAGAAGTTGACATTTCTGCATTTCGTTGTCTTACTGCATTTTGTTGTCTTTGTACTTATATTCTGCGCAATGACAATAAAGTTGAATCTAATCTAAAAAAAGAAACAAAAATCTCCTTGTCATGCAGTGTTAACCCTTCAGTCATCAGAAAACATGAAATGTTCAAACCAAAAATATTTCAAACCAAAATGTTAAAGAGGTGGAATCTATCTCACACGGAGCACTGAATAATCATAAACTCATAAGCTCATAAAATCACAAACATGAAATCAAAAGAAAAGGAGAAGAACACCTCACACTCAGCCTCCTTCAGATAGCTTCCACAATTATTTAATAAATTCAGTAAAAAAAATAAGGAAAAAGATATGAAAAGGTACAACCACCATAAACTTAAGGCTTTACACACACACACACACACATGCACACACACACACACACACACATGCACGCACGCACACACACACACACACACACACACACACACACACACACACACACACAAAGAAACATGGCTACTCCTCTACAGCCATACGCACAAAAATCTCTGGAGAAAGTGATGGGAACCTGTGTGAAGTGAGGAGGCCTCTCAGGTTTTCAACTCTGTATCTCCCCACCAGAGGCAGTAAGACCGCCTACGAGTGCACCTGCTCCTGCACCCAGTGACCAACTAACATGAAGAGGGAGGAGCAGGGAGTGAAGAGAGTCAAAGAGAACACAACATAGCCATAACTCAACCATCTGTTTGAATCACAGATAGATAACTATCTGCAATAACTATCCTCAAATCGTCACATTAAAGCAAATACATCTTTGGACAGCACATTCAATGAGATAAAGGGCTGGGATGGGGAGAAGGCGTGCACTGGTAGGATGTTCTGTCGAGCAAGAAAGGCCATGCAGGGTGCCCACTTCAAAAGACACAAACATACTGGATAGAACCATACAGTATTCCATTACTGACAGGATTGCCACTGGTGAGTCTTCTAATCACGACTGGGAAAATCTGAAAATACCGGTGCTGCCCACATACCATACAGTGCACAAGGCAATCCGATAAGTCGATAGAGATTACACTAGGTCCGCAAGCCCTGTGAAATTCTATATGGGAAATTATGGTGCCTGAATTAGATTGGGATGTGGAATGAGATTAGTGATAGACAGACACCACTTCAAAATGAAGTGCAGTGTTAACCCTTCAGTCATCAGAAAACATGTAATATTCAAACCAAAAATATTTCAAACCTTAAACACTTAAAGAATTATACAAGGCTCCCTGTGACAAACAGGAACTGGTGAGGGGGAAAAAACCTTCCTGCCTTAATACTGCTGTGCACAAAGGTTAGCTTAGAGGCACTGCATTATCATCATTTCACTATAATGGGGTTAAAGTGCTAACTGGATGGCACAAGTTAATGTGCTCTTACTAATTGGCCTACTATTAATCTACCACTCATGTGCTAAGACAGTTTTCCCAATATTTGTGATTTAAACAAAGAAACATCTGTATGTATGTGGTTACAGTGTGTTTGCATCCAAAACAAAATCAAAAGACATTGCTTAGAACAAACAGATTGTCACCCACTGGCAACAAATTCTAAACTGTGATTAAAAGCCTAAGCAATATTTTTTGTTGAATTTTATTTTTGTATCTGTATATTAATGTAATCTGTATCTTAGTGAGTGAAAAAAGAGAGAAACGTTAACTTAAATACCTAAAACAATGTTCTTTCTTTAAAAAAAAAAAAAATCCAGTCAGGAATTCATTTTGACCTCAGATAACTTCCCCATGTCACATGTCAAAGTCAAAGTCAAAGTCAAAGTCAGCTTTATTGTCAATTTCTTCACATGCTCCAGACATACAAAGAGATCGAAATTACGTTTCTCACTATCCCACGGTGAAGACAAGACATATTTTACCAATTTAAGTACACAGACAAACATAACATTCAAGTAAACAAAAAATAAGTAAATAACAAAAAATAAGTAAATAAGAGGGCACATACAATGAAGAAATAAGAGCAGCAAAAAATGGTTGAAATTGTGCATAGACAGTCAAAAAAAAAGTAGTGCAAAGTCAGGCCAATAAAAGGCTGAGGTAGTTCTGTTTGACCTAAGTAAGAAAGTGGCATAGTGGTGCAAGTTATGTAAGAGCAACAAGTTGCAAAAGTGTACAAGTGTGCAAGTGGAGTAGTGCAAGGCGGCCATTGTAGGTCCAATGTCCAGGATGTTATGTAGCTGAGGGTGGAGGGGGGAGAGGGGGGAGAGAGTTCAGCATCCTAACAGCTTGTTGTATGAAGCTGTTGGTGAGTCTGGTGGTGCGGGAGCGCAGGCTTCTGTACCTCTTCCCAGAGGGCAGTAGATCAAACAGATTGTGAGCGGGGTGACTTGCATCACTCACAATTTTGGTCGCCTTGCGGGTGAGGTGGGTGGTGTAAATGTCCTTCAGGGAGGGGAGTGA
This sequence comes from Alosa pseudoharengus, assembly GCF_046254945.1. NCBI lineage: Eukaryota > Metazoa > Chordata > Actinopteri > Clupeiformes > Clupeidae > Alosa > Alosa pseudoharengus. Next base: position 20,330,543 of record NW_027468774.1, on the reverse strand, counting down.
AGCACCAATAATCCTTCCAGCTGTGTTCACTATGCGCTGCAGGGCTTTCCTGTTGTATTCAGTGCAGCTTCCGCCCCACACAGCGATACAGCTGGAGAAGATGCTCTCAATGGTGCCTCGGTAGAACATGGTCATGATGGCTGGTGGAGCACTTGCTCGCCTGAGTTTCCGCAGGAAGTACAGGCGGCGCTGGGCTCTCTTCGCCAGTGATGCAGTGTTGGTGGTCCAGGAGAGGTCTTCACTGATGTGCACCCCCAGGAATTTGGTGCTGCTCGCTCTCTCCACCACAGCACCGTCGATGGTCAGTGGCAGGTGTTGGGTGTGACCTCTCCGGAAGTCAACAACAATCTCTTTGGTCTTGCTGACGTTCAGCAGGAGGTTGTTGTCCCTGCACCACGTGGTCAGATGGTCGACCTCCAATCTGTATTGAGTCTCGTCGCCCTTGGTGATGAGACCCACCAGAGTTGTGTCGTCAGCAAATTTCACTATGTGATTGTTGCTGTAGGTTGCAGTGCAGTCATGCGTCAGCAGGGTGAAGAGCAGAGGACTGAGCACGCAGCCTTGGGGGGCCCCTGTGCTCAGTGTGATGCTGCTTGAGGTATTGTTGCCAACACGTACTACTTGAGGCCTCTGACAGAGGAAGTCCAGTAGCCAGTTGCAGAGGTAGGTACTGAGTCCCAGTTTGTCAAGTTTGCAGATGAGTTGTTGTGGTATTATGGTGTTGAATGCAGAACTGAAGTCTATAAACAGCAATCTCACATATGAGTCTCTTTTTTCCAGGTGGGTGAGGGCTGGGTGGAGGGCTGAGCAGATTGCATCCTCTGTAGACCGTTTGGCTTGGTATGCAAACTGGAAGGGGTCCAGGGTGGGGGGGATAATGGATTTGATATGTGACATGACAAGCCGCTCAAAGCACTTCATGATGATGGGTGTCAGTGCCACAGGGCGGTAGTCATTGAAGCAGGATGGAGCAGTTTTCTTCGGCACAGGTATGATGGTGGCAGCTTTGAAACATGATGGGACGATGGCTTGCTTCAGGGAAGTGTTAAAGATGTCTGTGAAGACATCCTTAAGCTCCCCTGCGCAGTCTTTCAGCGCACGACCTGGGATGTTGTCTGGACCTGTTGCCTTACGGGTGTTGATAGCAGCAAGTGTCCTCTTCACGCTGTCGGCAGAGAGGCACAGGGGCTGCTCGTGTAGAGGGGGATGGGTCTTCTGTGGGCAGGTGCTGTTTTGTGCTTCAAAGCGAGCGAAGAAGCGGTTCAGTTTGTTGAGCAGAGGGATGGCTTGTAGTCCGTGAGGGCCTGAATACCCTGCCATAGGCTTTATGTTGGTTAGGGTCTTGCAACAGAACACAGAGGTTAACCTCACTGTGGCATGTAAGTAAGTTTGAGAGTGATCACCATACGGATAAATGCAATTATATGTAGTAATGGGGTATTTTATAATATCTTTAATTGATATTGATTTATGAAATCCTGAGATGTTTTATTGAATGTAGTCCCATGCTTTTCCTTGTGGAAGCATGGATAAAAAGTACATTAATGTACGTGTTTTGCAGTCAGTTCTTACTACACATTACATGTACACATTGTGTCAAGACCCTTCTTAACAGGAAAAAGATGGCGTTCAGAGAGGGGGACATGGCAGAGCTGAGGCGCGTGCAAGGGGAACTCAAAGTCAAGCTGAAGGAGGCTAAGGAGGACTACAGAAGGAAGGTGGAACAGAAGTTGGCGGAAAACAACATGAAGGAGGCATGGGACGGCATGAAGATTATCACTGGCCTGAAGAAGAGCAGCAGCTCTGTGGAGGGGGACCTGGACAGGGCGAACCAGTTGAACCACTTCTACAACAGGTTTGACTGCCCTGCTCCAGCTCCAATGGCGGTGGTCTGTCCACCACCCCCAGCTGACTCAGACATGGCTCTTGTTTGCGTGCCTGCCCTACCCCCACCTCCCAGTCTCTCCAGCTCTGCATCCCGGTGACATCCAACGACCTAAGCCACCATCACCTCACGCCCTGCCACCGGATAAAAAGTACATTAATGTACGTGTTTTGCAGTCAGTTCTTAGTACACATGTACAGATATGTAGGCTATATTTAACATTTATTTTCTATTTGGTCTGTTATGAAATCATGCATTGACCCATTTAAGCACAGCTCAGTTTTAAGAAACTTAAATACATGCATGCTTAGCATTTTGTGAAAAGAAAACATTGACAAACTCTTAACCGTAAGCTGCCAGTATATTCTCTGATTCTAATAATTACAGATATCTAGGCGATGTAAGCACAGCTCAGTTTTAAGAAATGCTTATAGCCGAAAGACCATGTTGAATTTTGCTACAATTTATTTCAAAACCGGATTACTCTGGAACAGCTAACTATACATGGGAATGCATTACACCTTTGTGTTCGGTATGGTTTGTCATGTGTTGCGTGAAGAGTGTGTAGGCCTACGATATTCCACCGAGACGATTGGATGTGGGGATGGCGCAGAGAATAATTATTAAATCTCTTTTTTTCTCGCGAACTGTTTATCACAGCAAATAGTGGCTAGCTAGCACCGTTTAAAAGCTGGGAAAAGGCTCTTTCATGTGACACATGATGAGTAGCCTACTTCTCGAGGAGTTCAACAGAGAAGAATGGGTGAATTTGGACGCACTTCATATGCATTGTAGTGCGCCATGCTGCGCAGGAGACTGCGGCTCACTGGTAGTTATTATAGGTAACTTCAAATCAAAGCGATTTATCCTTATAGGCTGCACATTACAAGATCTGTACGAGATGATCTGCAGCACTGAAGTGAGAAATGATTTAACTCTTTGTGTAGCGCATGTGAGCACTTTTTTCCACATTTCAACCTAAATATTGGTGAGGACATTTCAGTCGTAATTTGACATTGGTGTGGACACGTCCTTCGGTCCCCACGCAAATCTACGCCCCTGCAAGAGTGCTTGAACGGAACTTTTCCGAGATTTCGCCGCATTCCTTGCTGTATTTAGCCTACATTTGAATAATAAACTAGAAACGCAATTCCCAAGGAATTACCAGTGCATGAAAATGCAAAAGAATATCATGTATAGTTAAAATAGATAATACAGAGCTGGTTACTGCGGTGATCCTAGAACAGACATGGTGGTTGCATAGCTTAATAAAAGTTGATAGTTTAAAAGTAGACTGTTTAAAAGCTGAATGTAGATAGTTTAAAAGTTGTTGATAGACAGCTAGTTTAATAGATAGATAGTTTAATGATAGTTTAAAAGTAGACCGTTTAAAAGTTGAAGGTAAATAGTTTAAAAGTTGTTGACAGACTGGAAGTTTAATGAATGTTGATATTCAAATAGTTTAATGGCTGTGTATAGGTAGATATTTGACGATAACTGGAAGTTGGAATGGCTCTAATGTTTGCTAGCAGTTATGCTAACATGTTTAACTATGCTAACCATGCTACTTAGCTAATGTTTTCTAGCAGTTTTTTAAAAAAATGCTAATTATGTTAGCAATGCTAACAAGCTAACCATGTTACTTAGCTAACTTAGCTAATGTTTTCTAGCAGTTTTGCTAAACATGCTAACTATGTTAGCAATGCTAACAAGCTAACCATGCTACTTAGCTAATGTTTTCTAGCAGTTTTGCTAAACATGCTAACTATGTTAGCAATGCTAACATGCTAACCATGCTACTTAAGTAACTTAGCTAATGTTTTCTAGCAGTTTTGCTAAAAATGTTAAAATGCTAACTATGCTAACAATGCTAACTAGCTGCAATGGGTAGGATTCATAGTTGATGACAAGTGTTGACATAGTTGATGACAAGTTAAAAGTTGTTGATAGACAGCTAGTTTAATAGATAGATAGTTTAATGATAGTTTAAAAGTAGACTGTTTAAATGTGGAATGTAAAAAGTTCAGTAGTTTAATGGGTTAAATTGTTTAACAGTGGATTATTGTAGTGAGGAATTTTACTTTGAAACAGTTTTGGGCAGAGGAAACAGTTGAATAGGATGTGTAGTCTTAATTGACCCAGATTGTATGCTTAAAGCCTGAGGCTGCAGGTGGCCTGAACACCTGCCATAGGATTCTAATTGCTTAATGGCCGTATTATGATGTCATAATTGGCAATGTTAAGTCTATGGGGATTTTTAAAAAGTTTTTCTTTAATAGTTTAAAAAGTATAAAAGTTTCAAAGTTGAAAAGTCATACCAACCCGATCTGTTTGAAGACCTACGTTTGAATGAAGTTTCTAAGTTAAACTGTTCAAGTGAAATTGCGTACGGAAAAAGTGGTAAGTGGAATAATAATAACTAGAAATGCAATTCCAAGGAATTACCAGTGCATGAAAATGCTAAAGTTGTGATGTAAAATATCATGTATAGTTAAAACGGATAATATAGAGATGGTTACTACGGTGATGCTAGGATAGACATGGTGGTTGCATAGCTTAATAAAAGTTGATAGTTTAAAAGTAGACTGTTTAAAAGTTGAATGTAGATAGACAGTAGATAGTTTAAAAGTTGTTGATAGCTAGTTTAATAGATAGTTTAATGGTAGTTTAAAAGTAAACCGTTTAAAAGTTGAAGGTAAATAGTTTAAAAGTTGTTGACAGACTGGAAGTTGAATGAATGTTGATATTCAAATAGTTTAATGGCTGTGTATAGGTAGATATTTGACGATAACTGAAAGTTGGAATGGCTCTAATGTTTGCTAGCAGTTATGCTAAGATTTTTAATTCTGTTAACCATGCTACTTAGCTAATGTTTTATAGCAGTGCTAGCATGCTAACCATGTTACTTAGCTAACTTAACTAACATTTTCTAGCAGTTTTACTAAACATGCTAACTATGCTAACAATGTTAGCATGCTAACTATGTTAACCATGTTACTTAGCTAACTTAGCTAATAATTTTAGCAGTTATGCTAACTATGCTAACTAGCATGTTAACTATGCTAACCATGTTACTTAGTTAACCTAGCTAATCATTTTTAGCAGTTTTGCTAACTATGCTAACTAGCATGTTAACATGCTAGCATGCTAACTATGCTAACCATGTGACTTAGCTAACTTAGCTAATCATTTTTAGCAGTTTTGCTAACTATGCAAACTAGTATGCTAACTATGCTAACCATGTGACTTAGCTAACTTAGCTAATCATTTTTAGCAGTTTTGCTAAAAATGCTAACTAGCATGCTAACATGTTAGCATGCTAACTATGCTAACCATGTGACTTAGCTAACTTAGCTAATCATTTTTAGCAGTTTTGCTAAAAATGCTAACTAGCATGCTAACATGTTAGCATGCTAACTATGCTAACCATGTGACTTAGCTAACTTAGCTAATCATTTTTAGCAGTTTTGTTAAAAATGCTAACTAGCATGTTAGCATGCTAACATGCTAGCATGCTAACTATGCTAACCATGTTACTTAGCTAACTTAGCTAATCATTTTTAGCAGTTTTGCTAAAAATGCTAATTAGCATGCTAACATGCTAGCATGCTAACATGCTAACTATGTTAACCATGCTAACTAGCTACAGTGGGTAGGAGTCATAGTTGATGACAAGTAACAGTTACAATGGCTGAACAGTTAAAAAGTTCAGTAGTTTAAAGGGTTAAATTGTTTAACAGTGAAATATTGTAGTGAGGACTTTTATTTTGAAACAGTTTTTGGCAGAGGAAGCAGTTGAACAGGATGTGTAGTCTTAATAGGGCCAGTTTGTATGCTTAAAGCCTGAGACTGGCAGTTGAGATCCAGGTGGCCTGAACACCTGCCATAGGATTCTAATTGCTTAATGGCCGTATTATGATGTCATAATCGGCAATGTTAAGTCTATGGGGAATTTTAAAAAGTTTTTCTTTAATAGTTTAAAAAGTATAAAAGTTACAAAGATGAAAAATACATAGCAGCTTTGTCCGTTTGAATACCTACGTTACAAAGTTTGAATGAAGTTTCTAAGTTAAACTGTTCAAGAGAAATAGCGTCTAGAAAAAGTGGTAAGCGGAATAATAATAAGAAGAAGTTGCCTAGGAAGAACAGTACAGTGCATTTTCATGCACTGTAATAAGAAGTTGCCTAGGAAGAACAGTACATTTTCATGCACTGTAATAAGTTGCCTAGGAAGAACAGTACAGTGCATTTTCATACACTGTAAGAAGTGGTTGCTCCCTAGGAAGAACAGTACAGTGCATTTTCATGCACTGTAATAAGAAGTCACCAGATTTCAATAGAGGGAATGCATCCCCTCTAATAACAGTATCGACTGTTACTAACAAAGGTATTATAGCAATATTATAAATGTGGCGACGGAATAGCCTAGAACTTGGGTACGCCTAGCCTTTGCACTTGCGGTGATAACCAAAACTAATGTGAATCGCGGACTATCCTACAATCAAAGAAAGTAAAGGAGATTATTTTTACCTGCGTTAGCCAAATAAAGGACGTGACTGCACCCTTCACAAACCGTAAAAATTAAGTTTGTTAGTTTTACAGTGGACTACAGTTGACAGTTCACTATAAGTCCACAAAAACAATTCTGGTTTTCTTGCACTAGTCAGTTTTGTCGTAGCCTACTCTGTCTGTTGTATGGCCTACACAGCGCGCAAGCTTTGGTCAATTTCTGTAACAAACAGTGCCACCTATAGGCCTGGGATATGAAGTAACGTGTTGAGTCGTGTTGAGATGGATCCGTTTGGACGCAAATATTCTTTTTACGGTTCCAGGGAAGACAGGGAAAAAAAGGCGGTTTGGTACGTGTGGACTAGGCCTGTATCTGTGTATGTGCAAAATGTGCCAGATTGTACACAGAACTGTTATCTGTTGAACAGCATTGCTCAAGTTCAACCTGTTTCATTTCATTAAAAGATAAATAGTTGAAATGTCAGCCAGTCCCTTGGTGTTTAACCAAAAATATATGCTATTTATTCCAATAACATAAATAAATGAATGATGATTTCTGCGAAACAGAGCCTTTCAATGCATGGTGTTTGGATTTTGGAGTTTAAACGTTCAGTGGAACCTTGCCCTGCCCTTTTAAGAGAAATACACGCTTCAGTTCATCTCTGCCACAAACGACAGCGTAACCGCACACCCTACCTGATGTCATCGCCACACCTGAGCTGCCCTGGACTTGACACTATAGTATTGCCTAACAACAATAACTAGAAATGCAATTCCGAGGAATTACACGAGGGGATGCAATCTGCTGGTTAGGGTGTTGGTGGGGCTCTTGAGCTTGCTGCTAGCTGGCTGGTAGGGTAATTGTGATACCTGCAAAGGTGCTTTTGGAGTAACCAAATTTGAATCTTGTGTGACATGGCATTCTTGAGATATCACACTCAAGGTGTTTTTGACCTTGACATTTGACCTTCAACCTCCAACATCAACTCACTTCATCTTTGAGTCCATAAAAACACTCGTACCAAATTTGAAGCATGTACGTCAAGCCGTTCTGGAGATATAAGGTGGGCGACCACGTCACCAACCTCACCAAAATGGATGCTGCCAACAATAAAATGGCAGAGTATCTGTTTGACAAGCATACTCTGGGTAGCAGTTAAATGAAATGCTTGATCTGTAATGTGGCAGTCTCTGCTGGGATGATTATTAATCTGCCATTACCAATATGGCAAGCACTCCCAATGCTGATGCAGGATGATGACTGTTTTACAAAATAATTTTAAACCGCAGGTTTCAATCTGATGAAAAAATAAAAATGTTGAGCAGATTCCTGTGTATGCACATTTGTCCTTTGGGCTGTGTTTTCCTCCTTAACCCATGGTTTGACCAGTGGTTCACTTATTTTCTCTTCCCTAGTCTTGCATGTTTCTGTCTGCATGTGTTTGGCTTTGTGTGTGGATGGCACAAGTTAATGTGCTCTTACTAATTAGCCTAATATTAATCTACCACTCATGTGCTAAGACAGTTTTCCCAATATTTGTGATTTGAACAAAGAAACATCTGTATGTATGTGGTTACAGTGTGTTTGCATCCAAAACAAAATCAAAAGACATTGCTTAGAACAAACAGATTGTCACCCACTGACAACAAATTCTAAACTGTGATTAAAAGCCTAAGCAATATTTTTTGGTGAATTTTACTTTTGTATCTGTATATTCATGTAATCTGTATCTTAGTGAGTGAAAAAAGAGAGAAACTTTAACTTAAATACCTAAAACAATGTTTTTTCTTTTAAAAATTTTTAAAACAAGTCAGGAATTCATTTTGACCTCAGATATCTCCCCCATGTCACATGTCGGTTAGGGTTTTGCAACGGAACACAGAGGTTAACCTCACTGTGGCATGTCAGTAAGTTTGAGAGTGATCACCTTACGGATAAATGCAATCATATGTAGTAATAGGGTATTTTACAATATCTTTAATTGATATTGATTTATGAAATCCTGAGATGTTTTATTGAATGTAGTCCCATGCTTTTCCTTGTGGAAGCATGGATAAAAAGTACATTAATGTACGTGTTTTGCAGTCAGTTCTTACTACACATTACACATTGTGTCAAGACCCTTCTTAACAGGAAAAAGATGGCGTTCAGAGAGGGGGACATGGCAGAGCTGAGGCGCGTGCAAGGGGAACTCAAAGTCAAGCTGAAGGAGGCTAAGGAGGACTACAGAAGGAAGGTGGAACAGAAGTTGGCGGAAAACAACATGAAGGAGGCATGGGACGGCATGAAGATTATCACTGGCCTGAAGAAGAGCAGCAGCTCTGTGGAGGGGGACCTGGACAGGGCGAACCAGTTGAACCACTTCTACAACAGGTTTGACTGCCCTGCTCCAGCTCCAATGGCGGTGGTCTGTCCACCACCCCCAGCTGACTCAGACATGGCTCTTGTTTGCGTGCCTGCCCTACCCCCACCTCCCAGTCTCTCCAGCTCTGCATCCCGGTGACACCCAACGACCTAAGCCACCATCACCTCACGCCCTGCCCCCGGATAAAAAGTACATTAATGTACGCAGTCAGTTCTTACTTTACACATTAGAGGCGTCTTTGAACGATGTACCGCACGTGTCAACTCAACGTCACTTTAGGTGGCCCGTGAGAATTTACTTTTCAGAGTAGTTTATTTTTTATTCGACCTTTATTTAACCAGGGAAAAGAAACATTGAGATTGTTATCTCTTTTTCAAATGGGCCCTGGCCAAGAAGGCAGCACACAGAAAGACAACAGTGACAACAAAGACTTGAAAATTGCTGTCTTTGATGGATGAATAATGATGAGGGCTTCTTAATCTGAGAAATTATATTATAAAAACACAGAGAAATGTGAGTGGGTAGCCAATAACCCAGTTCCCTATATTACATGTATGTAAATGGATATACATTGATGTACCTACCATATGTTTTGTCACCAAACACACACACACGCACACATAAACTGTAAAAAATAAACTGTACAATAGCTGTACTTGAATATCATCTTACCGTAATGGTTATGGTAATTCTACTTTCAAAGCTAGTTAATTTGTTGGTAATCAATAACAATGGAATGCACAGGCAACTGAGCAATAATATTATACATATTATAAAACATACTGTACATAGTCTTTCAGTTATAACTGGCCCTTTGAGGGCATCCATAATGCTGATGTGGCCTGGGATGAAAATGAGTTTGACACCCCTGCCAGCATTAGTTATTTGAGAATCTATTTCATATCCAAGCAAAATTGGTATTGCCAATGAAATACCCCTAACAGAATCTATATTAATCTGGAATTCAATCAAATCAATCAAATTGAATTGAAAACTAGAGAATCAGATTTGAATTAATTCAGTAAATCAGTCCAGCTACCTTTTCAGAATATTTTGTCATAAAAAATAAAAAAATGTGTTTGAAATTATGTGTTTGAGGCCTACATCATATCAAATGGGCCTAGGGCAGGCTACATCTACATAAAAATCTTCATACCCAGATAGCAATTACTCATTGAATCAATGTTAAATCAACATTATTTTGTCAACGTTAAAATCATTGAGTCAACGTCGAACTTCAACATTCTAAACATCCTATAACATTTTGAATTTCAATGGTATTTCAAATTAAATTAATATTGAAACAACATTGAAATTACAACCAAACTAAAGATCAATGTGATTTCAATGGTATTTCAATTGATATTAAACCTCATAAACCACTTTTAATCTGGAAAAATATTGGGAAATTCACATCCTGCTTTATATACAGCCAGGATGAATTTGACTAGGCCTTGTATGGCTGGTTTAGGCTACACAATCGTGCATAAATAACCATTGACAACCTATCAGTTTGAAAATCAAGTGCATTTATTAACTCTTCTTCATTTAGAAATTCACGTGTGTTGTGCTTCCCTGCCATCCATTCAGTATAGCATTCATAGACCACCCAGTTCGCAGTCAGCCCTCCTCGACCATCCAGTAGCAGAGTGAAGTGGCACCTAACAGAAACAGAAGAAAAAGAGATAGACAGTGTTAGATAAATATGTTCAACTGAAACTGAAGGCTACTTATACTTGAAACTTTAGAATAATCATAGAATATATATTCTATATGTTTGTTGAGTTTGCTGTCAAAATGCCAGGCTGAAGATAGTGTTAGAATAATTCAGTTTCGCAGGGTGAGCTCATTGAACATGCCGTGTTTGCTAGCAGCACCAGCCATTCGGGCAGCTCTGTTCGTGCGAACAATTTTGCTGCCCAATGAACGGTTAATGATAGCAGTCTAGTCAGATATGACTTAAAGTTAACTTATATCAGTATTGCTAAAGTTAGCCTATTAAACTCACAAAAATATGATCACCAGGAGTTACATAAATGTTAGCTAAACGTAAATGTCTAGGTGGTACTTGTCTTTCCATTACTGAGTTGTGAGTGCAGCTCACAGACTCCAATCTTGTATCATCTTAATAACCATCTTGTAGGCTAAAAATGAACACCGTTTTGAAACATGTAGCCAACTCATAGCAGGAGCTACAAAAATATGCGCGTATTAGTGTTAGTTTAGTTAGTTTTTGTGATGTTTTGCATTTTGCCTCATGTGTTTTCAGGTTTGAGGGCTTTTCTTGGCAGGATTGACCTTGGTTAGACTCTTTGCTTCCATTGGCGCATATTTCTTATGTTATTTCTCCGTATAGAAAACAAAGTCAATTTTCGACACACGTCTGTTGTTAGTTCATGACTTATGTATCATAAATAGTCAGATCCTATTCTATCATACACATTCAGATACATTTATTGAATTAATTTAATTAAAAACAGCCTTTTGAACCCCGCATATGGGGCAGGTTGTAACATTTAACCTATCGCACTCTCGGTGGAATTGTAAAAGAACAGTAGCTCCTACAAACAAACTTCCAGTGCATGTGTAACAGAGATATGTATGTTGCTTGTTAAAAAGTATAACTAGTGAAACTCAAATTATTTTAGAATTATTTAGCCATAACCAAAAAATTTTACTTTGTGCCCCGCGCTCCCCTAATGCTGATTCAATGTCTATTTACCATTGAGATTTCAATCTCAACCAAAATGATGATTTGGATGGAAAATCAACATCATATCAATGTCACCTTGCTATCTGGGTAGCCTACATAGAAATAGTAAACAACGTGCAGTTATGGTAAATGTAGTAGGCTACCCCACTAAACCTATTCATAGGATTCTCATAATAAAACGTTGTCTTCTTAATTCAAAAAAATATATCTGTTAAAGGTCTTAAACTGCAGATTCATCATGTCACGTCAGCAGTCTTGCACAGTTGCCATTTCTTAGTTCACGAGTGAGGCTGTTCTTGATTGGCTCATTCTGATGCCGTCGTTTCTAGTGACGCAGCTTATTTGGAACAATAAATAAGCAGGAGCGCAACTGCCAGTTTATCGTTTTGGAGAAGACGCCAAAGAAGATTCTTGCTTCAACAGTGCTTGAACGGAACTTCTTTCCTTCGTCCGAGATTTCGCCGCATTCCTTGCTGTCTTTAGCCTACATTTGAATAATACATTATATTTTTCTACTGATCATTTTGATAGTAAAACGAGGTCAAAATTGCCGAAATGGAGATTTCTCAGATTCGCCAGAACTACCACCGTGACTGCGAGGCAGCCATCAACCGCATGATCAATATGGAGCTGTTTGCTTCATACACCTACACCTCGATGGTAAGTCTAAAATATCCAACGTCCCGTTTGTTGTAAATATTTGTATTGAATTGTTCATGTCGCAATGTTGGAAGTAGACTGGTCCTGGTATGGCGTTGTCTAATGGTTGCGCCGTAAACAAACCAACCATGTGCGTGCTTAATTTAGAATTGGGAACGAATGCATAACTGACTATTTGTTGAATTGTTTAGATCTCATAACATTTTACCTGTATTATTAACTGCCATTTTCCCTTTGAATGTTCAGGCATTTTATTTTGCCCGTGACGACGTCGCACTTCCTGGATTTTCTCACTTCTTCAAAGAGAACAGCGATGAGGAGCGCGAGCATGCGGATAAGTTGATGGCCTTCCAGAACAAAAGGGGCGGGCGCATCTTTCTCCAGGATGTGAAGGTCAGTGTTTACCTCAAAATGTGCAGTGATGTTTGATTAATGTGTTCTCTGTTAACTATGTTTGTTTATCCAAGGGGTTAATTTCCTTCATGTTTACTCTTTGACCACTACAGAAGCCAGAGCGAGATGAGTGGGGCAGTGGACTAGAGGCTATGGCTTGCGCTCTGCAATTGGAGAAGAATGTCAACCAGGCCCTCCTGGACCTGCACAAGATCGCCTCTGAGAAAGTGGATCCACATGTAAGTTATAGTTACTGTCCAATCTCCTTGACTATTGTGCACATAATCTGCATGATATCTTCATGTCATCATTGTTGAATGTTGTATACAGTATTCTTAGTACAGCATGCCAGGACTTGCCCATACTTACTGGATTCATTTTCTATCCACCCATTAGCTTTGCGACTTCCTGGAGTCCCATTACCTGGGTGAGCAGGTGGAGGCCATCAAGAAGCTGGGCGACCATGTCACCAACCTCACCAAAATGGATGCTGCCAACAATAAAATGGCAGAGTATCTGTTTGACAAGCATACTCTGGGTAGCAGTTAAATGAGATGCTTGATCTGTAATGTGGCAGTCTCTGCTGGGATGATTATTAATCTGCCATTACCAATATGGCAACCACTCCCAATGCTGATGCAGGATGATGACTGTTTTACAAAATAATCTTAAACCGCAGGTTTCAATCTGATGAAAAAATAAACATTTTGAGCAGATTCCTGTGTATGCATTTTTCATTTGTATTTTGGGTTGTGTTTTCCTCCTTAACCCATGGTTTGACCAATGGTTCACTTATTTTCTCTTCCCTAGTCTTGCATGTTTCTGTCTGCATTTGTTTGGCTTTGGGCACAATTTTAAAAATTATGTTCAGACTCTCCAGTCTTTGCATGGCATAGGCCTACTTGTTTTGAGTAGAATGAGTAACATAAGTTACCTAGACCTGACCTGACTGAGTCAAATAAAACCTGCAGACTTTAAAATTATTCTCTGTACCATGTTTTACGGTGATGCTAAGAGAATCATCTATTATAATGGTAGGGAGTGACATGGAGAATTTTAGTATGCAGATGTGTGCGGGCCATGTTTGTTCATCCTATTCCTACTTCCTATTAACCTTTAAGTTGAGAGAAGGGGTAATAAAAGCAACATCAATTAAAATAACATGAATAACTATCAGATATGCATGATGAAAGAATGAGTGTGTGAAGGGAGACTGTTTGTAACCATGGGCACCATATCTAAAACACATCTAGCACATTTCAATCTTGCCAGAGAGATCCTATCCTATCCAGTAGACAAATCCACTAGGGTGCACATAAAGCACAGAACTTTGGCCTCAAAAACAGAATAGCATGTTTTGCTTTAAATTAAAAGTAATAATCCATTACACTTTGCATGCAACTCCGCAAAATTCTCCTAGAGTTAGTTCAGTATCCTCAATAACCTCAGGCTCCATAAGTGGAAGACGGTGGCTCAAACTGACACACCAGCTAATCAAGTTTCTTCAGGGGCACATAAGGACAGGGTGTTTTATCAGCTACTGAACCCATTAACCTTTCACATTTTAATTGGTTGTAAATTGACTATGGATAAGGGGAAGATTGAGAAGTTACTGAAGTTATTTTGAAATGCGGAATAGTTCAATGCCTTCAGTTATTCATTAGCATGCAGTCTTGAAAGAGTAGGGTACTAGAATTTTCAGGACACGTGAAAGTCTTTGGTTTCTCATACAATTTCAAAAGGCTCATAAGTTTGTTAATTTCTGCTGTCCTGTCCCCAAAAGACAGTAACTTATTATGAACCTGCAATTGTCTCAAAAAAGCCATCTATCTAACATTTGTTTTATATACCAGGCAATATCTTCATATGCAAATATTTCCAGTCACACTGACCACCTCTGCATAAATGAAGCACATGTTCTTATTCACCCATTTTAGTATTAATGTGAAGCTCGCCAGTGGAAATGTTTCAACTGCTGATATTGTTGGCCTTCATGGCACTATGCATCTGCCTGATCAATAATGGAAGTCAATAAGAAGTTGACATTTCTGCATTTCGTTGTCTTACTGCATTTTGTTGTCTTTGTACTTGTATTCTGCGCAATGACAATAAAGTTGAATCTAATCTAAAAAAAAAAATTTTTTTTTATATAAACTCATAAGCTCATAAAATCACAAACATGAAATCAAAAGAAAAGGAGAAGAACACCTCACACTCAGCCTCCTTCAGATGACTTCCACAATTATTTAATAAATTCAGTAAAAAAAATAAGGAAAAAGATATGAAAAGGTACAACCACCATAAACTTAAGGCTTTACACACACACACACACACACACATGCACGCACGCACACACACACACACGCACGCACGCACACACACACACACACACACACACACACACACAAAGAAACATGGCTACTCCTCCACAGCCATACGCACAAAAATCTCTAGAGAAGGTGATGGGACCCTGTGTGAAGTGAGGAGGCCTCTCAGGTTTTCAACTCTGTATCTCCCCACCAGAGGCAGTAAGACCGCCTACGAGTGCACCTGCTCCTGCACCCAGTGACCCACTAACATGAAGAGGGAGGAGCAGGGAGTGAAGAGAGTCAAAGAGAGCACAACATAGCCAGAACTCAACCATCTGTTTGAATCACAGATAGATAACTATCTGCAATAACTATCCTCAAATCGTCACATTAAAGCAAATACATCTTTGGACAGCACATTCAATGAGATAAAGGGCTGGGATGGGGAGAAGGCGTGCACTGGTAGGATGTTCTGTCGAGCAAGAAAGGCCATGCAGGGTGCCCACTTCAAAAGACACAAACATACTGGATAGAACCATACAGTATTCCATTACTGACAGGATTGCCACTGGTGAGTCTTCTAATCACGACTGGGAAAATCTGAAAATACCGGTGCTGCCCACATACCATACAGTGCACAAGGCAATCCGATAAGTCGATAGAGATTACACTAGGTCCGCAAGCCCTGTGAAATTCTATATGGGAAATTATGGTGCCTGAATTAGATTGGGATGTGGAATGAGATTAGTGATAGACAGACACCACTTCAAAATGAAAAGATTAGGTCCAGTGCAAAGATTAAGGGCCATATGGTTTGAACGTCAGAGGTTATCTCATAGCCTATAGGCCTTCCATTCACATCTTCCCAAACCAGCTAAAAAGAGAAGGAAATAGAATTCAGGATAATTACAGAATAAGACTGACTATACAAACCATGGCTGCAAGAGGAGGAAGAGTTAATCCCAGAGATAGTTTGTACATTCAAATACGATTTGCGTCCAGAGAGAAAGGGAGGAGGGGAGATAAAGATGGCACATCGGGATAGCGGAGATTAAGGGGAAAAGATAAAGAGAGAGAGAGAGAGAGAGAGAGAGGGTGGGGGCAAGAGAGAGGAGGGAGAGAGAGGGATGGTGCGCAACAGTCATCCCCTAAAGGTGTCTGCAGAGCATCCATAAAAGTGAAGAGAGGGAGGCTGTTTTTGTCGGGTAAGTTTGAGTGTGCTTGTTTTACAGATATGGAATTGAAAGAAGAAAAACAATAGCTTGATTTAGTCAATTATGTATATATACAGACTTGCCTGTGTTGTGGTGAAATCAGTGCGCAATGAAGTGATATTTAAAAGATAAAAGCATGAGTTCCTCGAGAATATACTAAACGATCACAAGACGCATTTTAAATTTCAGTGGTATGTTTACTTGATGTTTGGATTTGGTCGCCTGTTCATGGAAATATATTTATTTGCCAGGAATGTAGTGGGCAACGATGTAAACTTTGAAACGGGGCAAATGTTTGAAAAGAAGTTGTACTCATCATATTTCGCATGGGAATTTCATGGCGAATTCCATGTATGGAGCTACAGTAGCCCTCTTTTAACCTGTTATTTATACTTTTGAGGCGACATGTTCGGCGCTTTAGAGTCATGACAGTTGACTAATCCTTGGATTCTGCGGTTTTCATCTGTTGAGTAGGAAAAAGCGTGATGAGAACTAAATCTATCCGTCCTGCTGTCATTGCGCACGGCTCGGCTTAAAGCTGCACACGCGAGTCCGGTGCTCATGCGTGTCCAAGCCAAACAGACAACTGCCCCGCTCTTACTGTCACCCTAATTAAAACGTGTTAATGAACACGTTCTGTTTTTAGTTTCAGAACTTACAGAACCCTTGCTAAACAGCATTTGTGTACGATTGTGCCATTTGAATGGTTGGCTATTTGTCTGCTGAGGGCAAGCAGTTGACCTTCTAGGCCGTGCTCGAGGAAGATAAGCCCCTCAGCCATTCACAGACATCGGCTGTCAACGGTCACGCCAGTAACACCCACCCCTATGGCTTGATACTATATCATCCAAATGCGTAAGGGAAGGAGATTATTAGCCCTCTGGTTACTGCATAGTGCCTCACACTGAACTCTTAACCATTAGCCAACATGTTCCAGTCTAAAAGTGAAAAACAAGTAAAGTTTTATTTATTTTGTATTATTATTATTTTAACATTACGTTTTTGAAATGCTTTAACACTATGGTATATTCCATCCCTCCCTGCTTTCTCCAGTGTCCCAGTGATATTTTAATGATCCATGGTAAGACCTGTCATTAGATGAGAAGGCAAAGAGTGTTTTCCACAAGACCATTCTGTTCTGTCCATTTGCTCTCTGAAGCACAAACCACTCAGCCCATTTCAGTTTGTGAAAAGTAGGTTCAAGTGCACCATCTTGGTCAAAGGTCCGGATCACGCAGATGGCCTCAACTTGAACGTGGGTGACCAGGGGGCACCACCACTTACAGTCCAGCCTTCCCCTATATAACCTTGACTGCTGACAATCCAAGCCTGTTAACCCGCTCGTAATCTTACACGTCTGGGACACCCCCACCCCCTCCTCCACCACCTACGCATCACACACCCTTTTACCTGGCACAACACACCACCACCGCCTCCGCATGGCTGAGGACTTAGTGGGGAAAATAACGGGAGTAGGGTCAGCTGACAGATCCATTTGCCCAGGGAGGGGCACAGCTCTGGGAAGCAGAACACTCACCGTCCCTGATTTACTTAAGCCTGTGGATTACCTTTGCCAATTAATCTCATTACATGCCACTGGGGAGTGCAGCGCTGTGCTGTCTGTGTGTGTGTGTGTGTGTGCGTGTGTGTCTTTACATGTCTGTAAGCTGCAGGACAGATTCCAAAAATATATGCCTGTGTGTAGTTTGCCATGTATGAACCCACATGCAATGTCAGTTGAGAGATGCAGGTCACACTGGATGTTATATGTCAATATGAGCATGAGAGTGCGGACTGAGTGTGGAGAGTGTGTGTGTGTGTGTATGTATGTATGTGTGTGTGTGTATGTGCGTGTATTTACAGGTTATTTTATTAAAATACGGATTAGTGAGTGACAAACTTGGAATCTCTTAGCACTTCATCACTGACACATCACTTCATCACTGACACACACTGACACATCACTTCACCACTGACACACACTGACACATCACTTCATCACTGACACACAAAGGAAACTAGAGGAGTCGAACAGTTGGCCAAGAGAGTATTAGAGCAAAGAGCAGAGATGAAATGTGGAGAAACTAAGGATTTACTGAGACGATTAATGAAACCTCACAACATCAGATTAGTTTGCCTCTGTGTGCTTACAATAGTTTACAAAAGTCATTTAATTGCATTTTCAGAAGGGAAATGTAACCTTAAAGCAACACAATGTAGTTATTTTACCTGAAGGTAATGGCACTATGCAATATTGTTGATGCAGGTCCATGACCCTTTTTGCCGTTTTAGATTAATTAGGTACCCCCTTAGCGCTAAATGGGAACATTGATGAAAAAGGGAATTCCTACATTGTGTTACTTTAATCTAAATTAGAGATGATATATAAAGTAGACAAGCTCCTTATGTGAACTGTCCCCTCCAGCTGCCACGATGCGACTGGTCAGCCTGCAGCAGCGGACGCGGCGTGCGGCGGAACCGGAGGAGGAAGCCCCGCCCCCTCCGCCCCCACCGCCGCCTGTCCACAAATCCAGCCACAACTTCCTGAACATGAAGAACAAGTTCTTCAATGAGCTGGACCACCTTCCTAGTGAGTAAACCCCATCACACACTTTGTTTGGGGTTGTTTGGGGTTGTTTTCTCTCATATGCATACAAATGTATACACACACATTGCATACAGTAGCAAGGCAGGCCTAGCAATTGGCAACTACAAGATAGGATACCCTGAGACATACCCTAACCAACCCAACACAACCCAACAAAAACTATTTTTCCATAAACACACAGCTCTATGACCTGATAGTCACAAACACCTTGAGATGCCTCATTGCATTTCTGCAGGATGTTAAATCACTGACAACTATTCCATCAGTACCTTTCAGTCAGTCTTCCCAGTTGATTTTAGGTTGTGACAGAAAGTCCTTACCGCATACATGCTAACTTTAACACTATGGAACATTTTCTCTCTCCCATTCCATCTCAACCTGTTGTCTCATACCAGACCATAAGCTCAACTGTAAGTGGATCATTCATTTTTGTCACCAAGTCCACCCATTTATTAGATTAGATGAGATTAAATTCAACTTGATTGTTCATACCTCTAACCACCTTCCCTCTCCACTAGTGCTCAACTCTCTAGTCATGTTCAGCTGTAGACTGCCATTTCAAATTGTAGACTTGAGCTGAAGGAACCCTCTGTCCATAAACTACTGACTACTTTACGTGTTTGTTGACCCCTTTCTTTCTCTCTCTCTCTCTCAGTGCCCATGTGGGCCATCGGGGCCATAGTGGTGGTGGTGCTGGCCCTGGTGGGCTGCTGCGCCTTTTGCGTCTATAAGAAGTGTTTGGGAGGGAAAAAGAAAGGGAAGAAAGTCCGAGAGAGAAAGGGTGGTGGACGCAGACGGGTGAAGAAAGAGAATGAAGGCGAAGGGGAGGTAAGGGGGGGCTAGAAAATGCAGACAGAAAGCCATGATGAATCTAAGAACTAGAGAGAAAGGGGGGGGAGATAATAACTGTATGATGTGGTTTTAAAATCTGTTCTTCAGGAGGAGAAGAAAGAGGGAGAGGAGGGGGAGAAGGAGTTCTATGGCAAACTTGAGTATTCACTGGACTACAACTTCAATGACAACGAGGTACGTACGGGAACATGTGTGTTAAGATGTGTGCCTGTGGTGGGTTTTCGTGGAAGTCTCCATTGGGGGAAAAAAGTGGATTTGGATTCTGGATATGGTGGCTCCATGTGTCCAGTGGACTGATTGACTTCTGTCTGTTTTCTGTGGGCAGCTCGTTGTGGGCATCCTGCAGGCAGAGAACTTGCCTGCCATGGACATGGGTGGCACCTCAGACCCCTATGTCAAAGTCTACATGCTCCCTGACAAGAAGAAGAAGTTTGAAACCAAAGTACAACGCAAGAACCTGAGCCCTGTGTTCAACGAGACCTTCAAATTCAAGGTCTGTGTTGTTACCTCTTTCTCCTTCTCTCTTTATTTCACTCGTTGTTAGACCTTCTCTTCTTCACTTCTCTGCCCAGTCTCTCCTATCCACTCACTCTCTTCACCCTTGTGTTTTCTCCTCTGCCTACCTCTTTACATTTCACTACCTCCCAGGTTATCATGATTTCCAATCTCTACCTCACTCCACTAAGTCAGCCCTCTATTGCTACTCTTGTTGTTGTTGTTGTTTTGTTATTGTTGTAGTTGTTTCCAGAGAATGTATTTCTCATGAGATGTCTAAAGTCATATTGTGGTTCTCACAGATCCCCTTTAATGACCTGGCCGGTCAGACCCTGGTGCTGGCGGTCTTTGACTTTGACCGCTTTGGCAAGCATGATGTGATTGGAGAGATTAAGATCGCCATGAACAGCATTGACCTGGGTCAGCCAATCCACGAATGGAGGGATTTGGATGGAGGAGAGAAAGAAGAGGTAGAAAATCTGCTCAGAAGCATCCAAACCTTCATATTTAGTATTTATTTAATATTTCCATTCATGTTTGTTTATGGTTCATGTGATAGTATTAATAAATTACTTTCTGTTTTTTTTTGTGATAGGAAGAGAAGCTGGGGGACATCTGTATCTCACTGCGTTATGTGCCTACATCCGGTAAACTGACTGTCTGTGTGATGGAAGCCAAGAACCTGAAGAAGATGGACGTTGGTGGCTTGTCAGGTACCCACGTCCTCTCACACAACACTCTCAGCAGTGTGATGTGTCATGTGACAGCCATTCTGGCAGTTACGTAATGGTAGACTCACTCACTGAAATACACATTCTGCCAATTACAATCCTTAAGATCCAATCCTTAAGATTAAGATAATAACGCTCAAGGTTACATCGTGGGTTATAGGTATGTTAGAATGGCTGCTTGTGGCAAACAAATCAGGCCTCATCCATTTCCCTATCTTTTTTCACAGATCCGTTTGTGAAACTCGTGCTGCAGCACAATGGCAAACGTGTTAAGAAGAAGAAGACCACTGTGAAAGAGAAGACCTTAAACCCATACTTCAATGAAAGTTTCAGCTTTGAAATCCCATTTGCCCAAATACAGGTACTGTCCAAACATATTATCGTTGATACAGCAGTGATGTTCTGATGATAGGTAGCTGTAGATCTCTTCTGTGCCTCTAATGGTGACACACTCCCAAGTGACTCTCTCACTCTCCTCTCCTCAATCACACAGAAACTCCAGGTGATCATCACCGTTTATGACTACGACAAGCTGGGCAGCAATGACGCCATCGGGAAGTGCTGGATTGGTTACGGCGCCACTGGCGTTGGTCTCCGCCACTGGTCAGACATGCTGGCCAACCCCAGGCGTCCTGTGGCTCAGTGGCACACACTGCAGCCTGAGGAGGAAGTGGACGCCGCCCTCAAGCTTCCCGTCCGCTAAACGCTGGCCCCAAACACAGCCGCCGACACTACAATTTACCCTGAGCATCAATGGTAGTTCTAATTCTAATCTTGGCCCCATCTGCCAAATGCCAGGTCAAAGCACATCTGATGAGGATGCAGACGCAACCCCCAAAACATATCTTCCTATCCTGACTTTGAACCGAAGTTCTAACCCTCAACGCAAAGCTCAACACCATTGTTAAACGCACACTGCTCAAACAATAGCAGCCAACATGACAAAGCACACCAGGATGTAGTCCAGAATTCCAAAATCAACTCCTTCTTTTGCACACATCATATACATGCACATAATGTGTGTACTGTACCCACTCTAGTCAGTTGTCTAACCTAGTTGCAAAGACACCTGCAGACACCTCACACCCAGATCTTTATCCCTTAAGCACTGCTTCTGCATATAGAGAGGAGAATGTGTCATTACAGTAGCTTATGGTTTGCCTTGGAGCAACCTGCATCTGGAAAAGTCTCTCTGCCCTTACTTGTGTCCCTCCCTGCTGTTTGTATAATGCGTGTGCCCTCAGCCCTCCAACTGAACTATCCATTCTAAAACACAGAGAGACGTAGCATTAGACATGTTTTCATTAAGAATGAATATTTCTTTTAATATCTCTTTTGGATTATTTGTGTTGGTCAATTATATTTATGTGTTTGTGCGGTTGTTGAGGTTGTGAGTGTGTGTGTGTGTATGTTTGGCAGTATGTGTGTATGTATGTATGCATGCGTGGTTATGTGTAGTAAGCATATTTGTATTTGTATGTTCATCATTGTCTGAAAGAACTGTCTGGTTTGCCTACCATCCCTGAATGTACTGTTGCAACTGTAAATATTGCAGTGGAATAAACGATTCCATTATGTTAAAGTGATCTGATATCAAAACCTTTTAAAAGTCAAGAGATCAGAGAGAACATGAGACGAAATGAGAAATGAGATGACCAGCCTTAAAACAAAAATGAGAAATGTTGCTGTTGGTTGTGATTATCCTTTTCATTCTTATCGTCAGTGCTACCATACAAACACTAAACTTTTCTCACATTATAATTCCAACATAAATATCTGCAACACAAAAATCATACACAGTAGAGGAGCATACAGTAATTGCTCTCAATAGAAGAGTACTCTACATTGTCATGGCTGCTGCCAGGCGATTGGTGAGGTTACAGTGGTAGCAGCGCTGATGCTAAGAGTTAATCTGTCTCTCACAGTTCCAGACACAGCTCTGCCCTCTGCCAAACATGTGAGTAGGGAATTAGTATAGGAGAGAGGGAGAGAGAGAGGGAGGGGAGAGAGGGGGGAGAGAGAGAGGGGAGAGAGGGAGAGAGAGGAAGACAGCAGATGGACACAGCGATGGAGGGGTAGATGTGTGTTTAGTCAGAGAGGATAAGAAAAAAAGATGGACAGAGAGACAGAGAGACTGAGAGAAAATCAGATAAAAAAAAAAAAAAGTGGGTCCATGGTCCTGTGAGGGAGAGAGTTTACACTATAGTATGAGAGATGGGATAGATGTAGGAGAGAAAGTGAGAGACGTCATAACAATTTGCAGGGAGAAGGGGGGTAGTATTCTTACGCAACTAACCCTGTATTATTTATCTAACGATGCAGCAATATCTCTCTCTCTCCCTCTCTTTCTCTCTGTCTGTCTATATGTGGCCATTTTTGCTTTACGTTTCATCTGAGACGTATAATATAGAACAGTGTTTCCCAAAGACTGGGTCGCGCCCCACGGGTGGGTCGCAGGAGATTTTATTTGAGTCGACAGCACAATTTATGTTGTCTAATAGGCCTAACTTATTCCATTTTGCAGGAAAGCTATCAGTTTTCTATTAGGATATAGTTTGTTTACCACAATCACGTCCCTCTGTGCAATTTTGCATTTCTGAAACTGGGGGGCGAACGCGTCGCAGAGGGGACAGCGTGGACATTTCACTCGCAAAATGAAACATTTCTGTGTGGTGCCTGCCATGGACCTCGCAGTTGCAAAATGCAAGGGACATGAATCAGCCTATTTGCACGAACATTAACGGACTCCAGCTCTTCAATTTGACCGATTAAAATCTAGTCAACTAAAGCAGACATCCGTATACCGGACATGGCTATTCAATTTGCGTCATAGAATGTAGATACACTGTAGTTTCAATTGTAGATGCACTCGTTAAAGTTAATAGCAACCTCCTCACATTCCTTATTATTTCGGATTTAAAACGCTCAACAGTGCATTATATTAGCCTACTATTTAAATGGACATTTTAAACACTTTCCTCTCGTTTTCCACCTCGCAAACTCTACTAGGCTACAATAAAGGCGCATTATCTTTTGACTATTGCAAAAGCCTCTTGTTCTTATATTCATTTCACATTTTTACAACAAAGCTTGTCACAGTCTTGGTATACGGCTTACAAACAAACGTTCTCCAGAGGAAAATGCGCATTCAACTTTCCAAATAAAGAAACCTCCACAAATAGGCTAGCAACGTAGCCTACAACATCTCTCTTTAGAAATATAGGAACAGCTTATATGCTGAAGAGTGACGACTGCGTAGCATGCAAGAATACCCCCAAGAAAAGTTTGAGAACCTGTGGCCTAAAACAATATGATTGCATGCAGGTTGCATGTTAGATCTGAAGTGAGATGGGTCGCGATGGTCTGTCATTTTTAAAAAGTGGGTCCCCAGAAAAAAAGTTTGGGAAACACTGATCTAGAAGCCTCAGTAGATGTATCTGTTTCACAAGCATGTATCTCCCCAGTGTCAACATCTGCACCACACTGCTGGCTATCAGGTGTGCTGAGTCCGACCAGGCGGTCTGGTGGACTGAAGTTGTGAGAAGACTGGTCATTAATAACATGAGGTTCCAGTTCTGGTGTAATTTACAACAGCTGTGCTTTTGAAGTTCAACCACACGAGGGCGCTAACAATATGCCAACTACTGACTCGTCCATTTTTAATGGAGTAAAAGAACCAGAGATGAGATGAAGAGAGAGAGAGACAGAGAGAGGGAGAAAGACAGAGTGAGAGAAAATAAAGTGGGGAAAAACACAATTGTGGGTCCATGGGCCTGCTGTGAGGGAGAGAGTTTACACTAGTAAGAATAATAACATGCACATGAAGTGACGTGAATTGTGCTATTTATAGCCTGCGTGCCATTAGTCGTCACAGGTTCAGACAACCCAGAGGTTAAGTTTGATCTCATTGTTTGTTAAACCTCCTTTCTGGAATAGGCTACCCCCCGGCGGTCTGGTGGACTGAAGTTGTGAGGAGACTGGTTGTAAACATGAGGTTCCAGTTCTGGTGTAATTTACAACAGCTGTGCTTTTGAAGTTCAACCAAAGATTATACATAGTGGTTCAAGATAGTTTGTCGTTGTTCATGTCTATTGGTGCGTTCAGGCTTTGGCTTTGCCGTCGGAATGTGTGAACAACATGGATGCCACAACAAAGGTTAAAACATATGCTCACTAATCATAAAGAACATTTTGCTTAATATGGTGTAAGACGCTTGTGAAAAAAGGATATGCAGCTTTCAAGTGACAAAACACCAAATTCCCAAGTTCACATTAACACTGTTGGACATGAAAGGCTACATGGACTACAAACAAACTAGCCTACAACGTGACGACAAAAATGACATCTCAACTATAGGGCAACTCCGTCCCTCAGCTGGGCAACTGGTCCCTCAACTGGGCAACTCTGTTAGCAAAATCTAGCCCCAGTTTCCCACCTCTTATTCCCACATGAAGTGACGTGAATGATGATGTTTTCACTGGGAAAAAGATTTTTCCTGTGTCCATGAACGCACCGTTTGGGTGCGAAATGGTGATCAAGTCCTGTCTGCATAAAGAGGCATGTCGTTGACGTATTGATGAGCATACGTAGCAACTGGCCAACAGCAGTAGAAAAAATAACAGGCGCACACCTGATATAAGGTCAATTTTCTCCAGACTGGAATGCTCAAAAATGCTAAAAATTTAGCCCTACCTGAAATGGTCAGAAGGGTTTGAGGATCATGAAAACATGCCCAAAATTCACATTCCTAACTCTATAAAACTAAGATCTTAGCATATGCGGTGAAATTCTGAGCTATGGCCATGACTTGAATGAAATATCTTGCTCCACCTATGTATAATCTTTGGTTCAACCACACAAGGGCTGGCTTAGAAAGCTCCAGCTGTAGTTGGAATAGATCTGTATGTTTGTAGTTAAAGATCACACAGCTGCTTTTAATGAAATGGACCCCACCTCCTTAGGTAGTTCTGCCCAATGGATACCACCACCTCAGGTAGTTCTGCCCATTTGACACCACCTCCTCAGGTAGTTCTACCAAAGTCCTTTTAGGCAAGTCCCTCCACTCGGCGGCCATATTGCAATGCTTTTTGGGCACTTATCGGGCATCTATGTCGGCAGAAATGCGCGTGCGCAAGGCTTCACGACACCAATCTTGCTTCAGCGGCGAGATCACAACACATGATTGGCACGATGTCTTCACAACACAGCACATGATTGGCTCAATGTATTCACATGTCGACGTTTTGCCGCGGAAGGGGTGTGATCATAGACAGTAAAAGATATGGACAGAGTCATCACATAGATGTCAGTTGAGACGGGTGAAGCAAATTTCAACCGTTTTCTGTTGGTCGACGAGGCTTTCTGCGCAGGCTCAGGGGACGTAGATGTAACGTAGGCATGTAGTCTGACTCGTGTAACTCTTGTGATAGCTGCACCGAGAGATTGGGTATGTAGCCCCTTACTTCGTTACCACCACGTCTACATTTACTTTTTTTAAATGTCCTAGTTGTTCGTAGATAAATATGATTTCATATAAATAGCACTCGCCACATTCATAGCCTACTGTCAATCCATCAAAACTTCCCTGAAATGTTGTGGTCTGATGCTTTCGTTCTTATCCAGAGAATACGGTTATTTTGCTCCTGTGCGACGCTTTCACCCGCTCTGGTCGCATGCTCATTACGTAAATTACGTCACGTTAGCATTGATTTTGGAAAAAAGTTTATTACTCAGCCGGTAAGTCAGTAACAAGGTTATGACGCCCATCACACAATGTTGTATTACTTTATTTGATGTCAAAGTGGCGCCAAATTGAATGGGGTTCAATGGGATGGCTAGGTGGAACTGGTCTACTATTTAGCCTCAGATCCGCCATAGTGTCTACGCTCTCCGAATGTTCGCCTGCCCCCTTGGGTGTGATATGCGTAGACAACGTTACAAACTAACCCCATTCATTTCTATGGAGGATTTTTTGAGTGCTGTGTCTTCCTTTTTCCCTATGTCTTTGCCCTCATATTACCCTCAAAGCCCTTTGTTATCGCACCAAAAAGGAATGCCTAGATTTCAGGTAAAAGGGTCAAGTGAGTGACAGAGATTAACTAAAAGACAGACAGACAGAGAGAGAGAGAGAGAGAGAGAGAGAGAGAGAGAGAGAGAGAGAATGGCTGCATACCAAAGCTTTATTTGCATACAGCCTCTCTCCTTGGTTGTCGGTCCTCCAGCTCATTCCCCGGAAAAAAGGGAATGCCTGTTTTGTTCACATTCCCATTGTATAATAACTTATACGTATTCATTCATGTCTCGAGAACTATCAAACATTACCTCATTATCAGGGTCAATAAGTGGGAAGATTCAGATGATATTTGAAGGCTTTGGTATAAGTTCATATTCTCTGCAATTTGTGTGTCTGTTTATTCTAGCCTATAAGAGGTGATGTGTCGCATCATCAGTAGTCGACATCTCTTAAAAATGATGCGTGAGAGTGAACAGGACGTTCTCATATCTGTCTCCCCTTCGTTCCTCCATCCTCCTATTGTTACTTCCTTGTTCAATTTCTACACACAAGCAAAACATTTTAGTGAGTGAGTGTCCCCCCCCCCTCATCTCACTCCAAGCTGAGCTCAAAACTTGAGTTGTGGTGTGCACACATGGGTGGTTTATCAGATGTGAAATGGGCCCCCCAGGCACAGATGTGCATAGATGTGAAATGGGCTCCCCACTTCAAAAGGTTGGTAACTCAGCTTAGTTAGGTCTGGGGGCATGCTCCCCGAGAAGATTAAAAAAAAAAAATAACAACTTCTGGTGAGATTTTTGGAAAGAAGCATTAACACTTTGAGACCTTGAATTTGTCATTGTATACATCCTACCTATATCTTGTTTTTGTTTATTTTCCAGGACAGGGATTTGTACCCATCTTGCATAGCTTATGTCTCTTAGCCTATGTCAGCCTTTATATCAAGGGGAAACCATTTGTGTTTTTATGTCACCAGGAAACATGTCAGTAGAAATAACTTTTGATATTTAGGTGGGATAGATTGGAATTTTCAAATATAATATTCTTGACGGTGTGATATTCTATGGCTCACCAATTTATGAGATATAGGCCTACTGAGTGAGACAAATATTTCATTTATTAGGCTACTTGCTTTATTTACTTGAGTAGCCTATTGCCACTGAACCATGGATCAAGAATGGGCATGCCGAGAGCAACTTTTTATTTTTTATAAGGACAGCAAGTTCATTATTTTGGGTTGCTATAGAGTAGGCTACCGAAGCCATGACGTAGCGTTGCCTTAAGGCAGCAATTTCACTGGATCTAAACAATTCAATCTAACCATTGAAATCACCATTAGCGGTGGCTTTCTTAATCTATTTCAATAATTTTACAACGTTTCTAAGATGTGCTAGTAGGCTATATTTTTTTACACTGTAGGAATCACATACTAAAACATATTCATACCAACACGATCAAATTCGTGACTACAGAGTTTTATTTTAGCATGGGTTTCCTCTGTAAAAGAGATATACATGTAACTTCACAGCATGCGGTTAAAATCCTTAAATTCACGGACGTATTTTGGCTTTATTTTTTAAGCAAAAAACATCACTCTTAACAGCCGTCAGTCTTTGAGAAGACGTGAAATATCCACTGGAATTTTTTTTCTTTATATTACACCTGCCAGGGAATCCGTGTTATGTGGGTAAGCTGCTGCCTAGCAGGTAAAACACTTTATTATCTGTTCTAGAATATTTGATTCAGGGGCCGTTTATACGAGGACGATTGCGAAGGAAGACGACAAAATATTTTATCATAAGTGCCTTCTTCGAAAGTTTGTTTAGATCTAGTGATTCTGCCGTCATGGAAACGCTACGTCACACTTCGGGACTCTATAGAGCATCACAGTCCCGCCCACAGGAGTTTCCGGAAGTAAGAATTCAATGCAATTTCTCCATTGACAATTCGGGTATAAGCCATAAAAACTTAACTGCACATGGTAAAAGGACTTTTACAGGCTTTTCCCAAATCACGGAAGAAACGTTGACGCAGCGGTATAGTAGCAGATAATCAGGCAAGTCTTATTTAAATAAACTCCTGGTGCACTTACAAACTTTGTAATGCCTCGTTATTGGACTAAATGTCGTAGTTGTACTACTGCAGAAGTTTCGTACCATTCAGGGCATTAATAGTGGGGTAATTTACGAGATAAAAGTTGGTTCCATCATGACTGCAGAACGTCATTCGTTTCTGACGGCGCTACTCGACCAGGGCTCGACCAAGGGAAAAAAGGTTCTGGGAGGGTGTTTGGCTCGGGGTCATGGTGCAAAGAACCCTAGGGTAAAATTACTCCGAACCATCGCTTTAAGAACTTTCGGGCCCCTGGGCCCACATGTATTAAGGGCTCCCCACTAATTGTCGCATATGTGGAAGGAGGGTTTGGGGGTTTTTCATTTGTTTGATGTGATTTCCTGTATTGTGGTGCATTTTGCTAGCTTAGAAATCTAGACACACCCTAGTGGCAGCAAATTACATTTGCTTCCAGGGCTAGTCTAGCAACTCCATTGTGACACGAGTTAAGCTTGTTTTGAGATGGCAAAAGTTTGAACGAGCCAACTGGCTCCGCTGGTGGGAAAACGCATGGGACTCAGTGCTGTCCTATTGCGTGCAGAGGGAATTTGAAAGACAACCGATTATCCCGCCCCTCGGACTGAGCACTGCGAACGGTGAGTGCCCATACCCTACATTTTAATGTGGGTCTTGCTCGTCAGGCTAGCATTTTGGGGATGACCAATACTAAATTCAATCAGATTCATAGCCTACATCCTCATGTGTTGATATTGAGGCAATGATTCCATGCAAAGGCTTGGGCTTCAGGGCCCCCTGACACCTTAGGCCCCTGGGTCTGGGCCCGAAAGGGCCGTGCAGTAATCCATCCCTGGGACCAGGGTCCCAGAGTTAAATGAACATTGGTATCAAAGGGATCTAGCCTACTACTAGGACCATAGGCGTCGGAGCCATTGTGAAAGTGGGTGGGACATTTCAGAGGGGGGGTATGGGGGTCCTCCCCCAGAAAACATTTTTTGGACTAGATGCAATTTCCTGAATTCTGGTACATTTTAACATGTTATTTAGATACTTCTATATAACAAAATAAAGCCAGCCTACGAAATTAATAAAAAGTAAATCATGCATAATTTAAAAATAACTCAATAGGCTACTTGGCTACGCAATAAGGTTTCCATTACAGCACCGCAGACGTTCAATGAACGCATGAAAGCAGATGGTTTGTTTGAAATCCCGACACTCTTTCAACTACATGGAACGTAATAGTGATCATCAAATACCTCCGCAGAGTTCAGTGCCCATCAGTCTCAACATTTAACAATATAATCAAACAGTCCAAAAGTAAATTAAATATCAAACTAAACCGAAAATGTCATGCTTTTGAAGGCCTACCAGTATGCCGCTCCAAGAAACGCATGTCTCAAAATAAAACTCGCATAAGAAATAAAGGGCTGTCTCGAATACAATCCTGCCCCTAAAGGCCTGTACTTTGTCTTAAGACCCCGGCCATAATTTGAGTATTTACAGTATCTAAGTAGACAAACTGGCTTCAGATATCCAACAGAGTGAATAGAGATTGTGCAGTCTTAGCTGTGGTTAGTGACGTGATGCTGTTAATGGGGAGTTTTACATAGCCTAGCGTAAACCTATAGGTTATTATTTATTTGGCGTACCTATAAGGCTTTTTACCTTATCAAAAGTGAGGGGGATGACTGATTTCTTCAACACTGCGGGGGATTTGGCGCTTGTCACTGTGTGTGTGACAGAAGAGGAATGGGAGAATGCGTGTAACAAAAAAAAAAAAAGTTTATGAGCGATTTGCGTGCAAATGGGAGAATCCAATGAAAATGACAATGAAGCACTAAACAGATGCTGAAAACAAGGATTAAAGTTCTCTGTCGTACGACGGATTTCCGTCAATTTGATTTTAGAAATGTCATATTTGAGATCGATGCAGATCCGATGAGAAAAAAAATAGGAGGGGGGGGGGGACTATCACCTTTTCTTTTCCTTTTTTTAAGGCAACTACAAATATTAGGTCCGATGAATTAATGTGTGTGATGGTAAATGTTTAAAGACCTAATAGTGTTCTTGAGAACTTTCTGTGTCTCAATCAGTGACCGCTCAAGAAGATAGCCTACCTCAGCCATGAGTTCCTCTTTGTTTATGTTGTAGTTACACGCTTGTCTCATTGGCCTGGGGCGTTTGCTTAAAAAAAAAGAACACGTATGGAGGACTAATAACGGTCTAAAAGTTGGATTATAGTGACACAATCGAGACAGCTGATGAGGTTGGCCAATCCGTTTAACTTTTTGGGATATGATATTGTGAGCTCTATGTGCGAATTCGGAGAAGAAGCGTAGGCTGTGTTCTTTCCGTGCATCAATGTAGACAATTTCTTACTATCGCGAACTCTTGTCAGGGGAGGTCATTCATTTTGGGTGTCACCTATGACTTGAACAGATAGCCTGCTATGCCACCCCATGTAGGCTACTATTATTGTTACAGTTTTTAATCAATGCAACTAACATTATGTGTAAAGCGACGCAATATAAACCGTATGCAATGTATTATCCCGTCTGTTATGACATGTACAACAATGTTTTTCACAATTTGCGACGGAAGGTTTTGACTGAGCATGTTAACATAAAATAATAATAATATTGTCATCATCCGAACTGTTTAGTAAGGGGGTCAGTCGTGTTTGTGATGCACAGACAGCCTTGTAGCCTATTTTGCTTAGGCCTCACTTTTAACGACAGTAGGTTGTGAGTGTATGTTGACAAAAAATAACCATGCAATTAAAATTGTCAACTTAAAACTTTGCTATAAAATATTATTAATTTATAGCACAAAACCATAACCAGTAGGCCTACCAGAACCTCGCATATTAGCGCCATTTGTGTGCGTCTATTTGGCAAGGCCACTAGCTGTCATGGATGTGTTGTTGCTAAAGGAAGGCAGGTGTCAAAAGTTAAAAAATAAATGGAGATGGGCGGCTGTTGGAAATGGGGGAGAACTAACAAGCCATGGTGTAAAGAAATTAAAGTGCCAGGGGCAGTGTTGGGCAAGTTACTTCAAAATCGTAATGTATTATGTATTACTTATTACTGTCATTTCAAAGTAATTTGACATTATAATATTACTGTCTCTGAATTGTAAGGCATTACACTACTTTTGTATTACTTTTAAGTTACTTTTACCAAAATATCTAGAAATATGGATTTGGAATTCTAAATGCAGTTTATAATGCTCAATGCAGCTCATTCCTTCTAATGGAGGGCGATGTGGTATAACATAATGACTGAGCTAGGCTTAAGGCTAACAACAGTAGAATGCAATAGGCGCAGTGATGGCTCATGATGCAATACAAGAAACAATCAGCAGACAAAAGGTCGAAAGCAGACAAAAGGTCGAAGTCTGGTCAATTGTGATAGAAATGCTGTAACTTTAGGCTTAGGCCTACTCATTAAAATCAACAGAGAGCCCACTACCTGTATATTGTAACCCAAAACTTGTCAAGATAGGCTACGTAGTGCTGCTGCTGGCCATTTTGGTGCCCTAACTGGTGAAATACAGTATTAACCTAAGTATGTCATCATATGGTCAACTATAAAGATGTAGGCTAATCTGCCTGTTCCCAGGGATGGGTAGTATTTCTGAAACATGTAATATGTATTTGTATTTCAAATACAAAATAGTATTTTGTCATTTGTATTTTATTGGGTTGAAGGAAATGGCTCTGTATTTTGTATCAAAATACTTTATTGGTGTGTATTTTAGTATTTTAGAAATACTGCAAAATACTATATGTGAAACACACTAAAAAAAGTAGATACTACACACAGGTGTAATGAATAATTGGTAATTAGGCAACAATGGTTTATTTTTATCGCAATCAGCTAATGTGAGAACAGCTGTGTTCAAAGACACTAACAGCTTTTCAGTGACGGCTATTGTTGAAGCATCAGCTCTGGTCTGAAGCACTGGTGTGAAGTAGGGTTGCCACCTGTGTCTGACAAAAATCATGGACATTTTGACCATCCAATCGACCTTTTTGTTTGTAAGCAACGGTGCTTTTCGCAGATCTAACCCAAGATAAAAACCGTCATTCTAAGCGACAATTATATAGCTAAAATTAGTAAGAATGACAATTTCTAGTTATTTGTTTAGTTAATTGCTTTATTTAATAGCAGACCTTTATTATTTTGTTATATTTTCAACAGTTTTTAGTTGTGGACACCTGGAGGCAGTATTGAGAAAAAAGGGGGAATACATAATTAAGTGTGCTTGCTGAAAGCAGCACACTTATTAAGTGTGCTTGCAAAGCAGCACACTTATTGTTCTTCTTAAGTTTTATTATTATTTTTCCCGTCTCCCTAATTTTTTGTCAGCCCTAGCGCCTAGGCCCTTTGAGACAGAGACACCGTTCCAACTTTAAAACGTCCGGTCAGTACCGGTGTAAGTTGGTCGCGAAGATGACGTCAGGTGGGCATGTTGTTCGTCCGCCATATTGGATTGAACAGAAAGCGAAACTAAATTTTCACAGGTCACAAATTTGGTCCGAACGCCACGAAACTTGACGTACATTATCCTTGGACCAAGCCTCACAAAAGTTACCGGAAAGATTTTTGATTTTCGAAAGCGTTTGCCCGTCACAGCCAAACGAAATCTGCGGCGAAGCTCCGAAACAGGAAGTCGTCCATATCTCAGGAACACTGTCACATATCGATACCAAATTTTGTATATGAACTGGGGACTCCAGTGTGAGGGTGCATAAGCTAAAAAAAAAAAAGACATATTCCAAAAGTTTCCATCATTTGGCAAACCACCCACAGGTATTTGGTAACTCTCACCAGTCACCTTCTATCACAATGCCTTCCAAGTATGCTCAATGTCTCTGGGCAGCCACAATGTCTCCGGGCAACCTTGCCCAATCATGAAATCCTTGCTCTGCCATGGGATAGTATGGACTTACGAACAGAAATAGCAAGGACAACAGTAGCTATATATAGCTTACATAATAGAGTTGTTTTCACATTGACGGTATTCAAATAAAATTTTTCCTTATTGTTAAATATCATGATGGGAGAGTATTATTAAAAATGTTACAAGTATGCAAATTCATATGTTTACGGGAAATTAGGTTTTACTGGGTTGTTTTGTTGTAAAGACATGCAAGGCATTCTGGGCCATGTAATAGACAAACAGTGGTCGGCAGCGTTAACTTGATTTCCATACATGTATTAATATGAATAGGTGTTTCTGTAAACCTAGGGACAATAAACAGCCATCTCTGTTACAAAAACGACCAGGTAATCGCTCACTGAAGAGGAAACTATGATAAAAACATTGTTTTCCTCAAAGCATGGATTTGACGACAGTACAAGCCGGACATGTCACGTTAATGTTAAATACAACCGAACGCTAGGTGGCAACGTTGTATTACATTTCACATACATACGGTGACATCATTAGAATTATGTGAACTTCACAATTAAGGAAGTTGCAAATATTATGTAATTTATAATGGGAAATTATTGGAAATGTTATTTCTTATTTATTCTAATTGCAAACCACACACATCCATTCGTAATCACACGTAGCCTACACATTTAATACTGAAAGACTCTAATTTCGTTTATTTGATGTTGGCCCTAGCAACCCTGGTGGGTGCAGCCTACAGTAGTCCAGTTTCAGAGTGACGAGTTCGTGGCCAAACAAGTGCCCAAAATATCAGTTTCCATGTGTAGAACTGTGCTGGATGGTGTGCGTCCTTTATGAAAGTAAGTGTTTTATAGAGTTACAGACATGAGTCATGTTGTTGTAGTGGTCAACATAAATGTGCCCCTTCTGTTATTAGAATGCTAAGCGGAGAAGCATGCTAAACAGAGATTAAGTAAGATTAATTTCTTGTGTGGCTAGTTATAGAGAGGAGATGTATGTTGCTAATTGGGATTTATGTTGTTTAGCGTAATGTCATGGTCATTTAATATGAGATGCTTGCACTCGTAACTTCGTCACTTGTAACTTTAGGACTGCTATTTTTTTTACTAACAGTAATTCACGAAGCACTTTAGCCCTAAAAGTAGCACCTAAGTCTGTGACAGCTTGAAAGAAGTGGCGAGGACTCCTAACGCGATGTTTTGAAATGTGTCTATATTGTCTACAGGAGCTAACAATCGCGAGGGAACTTGCATTGTAGGCATAATTAAGGGATGCAATAACACTACCAACAACCAAAACTAGCCTACTCATTGTCAACATGTGCATTAAATGTAACGTTTCATGTGAATCAAATTAAAATGTTTTCTTTGCAAACGTAGGCATATGGTGATAGATTAATTTAATAATGCTGCTGTGTGAATCACGGTAAGCACGAATGAAGTGGCCACTTCTTAATGGGACCCACTGTATGGAAGTGGGCTGCCTGATTTACAGACGGTGGTTTAGAGTAATATGAAGTATTCCTTTATTCTGAGATACATCTGAGATAGGCTACATCAATAGGCTCTCAAAACAACCCCAGGCTCACAAAACAATCCCAAACAGACATAAGGTCTTTATAGAGCAAATCCATATAGATTATTTGTCAAATAAACCAGTAAAACATAATTTGTCGGATGGAATATAAAACATTCACACTCATAGCTCATATTTTTTTAAATAAATCAGTGAAAAAGTATCCTGACAAACAAGCAGCTTTTTAATGCCTTGGTCATATTTCATAATTTCAATTCCTCTGTAGGTTACCTGATAGCCCAGTTTGAGAGGCGCAAGACGCGTGACATTATTTATTTTTGCAGCCAATCACTGCTGTAATTTTATTTTATTGATTTGATCTCAGTCATAGAAGCTAAATTCGAAGGCAGGCCAAAGGTAAAATCCAACGAACCGCATTCAATTGCGGTTCATTGAATAGCCCTCTCCTAGAGCTTTTGAGATATTGCCACTGCTCCAACACTGAAAGGCACTGTTACAATGCCTGGATCAAGCCAGGTTCAGCATAGCGTATGCCACTGTCTGCTCACGTTGGTGACCGGACCAGGGCAAGCACACTTTCGCAGTTCCCGCCGGAAATGCAGTCTAGTTAGGTTCTGCTTTTTTGCTTATGTGGAATAAACTTTCCTTTCTCTGTCTCTCGTTGTCCCACACACTCTCCCTCTCCACCTTACCATTTCTAATGAACCTCCATGGTGCGTGCCCCCACCACCACCACCCATGTTATGCTACGTCATTTTTGTAGAGCCAATAAGGCTGTGCATACGTTTATGGACGTAGGCACGCTTCAATTAAACTGAAATACACATTTTGCGCATCATGTACAAAAATCCAGGACATTCAGTGTCCAGGATTTTTATTTTAATTTTCCTGGACAGACCATGAAAATCCTGGACAATCAGGAAAATCCTGGACAGGTGGCAACCCTAGTGTGAAGTCGTACGCAAGTAAAGATGAGCAAGTTTACCTGTGCAAGTTCACATAAGGACCCCGACAAAGGCAACCATGTCCTATTGTCTCCATGCCAATCTTTAACAGAAAAAATGTCAGATATCTCAATGAACCACAATGACATCAATAGATGGTAAGGTGTTGAGTGTGTTTGAATTCCCTTCCTTATAGCATCCATTTCTGCGTTCTACAGTGGGGACAAGTTCACCTTGTTTAATTAAATAACAATTATATTTGCTGCATACTTGAGGTTGGAGATATTAAGCTGCATACTTGAGGTTGGAGATATTAAGGCATATCAAGTTTCTCACATACTGGAACTTCAAGATACTGTACATAGCCTTATGATTTTCTTTTTCTTATTCAGTTCTGCACTGGACTTGAATTACGACAAGTTAACCATCGCAAAGTGTTCTGATGCTGGGAACAGGCAGGTATGGGCAAAAATACATCAGAATGTATTTCAAAATAAAATACCTAATACCCTCATTTTTAATGTATCAAAATAAACTACAAAATACAGTAACCATATTATGTATCAAAATAAAATACTGTATTTTTGTATTAATATCCCAAACATTTAGCCTATTAAAACTATATAGTAAAAAACAATACAATTTGGCCCGTCATACCAAATAGTATACCGTATGCAAGTTCATGTAGTGTGATCAGAAGAATAATTCAAGAATTTACATTTACATTTAGTCAGCTTATCCAAAACGACTGACAGAGCTTTCAATTAACCACATTATAATCAATAGGCCAAAATCATAATTGTGTATCTGTGCCGAATTTCGTAATTCAAGTCCAGTGCAGAACTGAATAAGAAAATCATAAGGCTATGTATCTTGAAGTTCCAGTATGTGAGAAACTTGATATGCCTTAATATCTCCAACCTCAAGTATGCAGCTAATAAGGAAATATAATTGTTATTTAATTAAACAAGGTGAACTTGTCCCCACTGTAGAATGCAGAAATGGATGCTACAAGGAAGGGAATTCAAACACACTCAACACCTTACCGTCTATTGATGTCATTGTGGTTCATTGAGATATCTGACATTTTTCTGTTAAAGATTGGCATGGAGACAATAGGACATGGTTGCTTTTGTCGGTGTCCTTATGTGAACTTGCACAGGTAAACTTGCTCATCTTTACTTGCGTACGACTTCACACCAGTGCTTCAGACCAGAGCTGATGCTTCAACAATAGCCGTCACTGAAAAGCTGTTAGTGTCTTTGAACACAGCTGTTCTCACATTAGCTGATTGCGATAAAAATAAACCATTGTTGCCTAATTACCAATTATTCATTACACCTGTGTGTAGTATCTACTTTTTTAGTGTGTTTCACATATAGTATTTTGCAGTATTTCTAAAATACAAAAATATACACCAATAAAGTATTTTGATACAAAATACAGAGCCATTTCCTTCAACCCAATAAAATACAAATGACAAAATACTATTTTGTATTTGAAATACAAATACATATTACATGTTTCACAGTGTTTCCCCTAGATTTTTTTCCAGCAGCGGTGCTGTTGATCGTAGGAAGCCCCCCCCCCCCCCCCAAGAAAAGAGAACATTTTGAAAAAATGACTCCTTAAATGGTGACTTCTGGTGGATTTTGTGAAAGAAATGGACAGATTGAGCTACAAATTATGACATAACCATCAACACAAGCATTTACAAAGCATGATTATTGCAGTACTTGAACAGGATTATTCATGTTTTTCTTTCACCTTTTTCATTTACATTATTAGTATTAGCCACTTTACAACTGTACACTGTAGGCCACTTTAGGCTACAAACTATTACTATTTAGAATATACAGTGCTGTGCATAAGTTAAGACATTTATATATAATACATTTTTTTAATTAAGGCATTAAGGCAAAACATTTTTTTTGTTCCTCCCTTTAGTCAATTTCAGCATGGGTGTCTTAACTTTTGCACAGCACTGTATAAACTATATAAACTTCTCTTTCATGTCATTACACTGTATTGGTGCTGTGCAGGTCGAATTGAGTGCCTGTAACTTTAATGCCGTGACGGCCCGTGACGCTTGCTTGATTCTCACGGTTTTAAGCTAACTTAGTAGCGTTGTTGTGCATGGTGCATAAGAATATGTGGATGAAATAAATTATGTTTCCCATGTCATTTGGTAAAATAAATGGTCAAAAACTCGAAGAAAATCTATCTTGGATTATAGCAGATAAGTGTCTTGTATCTAATCTATACATTTGGTGAGCTCTACAGGAATTACTTAAACTATCTCAGATGTAAATGGTTGCGTATCCTATTACTCAAATTCAATTAAACCCACCAATAGGCTAGCTAGACCTTAGTTTCACAGCCTAGGTATGTTAGCAACACAGGGCTTGAAAGCATTGCCTGTATCACAAACAAAAACGAAACAATGCATGGAATTTATCTGGGAATAGGCTACTGAAGGTAGGGGCGAGCTATCTCGCTGGCGTGTTTAATTTGGTTCCTTGGTTAACATACTGTAGCCTACGTTTTTTTGGCACAAAATTGCGTCTGCTAATAAACTTAAACATAAACACATACAAGCGTGATCTCCTGTGGAATCCCCGACTGCGCCTTCAACGTTAGCCTACTATTATTTGTTGACATGAAACCTGAACGAACGGCAGCTCTTCCTGAAGTTCACTTGCGTCTATTTTTTTTTTTTTAATTAGGCAACTTTTTTTGCAGTGACGCTGGAATTCCAGGAGCGGCGCTGCGCCGCCGATGAATACATTGTAGGGGAAACACTGTGTTTCAGAAATACTACCCATCCCTGGGAACAGGCAGATTAGCCTACATCTTTATAGTTGACCATATGATGACATACTTAGGTTAATACTGTATTTCACCAGTTAGGGCACCAAAATGGCCAGCAGCGGCACTGCGTAGCCTATCTTGACAAGTTTTGGGTTACAATATACAGGTAGTGGGCTCTCTGTTGATTTTAATGAGTAGGCCTAGCCTAAAGTTACAGCATTTCTATCACAATTGACCAGACTTCGACCTTTTGTCTGCTTTAAACACAATTCTGGCTATGATTGTTCCTTGTATTGCATCATGAGCCATCACTGCGCCTATTGCATTCTACTGTTGTTAGCCTTAAGCCTAGCTCAGTCATTATGTTATACCACATCGCCCTCCATTAGAAGGAATGAGCTGCATTGAGCATAATAAACTGCATTTAGAATTCCAGAATTCAATTTCTAGATATTTTGGTAAAAGTAACTTAAAAGTAATACAATAGTAGTGTAATGCCTTACAATTCAGAGACAGTAATATTATAATGTAACAAATTACTTTGACGATTTTGAAGTAACTTACCCAACACTGCCTGTAGGTGGCATTAATTATATAGTAAGTGTACCCTGTAGCCTCGTTTTAGTTTAAACAATGGCCGCCGTGTGAATAAGGCGAATACTCCCTTTACTTTGCTGTTTGCATCTTTTTGTACATTAAAAACCAATAGGTCGCGACCGCAAAAGGGGTGCTATCTCTATAGGTAGATATGAACAACGTATGACTTATGGCCTGAAAAAAGTTCAGTCAAAT
The DNA here is from genome assembly GCF_046254945.1 of Alosa pseudoharengus. Lineage (NCBI taxonomy): Eukaryota > Metazoa > Chordata > Actinopteri > Clupeiformes > Clupeidae > Alosa > Alosa pseudoharengus. Next base: position 20,290,716 of record NW_027468774.1, on the reverse strand, counting down.
TATTTTTTTTCACTTTAATCCCTGTGAAAACAGCACTGGTATTTCGCATGGCAAAAGTGTGTGTGTGTGTGTGTGTGGGGGGGGGGGGGGTCCAAACTAACAATTTTAAAAAGTGGGTGGGTGTTTTGTAAGAATTTAAGAAATGTTTGTATATTTTAACTTTTAAATGTATCAATCAGGTGCACTTTCAAAATAAATTCAGAGGTCAGACTTGCTTATTTTTATGGAAATATTTGTGCTGTAGCCTAAGCTATTTTGCACTTTAGAATTATAACCATGCACACAAAGGTGGAATAGGTGATATTGCAATGAAGCTACATTTCACAGTTCAGAAATGTTCAAAAATGTGTGTACATTTCAGCACTCCATGAAATTATGCAGAAGTGGTCACCTATGTTATTCAGCTAGTTTATTTAAGATAATATATTGGTCATTGTAATGGCCATAGCCTAAAGCCTACATGCTATTCCTTTTTCAGGATGTACCCATATCTGCATAATGTGAATGTTTGCATATGGCTTATGTCAGGCTTTATACCAATATTTGTGTCTCGTTATTTGATTTTCTTCATATTTTTGCATTAATGTCACTAGGAAGCATGCCAATATAAATATATTCATTTATCTGTAATGGGATTGGCTGGAACCTGACAATATAAGAACCATGCAGTGGGATAATCTATGGCTGAGCAATTTACAAAAATGTATGTAGGCCTACTGACAAATAGTTAGAATACATTATAATTTCGCCCCAATGAGGCTATGTAGAAATGTGTTGCAATTTCAAAACCGGATTAGGCCTACTCAGGAACCACTTATTAAGGGTTTGCACGGCGTGTCATCAGATCTGGACATCGCCATATTGGAGATACTCGCCTCATTAGAAAGCATTAGGCACTGATGTAAATCCCTAACATCGTCAAGGAAAATGGTTAATTATTGCCGTGTTTTAGGTTGTACCAATAGGTTAGACTGAGAAAAACATCTGGTGTAGGTATCGACTTCCAAAAGTTATTAAAAAACAGGGAGAAGGGACAATAATGCCAGAAGTTATCAGAGGAAGGGGGGCGCTTGTGGTTGAACTTGGTACTTCGTCTCGCTCACCCAACTCATATGGATCTGCGCTGCCAATAATCCGTAATTTTTCGAAATATCGCACCTTTTCTTGTGGTCCAAGTCCTGCCCTATATGCCTTTGCATCTTAGACGCATTTTGATGAGCTTTTCTGTTGTTTAGACACGGCTACAATCACGTAAGATATCCAAAGTGCATAATACTCCATTGTACTTTATTCACTGAGTACCGCCAATATGGCCGCGCGTGCTGGGTTACCATAGTTACCGGCCAGAACGTGACGTCGGTGCAAACCCCTAATAGAGCATCACAGTCCCGCCCCTCCTCCGAGAGAGCTTAGTTTCCGGAAGTAAATTTCCCATTCATTTCTCCCATTGACGTTTTGGAAAAATCCGTATCTAAAGAGTTTTAGAGCATGTCTTAGGCTAATCAGCTACGGCGTAACTCATAAGCATACAACATATCATTTCGAGTAAAAAAACGAATAGAAAGTCCAAAAAAAGTCAAAGGTACAAGACTGTGTACATATTTTCATTTCCGAGCGAAGGAACTACTCATCGCATAAACCACCGGGCCTCACTGAAAAATATATAAGCAGCACGAACCAGCGCAAAATCATTCATTTCCAACCGGCGACAGCAGCGAACCCTCTCCTCCAAACAATGATTTTTATATAGTTAATAGCAGTTATTTCAGGAGTAATCGTGTAAATAATAGTGTTTTGGTATTGAATGTTATATTTACCATCGTGTATTTTATATCGTGTGTGTGAAAGCGGTTAACGTTAACGTTAGCAAAATTGTGCAGTGCTTCGTATCTGACTGCCATCCTGATGCATGGACCGGTGCATGGTCTGCTCTTGGACCACCATATTCAGTTTATTAACTTGAATTATTACACAAAATGTTCATTAAATGTACGAAGAAGTATTTCTAGGTTAATGATTGATATGGCTCGTGCAGTATGAAGGCTACATTGCATTGGAAAATAACAATGCAATGTAGTGACGCAGCGCGTCTTTGCCACATCAAGCATCGTCCCTGTTTTCATGTCATCTGCAAATGAACCACAGAAAGAAGTCATAACGTATACTCTTCTGGATACGCAGAGTGATTCGACGTTCGTCTTGGAAGACCTACTCGAAGAGCTGAACGTGGAGACTAATCCAGTACAGCTCAAACTGAGCACCATGACGGCTGTTGACACACCCATAGCAAGTAAAAGTGTCTACGGTCTACAAGTTCGAGGACTACAGTCTGAAAAACAGATTCAGCTACGCCAAGCCTACACTCGTGGCTTCATCCCGGTCGACAAGTCCTACATCCCGACTTCCAAAACAGCTCTACTCTGGCCTCATCTAAAGCATCTAGCAAACAAACTTACTCTGCTTAAGGACTGTGAGGTGGGACTGTTAATTGGAAGTGATTGCCCGTTGGCGTTAGCCCCCCTGGAAGTCGTCATAGGAGGCGAAAATTATCCATTCGCCCAGAGAACGGAACTCGGCTGGAGCATCGTAGGCTCATCCAATCCACATCTGGATCGCCAGGGAAACCAGAGGTTCCTCCATCGAGTAACAGTGAAGGAAATACCAGCGCCATCAACCACTGACGTGCTGAAGGTCTTGGAATCAGACTTCAACGAAAGGAAGTATACAGACAAAGACAAGTATGTGTCACAAGACGACGTTCGCTTCATTCAACTCCTGAGTGACAACATAACTCAAAGGAAAGATGGACACTATGAAATGCCCCTCCCTTTCAAGAGCACCGAGCCTCCTCTGCTACCAGACAACAAGAAGCTGGCTACAGTTCGACTGCAGCACCTAAAGAAAAGATTGAAAATTAATGAGCGGTATAAAGAAAAGTACAAAGCCTTCATGAAAGATATGTTAAAGAAAGGCGACGCGGAGCCAGCCTCTCCTGCGACGGGACAGCAGACGACGTGGTACATACCACACCATGGGGTGTTCCACCCCAAGAAGCCAGAGAAGCTAAGGGTCGTTTTTGACTGTTCAGCGAAGTTCCGTGGTGTCTCACTAAATGATACACTGCTAACAGGTCCTGACCTAATCAACTCTCCTTGGAGTGCTCTGTCGTTTCAGGAAAGAGGCTGTAGCAATCATATGCGACATCAAGAAAATGTTCTACCAGTTTTATGTTTCTCCTGAGATACAGAACTAGTTACGGTTTCTCTGGTGGGAGGATGGAGACCTCGAAACAGAGCCTCAAGAGTATCAAATGGCTGTCCACCTATTCGGCGCCGCTTCGTCACCTGGATGTGCCAACTTTGGTTTGAAGTACTTGGCACGCCAATACAAAGAGGAGTACCCATCAGCGTCAGCCTTCGTTGAAAGGAACTTCTACGTGGACGATGGGCTCATCAGCGTCCCCTCCGTAGAAGAAGCAAAGGAATTGATTGCTGAAGCACGAGCGTTGTGCAAGAGAGGAGGCCTGCGTCTACACAAGTTCAACTCAAACGAAAGGTCAGTTCTGGATGCTGTGGATCCAACTGAGAGAGCAGTTACATCTGAACGCCTCAATCTGGATCTAAATGCAGCTCCAGCAGAACGTGCTCTCGGTATCCAGTGGTCCCTTGAACATGACACCTTCAGCTTCAATGTAAACCCACAGACCAAACCCTCAACACGTCGCGGCATTCTATCCGTCATTGCTTCTTTGTACGATCCAGTCGGATTCGTGGCTCCGTTTATCCTAACCGGAAAGTTAGGATAAACGCAGATACCTTGACATCCCTAGTAATATTTCTGCGTGAGTAATGCAAGGTGTGGCGTGTGAACTTGTTGAATTGCGTGTCTCACGCCCATTGCGTGAGACTTGAGAACCCTGTGAATTTCGTTCCGCCTAGCTCCACTCACATCCTAGTGAATTCATCTGGCGAGAGTCAGGTTACATTGCAACGCCCTAAGTTAGAAGGAGGGCTAGCACTCCCAAACTTTTATCACTGGGCTTTTCAAGCTTGAGCATTGCGTACCTTGGCAGATTAGACTCAATGGTGCCCTGGAGAGTAATAGAGGAAGCACTAGCAGCACCCCACAGATTGCAGGATCTTTTATTTATTAAACAGAAACATCGGAACATAAATGCAAGAATTGAAAGCAATATCATATTCCCTTTTAGTTTGGTGTAAAGTAGAGAAACTTCTTGGTGATGTGCCACAATATCATAACCCACTTATTGTAACTGCAGGAAAACCCTTTATATTTATTCCCTGGGTGTCAAGGGGAATTAACACTTAATACTGGGGTTTAGACGACAACGAGAACGATGCAACCGGTGATGTTTTTCTGCGTCTGACCCTGTCATTTAGATGCAAACGGAGGTTTTATCCCCCACAGAGTTTTTAAAAACTCCGGGCTGATCGTTTTTTTGGAAAACTCAGTTTGCTTGTTTGCATCTAAACAGGTACAAACTGAGATTTATGTTAGGGGTGGGCATATCGATCCAAATATCGATAGTATCAATACCAACATTGGTATTGGTATCGGATCGATACCAGCGTGATGGGATCGATACTTTAATTTTAGTTCACTTTCAATATCTCTTAATTTGTTCAAAATGTTCCTGTTTCACCAAGGGCTAGCCTACAGTCATGCAAACACCATTCCTTTCACATTTTGCATGCCCGCTTTGCAATGTTATGTTGCTGAAATGTTTGTAAACTATTAACAGTGGAAATCATAAAATCATTAGTCATAAAAATTTACGGAGTGTCTATTCGTACCCCTGGTACGAATAGCCTTGGCCACGCAACTGGGCTATTCACACCCTGTTACATAACAACAAAAACATGTTGCTCGCGTGCCCAAAAAACATGGCCGACATTCGTTTTTTCGTCAGCAGAAAGTGAAGAATTCTGAACGGTTTCAGCACTAATATCTGTTCATATTAAAGTTGAGATGGAAAAGTTGTGTTTTATTTTCATAATCTTTGTTCAGCGAACACATACAACCGTCAGTTTGTTAGCTAACAGAAATTTCGTGAATATGACGTTCAGGCCTATAAACTATAAGTTTACCTGCAAACCTCAGCTTCTTGTCGAAGCAGGTAGTGCAGTGGTCACAGCCAAGGGCTGGCGCCCGGGAGACCGGGGTTCGATTCCCGTATGATGCGTTTTGGCGGAGTGAGTTTGCATGTGTACCAACGTCTCTGGAGAGAAGGCGCGCAATTTGAATAAGAAATCGGTTCTCAAACGGAAGTTTTGATTGCAACAATAAGCTAGTTCATGCACCAGGGTGTAAATAGCATGCAGTACTATAAACACCTTTATAAACTTTTCAGAAAACTTTTCTGAAAACTGACAGGTGTGCACGATATTATTTTTGAAAACGGAGAGGGTGAGATGTCCGTTTATGAAAATAGCCGGTCATGTGTAATCGTAGCATTAGGGAATATATATACTGACAATGGCCTGCCATCACTCCTTTCAGCACTTTGAACTTCAAAGTAATATACAGGAGAACCTTTTTTGTGCCTTTACAGCAGCAATTATAGAATATTGGTTTAATACAGAGATAAATGTACTGAAACACTGGTTGTTGAATGCGCAATATATGGCTAATTTAGAATACTCAACAGCCAGATTTAACCGGGCAAAGCCCCAAACTGTGTCGGCCTGGGGATACGTAGTGGTAGAATTGAATGAGCTCCTTAGAGACCAATAATGCATGTGTCTGTAAAATGTTGTTTATTTGTTTTCATTTTGGGCCCATTTTCTCTTTTGTCTTATATTTTACTTGTAGTGGTGTACAACTGGTTTCCTTGGTTTTGACTTTTGCTTTTACTGTGGTGACGGTCAGTGTTTGTGTGTTAGTGTAGTTTTGTTTATGTTCTGAAAAAAAGTTAATCACAAAAAAAAGCCAAGTGAGGTCAATCTACTTACACACAGATATTAGACAGCTTATGATTTATTTAACCATTTCAACACAGTTTTGATAACACAGAGAGAGAGAGGGGAAAGGGAAAAGGCAGAAATATACAGCCCTTTCCATGTTTTTCCACTTTTTCCACTGGCAGACAGGCCTCATTTCCAGCGCCCGCCCACTTTGCCTTTATTGCCATGACCCTTTTTACTATGAGAGAAGGGAAGAGGGAAGGAGAGAAGGTTTAAGATATCAATGATGAAAAGTATGTGGCAGGTGGTTTAAAAATATATTAAATATATATATTTGCAAAATGAGGAGGCTTAAACTTACAACTTCTGAGCATGAGAAATTCTGTTGAGGAGGACGATAATCTAGAAAAAGGAAGTAATAAGACGAGAAATTACAGGCGTGTGCTGTTGCACATTATTAACCCACCCACCCACTTAGTTGAGAACCATCACCTTTCTGTCATATCACACATTGGAGTCAGTCATTCCTTCATAACATCATGGGTTGATTACTGTAATTTCCTTTACCTAGGTCTCCCTCAATCACTGTTATCACACCTATAGATGGTCCAGAATGCAGTGGCAAGGCTGCTGACTGGTACCAAAAAACAGGAGCCTATTACCCCAGTCCTAGCCTCTCTTCACTGGCTCCTAGTCAATTTCAGGATCCAATTCAAGACTTTGTTAATGGTTTTTCAAGCACTAAATGGTCTGGCCCCATCCTACATCTCTGACCTCATACAACCCCACTCAGCCCCTAGGTCTCTTAGATCTTGCAACAAAGGCCTTCTACATATCCGTTCTCTGCTAAGGCAAAAAAGCGACAGAGCCTTCGCAGTTGCTGCTCCACACATGTGGAATCAGCTGCCACCTGATATAAGAATTGCCCCCTCCGTCACTGCTTTCAAATCTGGGCTCAAAACTGACCTGTACACTCTGGCCTTCTCTGCCTTCTAACATCCATCTTGCTATGCTTGCTTTCTGTGTTCTGCTGTTCCATGTTTAATGGGTAGATGTATGTGTACTGTTTATGTAGTTTTTTTTCTTTATTTTTTCATTTTATTCCTATTTTATTTTTGTTTTATATTTATTTTATTGGTTTTGATTGCACTCTGTTTATAACTTAAGTCAGTGTAAACTGTAAAATTGTGCTTTAGAAATTAATTTTACTTTACTTACTTACTTTTACTTACACAGACACACACACACACACACACACACACACATACATTTTATGACAGGAAGTATGACACAGCGTAATTACATCATACACTCAGCCACACATAACAAAATAACATAACAGAAGCCCCACCTCATATTTCTGCATCTTCATTTGATCCATGTAGTCAAACTTCTCTGACTCCAGCTCGTGGATCCAGTTCCACATCTCTTGTGCACGCTGCCTGCAAAGAAAGAGAATAAGAGTGTAACTGCAGTTCATTAACATGTTTTGTGGTCTACACATAAGGTTTCATTTATGTAAGTGTGTAACTTCAGTACAGTTATTCTTTGTTCTGAATAGCTTGGGGCGGAACTAATTTGCATCCGATGCCTGTGGGACCCTTTTTGGGGAAACACACTAAGAGAGAAAGATCTGCGATGCAGAGTGGTAAGCGCATTTCACAAAGAAATGTAATAATATTACCTTTTAAGTTAAGTTACTGCACTGGATTTGTTAGAAATGTGTTGAAGATATGTGATCTAGGAAAACCCTTCACATGATACACTCTAAAATCCTTGATTTTTGTTCTGTTTCAACCCTCTCTGGTGAAATGTCCCCAATTTAAGATTCTGATACCATCCTGGCAACATTCTGGATTATTTTTCTTAAATAGAATACATTTTTAAATATTTTTTATTCATTGAATAAGCCCTTTTAAATTGTTTAATCATGGATTTTATAGTCCAGGGACACACCCAAAAGGGGTGTTTTGACATATTAAATGACTTGGAAATGTTATTAAATCACATTTTTTGGGGATTATTATTTTTTGCAAAGTGTACCATACCAATCCACATACATTTCAAAAACATTTCAGTACAAATTTTGAAATTTATGTTCATTTTCATCCTGGGGACTTAAAAATTCCCGTAGTTGCAGAACGGCCCATACATACTTTTGCACTCACACATACATATACTTATGCGCACACACACACATACATACTTAACACACACATACATACATACTTATGCACACACACACACACACACACACACCGTAAAACTTCAAATAATAGCCGAGTCCCAAATAGACGCCTGTCTCTTTTAAACGCCTACAGGTTCGGGTCAAAGGCCGGTCTCCAATAGAGGCCTGGTCTGTTTTTTAGTTTCGGGTTGTATTTAATCTTCTAAAACCTGTCAGATCATCTGTTTAAAGCCCAATTCACACCAAAGATTTGCAATGACATGAAACCGTTGCAGAAAGGAGTTGGGTGTGAATTAGATGTTGCACGTTGTTGCAAGCCATCGCAAAGCATTCACCATGTCTAGTCACAGTTCAAGGTTTTAGAATGTTGCAGCTCACCTCGTCGCAAATCTTTGGTGTGATTTGGGCTTAAGTATGGTGCAGACTGCGCACGCTAACGTCATGATTAGATGCCAAAAGACTGCGGTGGGGAAAAGCTAGAGTTCCAAATTGTACAACCTTTTTCAATATGAACTATGCCTATATGTCCGACTTCGTCATCGTTCAATTCATCCCTTGTGTTTAAAATGTGCAGATAGGCCGATGGTAAGCTTGTTTTTATGCTGGCCACAAAACAAAAGGGTTCGCGAACGTTATTCTTTATTCTAAATGTGTACTGCCATGGCGAAGAAGTAGGCTATGATTTGAAATGTAAGCTGACTGTTGTCAGATTTGCTCTAGAGATCCTAATACAAGGATACAAGGATACAAGGAAGTTTATTGTCACATGCATATAGTTACTGGAAGTAAGAAATGCAGTGAAATTATGTCTGGTGTCAGCCTATTTGTGCATTAATGGGGGGGGGGGGGGGTAAAAAGTGCAGTAGAAGAGGGGTTTAGTAGATTAAGTGGCAAGGGCTGCATAAAAAAAGGTGGGGGAGGATTGGGATTGGGTGGGGGGCACCAACAAGGAGCACCCAAGAGCAACAGGGGCAAGGAAAAACTCCCTTACCAAGGAAGAAACCTTGGGCAGATCCACGGCTCAAGGGGCTAACCCAACTCAGGGGTCTTGGTGTGTGTGTTGGGGGGATGACAGGGGAGATGGAATAGTGTGCTGTGTATGTGGGGAGAGGGCAGTGTGCAATATGTGTGTTGGAGAAGCTTCCTCATGAGACAATGTGCTGTGTATGGGGGGGGGGGGGCAGTGTGCTGTAAGTATGTTGGGGATGTGTGTTGGAGAAGCTTCCTGATGAAATAATGTGCTGTGTATGTGGGGGGGGGGGGGGGGGGTCAGGGACTTACTATTGCAAGCAGAGTCCTGTATGTATGATGTATGTGAGTGATGACAGTGAAGATGTGTGTGTGGGCGGGAGGGGAGTGGAGCAGTGACTGTGTGTGTGTGTGTGTGTAGTGTGTGTGTGGGCAGTGTGCTGTAAGTATGTTGGGGATGTGTGTTGGAGAAGCTTCCTGATGAAATAATGTGCTGTGTATGTGGGGGGGGGGGGCAGGGACTTACTATTGCAAGCAGAGTACTGTATGTATGATGTATGTGAGTGGTGACAGTGAAGATGTGTGTGTGGGCGGGAGGGGAGTGGAGCAGTGACTGTGTGTGTGTGTGTGTGTGTAGTGTGTGTGTGGGTAGGTGGGGGCAGTGTGCTGTAAGTATGTAGAGGATGTGTGTTGGAGAAGATCCTGAAGACAATGTGCTGTGTATGTAAGGGGGGGGGGGCAGTGTGCAGCAAGTATGTAGAGGAGGCTTACTGTATCAAGCAGTGTGCTGTATGTATGTGAAGTGATGACAGTGATGATGTAAGTGTGTGTGTTGGGGATGGGGGTGGGGTGGGGGGGGGGGGGGGCAGAAGGCTAGGCAATCAAGGACATGGGTAGATGGAGGAGAAATCAAAAATAATAAATAAGAAGTTCTATGGAGATGTGCAAAAGTTGGAGAAAGTCAGATGTGTGTGTGTGTGTGTGTGTGTGTGTGTGTGTGTGTGTGTTTGTGTGTTTTGACGTGTGATGAAATAAGAAAATAAATAAAAGGTCTGTAGCATAGGGAGAGGGATGTAAAAGTGCTAAAAGTCTTGTAGGTGTGTGTGTGTGGGGGGGGGGGGGGGGGGGCAGTGTACAGCAAGTATGTAGAGGAGGCTTACTGTAGCAAGCAGTGTGCTGTATGTATGTGAAGTGATGACAGTGATGATGTAAGTGTGTGTGTTGGGGATGGGGGGGGGGGGGTGGGGGGGCAGAAGGCTAGGCAATCAAGGACATGGGTAATGGAACAAGAGCAATATTTAAGAGAACTTCAAAAACTTGAAGCTGAAAAAAGAAGTGGCTTGCTGAGCAAGAAGACTGCCGCTGCACAGCTGCTCGCCAGACAGAAAGCTAAAAATGCAGAGAAAGTCTAAGCAATCTAAAATTCCTATGTCCATTAGTTTACTCCTTCGCAGATGTGAGGCTTTGATGTCTCAGATTAAAGGGCTTAAACGACTGCAATGGAAATAAAAAATTACTCACCCAGCTTCAACAACAAAAACAAGTTTTAGCCAGTTTGTGACATGGATGTTAAATGTCTTTTATAGCCAAATAGACCAGAGGTTTTCAACATGTTTGGGGCATATTATTATGACCGCCGTGCAGCAAACCATATAGGTTCTTTTTTTTTTTTTTTTTTTCGCATGTCCAAATTTCCGTCAAGGATTCCCGGGACACTGTAAGACCGGGGTACACGAAACTTGGTGGGCATGTAACCCCACATGGATAGCATGGAACCTCCTGTTTTCGTTTTGATCTGTAGCCCCCCCGCTGGACTGGACCCCCCGAAAGGAGGGTAGGGCAGACACAGTTTTCTGTGAATATCTCGAGAACCGTAGGGTTTAGGAGGACCATTATTTTTTTGTATGTTGATCTCAAAGGGCCATGTCAACCCATTCCATAACCACTCATTTCATGTATAGCGCCACCTAGTTAAACACAAAAAAGTAAAAATGAGGTGTTGTAATCGCAGGTATCTGTGACCTAACATAGTCAAAACTGCACGAAATTGGAAGTGTAGGATCATTATGACACCCTCTGAATGCACGTCAAGTTTCGTGGAATTCCGTTCATGGGGGGCCACACAATAAATTAATTTATGTTACTATACACCAACTGGCCTGTAGGTGGCCGGAGACAGTTTTCTGTGAATATCTCGAGAACCGTAGGGCCTAGGAGGTCCACCTTTTTTTTGTATGTTGGTCTTAAGGGGGCATGTCAACCTCTCCCATTACCACTTATTTCATCTATAGCGCCACCTAGTTAAAAATTAAAAAGCAAAACATTAGGTGTTTTCATCACAATATCTCTGGCTGACATGGTCAAAACTGCACGAAATTGAAAGTGTAGTATCATTATGACACCCTCCGAATGCATGCCAAGTTTCGTGGACTTTCGTTCATGGGGGGCCTTACAATAAAATAATTTATGTGTACATTTAGTGACCGTACACCAACAAGGATTCCCGGGACACTGAAAAACCGGGGTACACAAAACTTGGTGGGCATGTAACCCCACATGGATAGCATGGAACCATCGCTTTTCGTTTTGATCTGTAGCCCCCCCGCTGGACTGGACCCACCGAAAGGAGGGTAGGGCAGACACAGTTTTCTGTGAATATCTTGAGAACCGTAGGGCCTAGGATGACCAATGTTTTGCGTATGTTTGCCTCCAGGGGTCATGTAAACCCATTCCATATGCACACATGTGCATAAACAGATACACACGCACACACATACATTCACAGTAATCCTACGTATAACACATACTCACACAGTATATATACGCATGCATGCACATGCACACACACAGGCAAATAAACAGGCAAACACACACATGCACGCACACACACTCACCCACACACACATAAACATAAACATGTACACGCACACATGCACACAGTTCAAGAATTTCTCAGAATTATGATCAGGCAAGATGGGGGTGGGGTTGTATAAAATGTATATTACATGTGAAATCTATGAACTAATCATGTTTTGGTACTTGTTGTCTAGCAGATACCAGTGAGAATTGAGTGTGCATAATGCAATTCAGTGAGACAGTTAGAATCATATATGCCTTTCAGTGTGACTTATTTTTGTGGAAAACATGTGCTGGACTGGGCGGCGGTCATATTTTGTACCGCTCTGCGGTACATCTAGTTATCTAGACAACAACAGTGTTCATTCTCATGCTCATATGTTTCTCTATACAGTATGTTCATGAGCTGATAACGCAGTAATAGATATGCTCACATGATGTTGATTGAGCTTTTTAATCAAGAAGCTGTGTCATTGATGAATTTAAAAATAAATTAATTTTAGAATTTAAAAAAATGAATGAACCTGTATAAGCACATTAGGTTTCTAAAAATTCCACGGCACACCTCATTTCCCCTGACCTCACACCAGTGTGCTCGGCACAGTGGTTGAGAACCACTGGCATAGACAACTGTAACTTATTTTTAGGCAACTGATTTCAGATACTGTGCACAGAGAACTGAAATGGACACTGAACACATGTACACATAAATAATGTGGTCTGATTGTATGTGGTCTGTAGAGAAAGTAAGTAATACAGCAACATTGCAGATAAATGATATCAGTGAGCCCTGAGGATTAAGGACTAAAGACTCAGACTAAATAGATCTCAGATGCTAAGTGTGTGAGGCCACATGGGCTCAGATAGGTATAAATGGGATTGGGACAGCAGTATCTCTCTGCGGTAAACGTCACAACACTGTACTGAACTGTAACTGAACTGTGGGTAATGCCCTTTGGTGAAGTCTGCACTGATGCTGACTCACGGAAAGGGCTCATGGGTGTGTACTCAAACCCTCACGCCCTTTGAAACGCGACATTGGGACAGCCCTAAGCCCTTAAGAATTTTCCCAGCAAAGCAGCACACAGCACTCTCACAGCAAAGTCTGCGAGTCCGGACTTTGGGATTGGGCCCCTGTATCATTATAAGGGATTGCTGTGGGGGTCCCACCCGATGGGAGTCAATTTCACTATTCCGCCACTAAATTTGTACTCCTGCCTGAAAAAAAACCCATGATAACAATAGGTCCATTTTCATATGGAAAATATGCAGTTCTGATATTCTTTTTTCCCTTAATGTTAGTTGTTTTCTCCGGTCTTCTCTTGCAGTGATTTTCAACCGCTGTTCCATGGCACTCCAGTGTGCTGTGAGAGATCATCAGGTGTGCCGTGGAAAAATTGTCCAATTTCACTTAATCGGTCCAAAAACATTCATTATTTAGTTGTTGCAAATAGTAGCCTATGCCATTGTTGAACGTGTGTGCCTGCAATGTAGTGACTTGTTAAGTAAATTAATACTCTTTCATGTCTAGGGTTACACCTTTGCTAAAGAAAAGTACATTTAATCCAACTGATGTGAAGAACTACAGACCTGTCTCCCTTCTTCCTTTCTTGTCAAAGGTTTTGGAGAAAGTGGTCTTCAAGCAAGGATGTGACTTTCTTTATCAGAATAATCTACTAGACCCTATGCAGTCTGGTTTCAAGAGTCATTCTACGGAAACTGCTCTTCTGTCTGTGACTGAAGCATTGAGAGTAGCTAAGTCCTCTGCTTAGTCATCAGTATTAATTCTACTAGATGTATATGCTGCTTTTGATAATGTTAACTATGACATTCTCCTTTCTATACTATCTGAACTGGGAATTTCTGGTAAAGCTCTTGACTGGTTTGACTCTTACCTTAAAGGGCGTTCTTTCAACGTGTCTTGGCAAGGACAGGTATCAAAGTCTCATGACCTCACCACAGGTGTGTCTCAGGGATCAGTATTAGGGCCCTTGCTTTTCTCTATTTACACCAGTTCCTTAGGTGAGACCATTCGCTCCCATGGATTTGACTATCACTGTTATGCCACTGTTATGCAGACGACACTCAACTTTATCTTTCCCACCTGATGACTCTAGCGTTTCCCATCGGATTTCTGCATGCCTTAAGGATATTTCAGCCTGGATGAAAGATCGGCACCTTCAGCTTAATCTCTCAAAAACTGAGCTTTTGGTGTTTCCAGCTAATACAGCTATACCCCAACAGCTTGACTCAACTTCACTGACCCCAACTAGATCGGCACATAAACTTGGGCATTGTAATTGGTGACCGACTTAACTTGTCTGAGCATGTAGCTTCAATTGCAAAATCATGTCGGTTTATCCTTTACAACATTAGGAAGATCAGACCTTATCTGCGCTGTCCGTGTAAATAAACTAGTGCTTGTCCTCCGAGTTCGTTCTTGACTACGGTTGTTAGGGACCTCAAACCGGTCTATTGTTTTGTATTTGTATGTTGCTTTGGACAAAAGCGTAAACATAACCATAACCATGTCAGTGGGTGGCAGTAGGTAGCGCAATAATGACCTACAGTATGATGGTTAATGAAGCGATGCTGACGAGAAATGGCAGTGAAAAATAGATATTAGAAAGCTAGATACCGCATTGGGCTCCAGAAGGTAGGCTACGTAAATAGTGCTGCCATCATGGTAGGGGCAACAATTACTGGAGGCCAATGGAGAAACAGGTGTCTGTAATTGTCGGCAAGTGTTGCCCATAGACAGTAAGGTGTTTGCCCCCAGCAATATGAAGGCCGCTTTCACGTAGCCTATGCCACTTAATAGAACTCGACGGACAATGCGGTATCTAGCTTTCTAATATCTATGGGTCAAAAGATGTAAAACAGCGATGGATAGGCCTATTTGATAAGGCAAAATGCAGACCCTGTACTGAACAGTAAACAGATGGAGAGACTAAATTGTCATTATTTTTGCTGTATTAGGCTACATTGTGTAATTTTGTTACATTTTTGGTTGGTGGTGTGCCGCGGGACTTTTTTAAAGTAAAAAATGTACCGTGGCTCAAAAAAGGTTGAAAAACACTGTGGCTGGTTGGTTTCAGGCCAGTGCCTGATGTGTGGATTTACAAAAATCCCAATATAGTTATCAAAAACACCACTGACTCAAATGAGTGGCTCCCAGAGAGGCACTTGTTAAGCAGGTGGTGGCGAGATGCAGTCAGAAGACCTCTAGGAAACGTAAGTTGAGTAAATGGTGATAAAAAGGGGAGGTCTATGTAACTTACTTCAGGGCATCCTCCCTCAAGTTGTCAAGAGACAGAGGTTTGCGCCTCTCAGATAGAGTCTTTCTTTTAACTTCTCTTCCTGTCAGTCGTTTTCCTCTCTTCTGTTCTGCCTGGATTATCACCACACACACACAGAGAGAGAGAGAGAGAGAGAGAGAGAGAGAGAGACAGTCAACAGAAAAGAAGCAAAATAATATCCACCTTTACATACGATTTTGTCTCTTTGTTTCATGATTATCTTACCTTTGCAAGGAAACCACCAAAATTAGCCCCCATGTTGGACAGCACTTTCTTCTTTTTTGCCTCATCATCTGCTCTCTTCCTGGCCTCCTCATCCTCCTTTCTCTGGCGTTCCTCCTGAGAGATGTTGAGAAAGAGGACAGACAAACAATCACAATTCAATTAGGGTTAGGGGGGTTAGCATGGGCTTATGTGTAAGTTTAACTGCCCATGAAAGACGTGATATTCATCTATTAGGGGGTAAAACGAGTGGGATAGGCCTACTTCAGTTAAAACATTGAGTAGTCGTTGTTTAATATTAATACTCCTAGGCTATATTGAGTTCAAACCGTGGTTTAACCCTAACAGAGCAATTTCTGTCACTCTGGAAAGAGTGCTCAGCTCAGCTTGTGCAGTCAAGATGCAATGTGAACAAAAATAGGTAGGCTATCGCCCTTCTCCAGTAGGCCACCAGAAGAAAGAAAATCACATCTACTGGTGGAGGGCCATCATGGAGGAGGACCCCCATACCCCCTGCCATTGTGTCCCACCCAGGTTTGGAATGCTCCGACGCCCATGCCTCAACTGCTCCAGCTCCACTGGATTTCTGGAATTCTGTGAAACTCGATGCTTTCTATCTGCAGCTCATCTTATCTGATCACCCACTCTCTCCAGGACACGCTTGAAAGCATTAAAGGAAAAATCTGGGTTTTCTGAGTTTTCACATAGATATCTGTTTCTCGAGAAAAAACGAAAACAATCGGTTTTACCTAGCTCGAGTTGCTACAGCCAGCAGCTAGCACAGCCAGGCAACTACAGCGCTACACTGGGGGCATGTCCGTGAGCTTCCATGTACATGCCCACAGAGTTTAGGACTGTAGCTGCTGGCTGTAGCAACTCTAGCTAGGTTAAAACGATTGTTTTCGTACCGACGGTAGGCTACTCGGTGACTTCGACAAACGGAGATCTATGTGAAAACTAAGTGAAATTTCTCCAAATGGAGCAAAGAGTTGAGTGGATGGCAGCAGAAGTTCTGCTCCACGGGTCCCAGCCATGACACACATCCCTTAGTTCTGAAAATAACTGAAAGGCACTTCTGTTTGCAATTTGTCACTCCATTTCAGCTCGCCGCTCTCTTACCGCAATCCTTGTCTGCCGGTCCCTCTCCTTCTCTGCTCTGACACGTTGCTGTTCAGCCCGCTCAAAGCGCCGCCGCTCCTGTGGAAAAAACACCAGAGGACACCAAGTTCACATGCAGACATCTCTGCAGAGCAATTAAAACCACTGACTGCACTTTTGACACATTACTTGACCTGGATCTATTGCATATTTTATGTATTTTGAGCAATCCTCAAAAAACTATATCTCATGATTGGATTCTGTGTTAAATATGTTAGTTCAAATGTATGTAGTCTTCCAAAAGATACCAATGTGGGAACCTTAACCTAGGTGACTTGCAACACAGGCAGTCACATGACACAGGCCATCACCTGAGGTTGTTCATGATCACATACAGTAACTAATCAGGAAGTGATAAAAGGTTTGGAGGCTGTAGGCGTAGATACAGTAGATTCTCTTGCTGCTGCTGTTTGATATTTTGCTTGAGTTGGGCTCACCTTTCATGCAGGTAAGGGAAGTGATAGTAGAGCATGCTGAATGGACACAATGTGAGCCTATAGTTCACATAGATCTCTGTTTCTCAAGTGCAAGAGTAGGATGTTTGACACAGCTACCACACATTTATAATTTCTCACTTTTATCATTCACTTACTCACATTCACTTCACATACCACTGCATAACATGTGGCACTAGAACTCAATTGCCCAACAGACTAACAAAACATCTGTTGGCATTTACAGATTACAGACGGTGTACATTAAGAACTACAGCGCGCTCCAGGCGCCCCTGTCTTTTGCCGATTTCAACCATTTATCTTGAGCTGCTATACGACAAACTGGCGTCAGCTCATCGCTGTTTTCCATTAAGGAGTTGCGGCTGCAGGGTGACGTGATTTGTTCAGTTTGGAACAGGGCCGGTGTTACATGGCAACTGGCACCCATGTTAACTGGCTGCGTTGATGACGTTTCACGAGTGATGACGTTTCTTTGACAGATGTGGCCGCTTGCAGATTTGTCACTTTCTGATGGAAACTGGAGACGAACAAATACAAATAGGCCTATGTATGACATATTTAAATGTCAAAATTGTCTGTAGTACGCTACATACACAGGACCATGAATGTGCCACCAAAAAATAAATACCCAAATAATAACTCCACGTGGGTATCGAACCTGCTTCCTAAATGAAACCTCCTACATGACAACCATTCATCTACGTACTTGCGCCACAAACCAGCTGATAAATCATAGGGAAATTTAATTGACTTAGTCTATACAATTAGAAGAAGTCAGCTGATGATTGTAGCAAGTTAACACGGCTGATGGTGTTGTCTTGCTACAGCAGTTGCCCAAGCCAGTAGGTCTTCAAAGTATCATGGTTGTTTTCAAAGTTTTCAAACATTTCACTGACTGCTGGTCAGGCTCTCTGTGGCCACCTAGTATCTGTCATAGACATATTATGTCTATGGTATCTGTAGCCTAAATTGAGGAAGCGTTGCTGGTCTAAAAATAAATAAATAATAATAAAAAAAAAAGTGTGATGAGGATTGAACCCATGTCGATTCTTAATTCTTAAAAGAATAGGCTGGACAAAAGGATACACAATTAGGCAACACATTTTAATTTAATTTATTTGCTGACGTGCATGTGGCTCTACAGACACTTCAGGTAGGGGCGGCCACAGCCTATAGGTTATAACCTCAGTGAAACGTTTGTAAAACTTAACCATACTTTGAAGGCCTACTAAATGGCTTGGGCAACGGTAGCATGATAACATGGTAGCCAGATAACATGAACAGCTATGTTAACTTGTTACAATTATAATAACATTAGCTGACTTCTTTTAATCATACAACTGAAGTCAATTTCTGTGTGTACCGTCAGCTGGTTCGTGGCGCAAGTGGATAGACGCTATTACCAAGAAAACAGGTCAATTTATTTGTGGTTCGATACCCACGTGGAGTTAATTTAGGTGTTTGTTTTTTGGGTGGCATATTCATGGTCCAATGCATGTAGTACTACATACAATTTTGACTTGTAAACATGTCATGCATATTTGTGTGCGTCTCTAGTATATCAGAAAGTGACAAATCTGCAAGCGGCCACATCTGTCAAAGACTCGTCATCAATCATGAAACGTCATCAACGCAGCCAGTTAACATGGGAGCCAGTTGCCATGTAACACCGGTCCTTATGCAGTGTTTCCTCTAGGATTTTTTTAAGCAGTGGGGGCAGGCCTGTCCGAACCCCCCCCACGGAACTGACAACTGACACTTCGCTGCAACACAAACAATTATATGTATTCACCTCTATTCACACACAATGAGGCATTATTTTCAGTTGTGATTGAGCTGTATATTTGGAGAATCTACAACAGGTCTGCACAATGAATTTTGAAAGGCAACTGCGACTATTATACGTCTGCCCCATTTCTGATACCGTGGGGGAAGAAAATTAAACCGTGGGGGGCCGCCACTACCAAAACAACATAGAGGAAACACTGTTATGATTAGGCATATTCTGTGCAGCATGAAGAGACGGCACATTTTTACCATTGAAGAAGATTGGCCATTGGTGCATTGCCCGCCGTCACCTAAGGGCTGCTGTTTTGTCTCTGGATATTTCTTGTTTTTGTGTAGGCCTAATAATAATTGTATTTTGTGTCTTGTTATTTGTTTGTCTCTGTTCCGTTCGACAAGAGACGGGGGGCTTAAGGGGTGGATAACAGTCTTAAAAGGGGAGAGTCATCTGTACTAATTTCCCTGATTTCACCTGGTGTGTCTGACGTGAATTTTGTCACATGTTGCAGTGCGTGTGTCATAACTTGTTTGCAGTGCAGTGTAAATTGCATGATAGATCCCTCTCTCTCTCTCTCTCTCTCTCTCTCTCCACCAGTGATCAAGCCTTTATCCTGTCTTATTTCATGTCAAATCATGTAGCTCCATTTTTATAATAAATATATTTTTCTAAAAACACGTCTCTGCCCTGCATGTGTCAAACCTGTGTTGCCAATTAGCAAGGTTGGTGTGAATTGGTGACTGTTATTTCCTAGTGGTGACAAATACCCTAAGTGGCGTAGACAACTTTCCCCTCTTGAATCTGCCACACATGCAACATGCTATCTGACATATAGGGAGATTTGATGACCATTGCATTGCACATTGGCTGGGGATGTATAGGCTACAATATGTCAACTTTACATTGTTTGCTCTCAAAAAAATATTGTTTTTTTGTTGCTGGTTCATTTTGATTTGCCTTGTTGTGCCCCAAGCTTCAAAGAACTTGTCACGTCTAAGCTGTGACAGGCACAAGTAGCCTAAGATAAATTCCCAACACTGTATCCGATACAGTTTACTGTCTATGAGGGATTTATGCACCAAGGTAACTCAAATAAATGGATTGTCTTGTAAATGATGTCTGAAATAAATGTTTTAGAACTTAAATGTGGTATAAGATTTACTCATCTTGTATTGAAAACGAGTTGATAAGTAGGCTATTGGTTATTAAACAGAATAGCTAACAGGATGAGCAGGAGACGTTCTACAGAAGTAGCCTGGTTTAGATTAGGCAATGATGGTTGTTAGTAGACACACTGATTTCAGATATCCAACCGTTTCCAACATTTCAGATATCCAACTGTTACTAGCAGAGTGAAAGTGAGATTGTGTCTAGATGGCTGTGGTAAGCCTAATGAGATGTTTTATTTAGCCTAGCATATACACAGGTTTCCCGTTTAGCCTACCAACAAAACTAGATGCGCGCGCAGCCGTGGGGCAGAAGACGCTTGGTTGCCGTCCACAACGTTATAAACTTAACCTAAATAGTCGGCTGCTGTAAGCTACGCATGGGCGGATTATGAACTTTCGGGCCCCTGGGCCCAGATGTATTAATGGCCCCCCACTTATTGTCGTATGTGTGGGAGGGGGGGTTTGGGGGTCCTCCCCCAGAAAAAAATTACTTTGTTTGATGTGATTTCCTGTATTCTGGTACATTTTGGGGATCGCCAATACTAAATTCAATCAGATTCATAGCCTACATCCTGATTTGTTGATATTGAGGCAATGATTCCATTCAAAAGCTTGGGCTTCAGGGCCCCCTGACCCCTTGGGCCCCTGGGCCTGGGCCCGGTAGGCCCGTGCAGTAATCCATCCCTGAAGCTACGGATTTTTTTGTATACCCCTGTTGTCTCAATGATAATAACATCTCATTTCAGACTATATTTCAGAGTTTGCCGTTCATTTGCATTATTAATATAACATCGTATTTTGTCATTTTTGGCGAAGACATGCATTACGTTAGGGATATTGAACATATTGAACAATCTAACCATCGTGATTTCGAATTGGTGCAGTTTTCAGCACAAAAACTAATTTTATTATTTTCATGGAGAGCATTGCTCTATGCTGTTCTATGCTTTCTGCCTCTTAGTTGCGCACGCATGTTTTCGTGACGTTGCATAGAAATCCATGTAGGCCTAGGTTATTATTTAGCGTGTAAGGCTTTTTTCCCTTAAAAATGAGGGGGATGATCACCGGCGTGCCTGGGGAAAGGTATGTGTCTTGGAGCGTGCATCTACACCTCAAGGATCAAAGCAGTCGGGGCGCTGTGGTGCAGCTCGTACAGCGCACGTAGCCTACCATATTCGGGCACAAGTCTGACCCGAATCATTTCCAATCCCGATCCCACCCCATCTCTCTCTCCCACTCTTTTCCTGTCAGTCTCTCACTGTTCTATTGAAACAAATGCAACAAAGCACAAAATAGTGCTTAGTTTAAAATCTTAAACTGTGTTGATCCTTGGGGCAGTCGTGGCCTACTGGTTAGGGCTTTGAGCTTGTAACCGAAGGATTTCCGGTTTGATCCCCGACCAGTAGGAACGGCTGAAGTGCCCTTGAGCAAGGCACCTAACCCCTCACTGCTCCCCGAGCGCCGCTGTAGCAAGGCAGTTCACTGCTCCGGGTTAGTGTGTGCTTCACCTCACTGTGTGTTCACTGTGTGCTCTGTGTGTTCACTAATTCACGGATGGGATAAATGCAGAGACCAAATTTCTTGTATACCTAAGTATACTTGGCCTAGAAACCTGATTATACATTTACATTTTACTTTTTTTTTTAAGGATTAAAGAAGTCTCTTATTTTAGCTAGGCCCGTCACATATGTTTTGACTTACACCCACATGTACATGTAACTGTTAGGGAAGTTGGTGGTTTCGCAATCATCCACATAGAGACAGTGATTCATGTCATTTTTGTTGCCCAGAATTAAATTGTGTTTATGTTCTGGAAAACAGAGGTTCAAAACAACTGTCTGTGTCTTGCTTAGCCTAGAGCTAACATAGCCGCTAATGCTAATGGTTATGATAGCTGTAGTAGACTGACAAGTCTAACTAACTGACTAAGGACAACTCACAATCCGCTCCTTAAGTCCAATGAGCTCTTCTTCCTCTTTCTTCCGTTGTTCAAAGTGGACATCAATCAGAGTCTGGAGCTCCAACAGGTCTTTCTCCATTCTTTTTCTATGGATATCCTGGAGGTGGGCACAAAAGCAGACCAGTTCAACAAAAACAGGAGTGACAAAGAGAAATTAAGTCAGAGCAAAAAAGACATTTGATTGTTTTATTTGCATCATTTGTGAGTTTCTGAAGCTGAACTGAAAGTGCTATCATGCACTCCATATATTATTTTAGAAGCCAGCTGTTTTTGTTTTTCTTGTTCTCGCCTCATTAAACAACTTCCAAATGCAATTCCAACTTCAAAATCCGCACTCACATCAAAGTCCACTCGCTCCCCCTCAGGAATCTTCGGAGGGGCCAGCTGGGGCACCATGGGCCTGTGACAAGGGGAAGTTCATATTTGAAGAGGAAGTGTAAACTAGGAATAAAACTTAGTGAAAGGAGAGAGGTGCCACAGCTCCGAGTTTAGCTGATTTCCTTAATGAGGCAATAACGTTTCAGCCAGTCTGGCATGCAATCTGAGCAAGGCCAGACTGGCCGAAATGTTATCACCTCAATAAAGAATTCAGATATAAACTGTGAGGAGTGTGAGGCTCCTCTCTCCTTTCACCAAGGGGAAGTTATATGTGCTACACATATGTTACAGACAGCCATAAAACACAAATAGATGAAAGGCAACATACTTGGGTCTTGGCCTCTCTTCCTCTGAAAGGAAATGAAGAGGGAGAGAACAATACATGAGGGTGTGAGAGGAAGATTCACTGCACTCTATAATTATTCAGCTTTCAGTGAAGATGGAAACTCCACTGTAGAGCCTTCACTCACTCTATTCTCAGGGAATTGAAGCAAGGAACATTTGGTAACACTTTACTTGAAGGTATCTACATAAGAGTGGCATGACACTGTCATAACTTGTCATGACAAAAACCGAATGACACTAACCCTAACCCTAACTCTAACTTGTTATGACAAAAACCGAATGGCACTTGACAGAAGCGAGTGATGGCAGCGTTATGTCATAAACATTTATGACTTGTTTAAAATATTTATGGCACATTTATGACAGTGTCATGTCACTCTTATGTAGATACCTTCAAGTAAAGTGTAACTGAACATTTTTATTTTCAAGTCTTAAATGGTCTGGTCCACACCTGTATTCTAAATGTTGATGGTGCAGGACAGAAATCTACATCATACACTATGCACAGTTATTCACCATAAATATGGTAATTGCAGAAGTCAGTAGCCTGTAGAAAATCTTTTGGTCGTCACACAAAGACATGCAGTCATTACAAGCATGAGGATTCAGAGATGAGGTATGTGAAGTGTTTCAAAAAAAGTGAGAGACAGAGATGATCAGCGCATTACAGGGTGTCACAAGGGTTAAAGGTGAGAGTACAAAGGTGAAACAGGGGCCAGAGAGAGACTGGAGTCCCATTTGTCTCACCTTCCTCCTGAGTCCCCTGATCTAGCAAGCCCATGAAATAGGAGCATGAGTACAGGAACCATGGCCAAAACAAAGACGGAGAGAACAGAGAAAACATATTTATGTACAGGAAGAAAGCTCTTTGTGTGGCACAAAGAGCTTATACATCTCACATCATGCAGGCTTCAGCCATTTTCACCACTACTGTGCATTTTCACCACTACTGTGCATTCCAACAGGTTGAAGCAGGGAAAAGTTTTCCCCGGACAAAGGCTGCAATGTAAGTATTCATGGTCATCAGTTCATAACACTTATGTTTGTACACATGAGAATATCTGCAAATATCACATGTATACAGACACTTCACTTTAAACCATGCATGCTGCAACAACTCGCAATGACATCAAATAGTCATGGTTTGGTATTCCTTTTAATGGCAATCATGCATATCAGGAAAAGGTGACGTGACAAACCTGGATAAGCTAACTCCGAGTAAGTGGTAAACAAGAGCCCTATGGTATTAGCCTAGAAATCTAGACGCGCCCCTAGCGGCAGCAAATTACATTTGTTGCCAGGGCTAGTCTAGCAATTCTCCGTTGGCTTGTGAACTCCAGAAATGAAAACTCAATCAGGCCAATGAAATCGTGTATAGAGTCGTTAGGTGGGCTTAACATAATGATTGATGGCAGAGTTGCAACGGTTTGGCTTGAATTCCCTGCTACTTGAAAACAAATAAGATGGATGTTGCTGTTGGCGAACAGTGTGACACGAGTTAAGCTTTTATTAAGTTGGCAAACGTTTGAACTAGCCAACTAGCTCCGCTGGTGGGAAAGGCATGGGACTCATAGCGCTGCCGCTGTCCTATTGCGTGCAGAGGGAATTTGAAAGACAACTGATTATCCTGCCCCTCGGACTGAGCACTGCGAACGGTGAGTGCCCAGACCCTACATTTTAATGTGGGTCTGGCTCGTCAGGCTACTATGGCATTGTTTTGTTAGGGGAATGGAGCCATACAGCTCTTCTATTAGGAGGTTTACCACTTACTCTGAGTTAACTTACCCAGGTTTGTCACTAAACCACGTTCTTGGAATACCTGGTCTACTGCAAACATGTCTGTGTTACATGTTTACTTTGGTTCAGCTGTATTAGACCACAATGTGATTTCAGGTGTTCACATGATAATGTACCCGGAGGCATAATTCTTTGTGTTGCCATCATGTTACCTCACTGCTATTATAACATGTCTAAACAGTTGCTTTACTGCCCAGATTATGTGTAATATTTTGAAAAGGGCTGGGGCTATGTCTCTTAACAATGTTTCCCTTGCACACAAAAAAACCCTGCACTGACATGGATGAGTTCTTTCAGGAACATCAGGTTCTATCAGGTTCTATTCTATCAGAGAACACTGCCCAATACAAGTACCTTGATATTCTGCGTCTTCTTGTTGTTCACCTGGCCGACATAACCATCACAGCAGTTGAGGCAGGAACAGGATGAAATAGCCAGTTTGCAAAGGAATAGATGGCTTTTATAACAGCTGTGAAGGAAATGGAGTCATTTCTTAGCTCACTGTTAGGAAAGGTCTCACCTCCATCTTCTTCCTGCTGCTCTGGCTCCTCTTCAGGTTCTGGTTCCTCTGCCTCCTCTGGTGTGTGTGTGGTTGTGTGTGTGTGTGGTTGTGTGTATGTGAGAGAGAGAAAGAGACAGTGAAGAAGAGAAAGAAAAAGAAAAACAACTCCTCAGTCAAATCCCACTTCATGGTTTTACACAGAATATTCAATAGACACAAGGGGGGGAGGGGGCATTTGCTTTGCATAAACCATTTGTTTCCCCTCTGAAAGCACCATGATGTCAGTGAGTAATAATAACCAGGTGACAAATCCACTGTGCCCCAAGGGAGACAACACAGTGCAAGCTGTTAGCCAATCAGCTTCCTTGTGGCATGATGGGGAGGCCACCAATTACAAATCTCCTGGACCATCTGAAGTGCAAATGGGGGAGAAGAGCCAATACCAAACCCCATGCCCTTATCAGAGACTGAGAAAAGATGACACACCCTCTGCCTGCTCCCTAAGATGGACAAATAAAAAAACAAGGAAGGGAAATGAGAGAAGTTTGAGTTAAGTGGGTAATTAACTTCCAACAAGGGATTTGTCAGTCCTTTAGATGATTTGATACTCACTCATATTCCTCTTCTACATCAGACATGGCTGGATCTGGGCAAGAGAGAGAAAGAGAGAGAGAAAACAGAGATGACCATCTTGGCACACTTAAACAGACACACGTGGACACACACACACACACAAATGAGAGAAATAAAAAAATATCAGTAAACCTTTGAATGTATTTGGCATTTGGTAAATTTGCCAAGACTATTTAAGACTTTCAGAAGTGGGGAGCTACTGAATGGCCACTTATCTGTGGCAGAGGGAGAAAAGAGGGAAAGACCATGAGGATGACAGGCATGTTTTTGTGGGGGACGACAGTTGGACATAAATTGTCCCCTTTGTTCAGCAGCCACATGCCAGGCTATTGTCCAGCATGATGAAGGGAGTGTGAACAGGTGGGTATGCAGAGACTGGAGAGGCAGAGTGAGATACAGTTTCTGTCACTCTGCTCTGTTTCTCTTCTCTCTTCCACTACCCTCTCCTCCCTTTCACACCTCTCAAGCGCCATTCTTCTTCTTTCTTCCCTCACTCCCTCGCGCTGTTGCATAGAACTGTTACTTGATCCCTCCTTCATTTATCTGTAACTTCATATAATCGTGTCTGTGACGACATGTTCACTTTGACACTTTGAGTGGAACACATTCAGAACATTTGTCAAGTGCAAAGACATTGAGAGAGCGAAAGCCAGAGAACAAGAAATAAAAATGGTGCCTACAAACTGGTTACAAACACCCCGCCTCTTTCCACCATCTTGCCCACCCTTCACATTTTCTCACTCCATCCCTGTCATCTAGTACAATTTATAGAGCACACGTGGGAGATGCAGAGAATTTATCATGCATATAGCTGTCATTACTTCCTAGCGCCCCTCCCTCCCTGTACCCACAACAAAAGGCCCATCCACTGGTCACTCAACTACCCTGTCTGCAGCCCATCCATCACCTGCTGCCACCACGGCCAGCTCTAACGAGATGCCTGGAGTGCGTATGTCATCCTGTGATCATGCATCCTCACAGAGAGAGAGAGACAGAAAGGAGAGCTCTGTGAGCCTGGGATTGAGGTGATTAGATCAAATGGGTGGAGGACCAAAACAAGCTAACTGTTCTCTGCACATCTGCAGCATTATTCCTGTTAGATAGTTTCAGCAAACAGGCCAAGCAACTAGCAGATTTTCTGATGTCTGTTGTGACACGAAAGTGGTGCAGAATGTGGTGAAAATCAATGTTTCGGGAGTTCAGGACCTCAGTTTGGTGGATACATAATTAGCTTTGCCACATCCTTGATGATCATGAGCCGTTACTGGATAACGGGGTTGCAGGAGACCGTACTGATGGGCACTGATGGACATACCTGTGGCTGCAGGTAAGAGGACCAGGGTATAGGAGTGGGGGTGGGCAGAAGGCGGCGGTTTGGAGATAATGGTGCCCACGTGGGCATAGAGCAAAACGAGGGATTTAAGGAAGGGTAATATTACCGCAAGCCATCATGCGGGGCATTAGACTGTGGAATTCTGGGGAGGTAATTTTAGTCAAGGACGCAGGGGGGAGATTATGGGAGAGTCACAGAGACTCATTATCGCCGTGAGAGTGAATCGTATTAATAGTTCCGGGTTCAGTTGCTGAGGATCAGTTCAATAGGGATGGACAGGAGGCGTGGTGGATGACTGGGTTGACAGGGGGCTAAAAGATCCAACTTTATCATACAGCAAGGACAATAGCGTTGTCTGTTGATCCCACACACGCACACACACACATGCACACACACACACCCACCAGCACTCCCTCACACCTGTTCTCTACTCTCAGTCCATTTACAACCAGGGTTAGCTGTCCTTATCTTGCATAATTACAATGAAACAGTCTATGTCTACAGGAACAAAACGCAATATGGCAAACATTTTCTAGTTAACACATTTCAAAAAGAATCACTCAAAAACTCACTCACACACACTTGAGACAATTTCAAGAATCATAGCTCAGAACAGACCATTTTCTTACATTACATCTACACTGATATCATAGCATCTTCAAAAACATCGATGGGATGTATGTTATAAGGTGAAGAGCAAGAGTAAGAGCCTCCCATGGGAAACTAATGGTCCTTTGGGAGGATGTGGTCTACATTAGCAGTGACCACTAAAAGAAAATGAACAATCACAGCAGTCCATAGAGTCAACCCTTCCTAAAGTTGAATGGGTCCTATGCATCAGGAGTGTCTCTTACCTTGGCTGAGGGGAACTCGAGGATGTAGAGGGAAGTCACGCACACACACCCACGGAGGTCTTGCTAGTAATGGCTATTGTTAAAAGACAATGGGGTTTTATACATGATGGGGAGGTGAGCATGTGTGTGTGTGTGTGGAGGTGGGGGAGAGAGACAGCAGCCGCTGATGGATTAGCAGTGAACTCCAGGACAGAAAGATGACCCCACAGTGGGGATTAGGAGACGCAGCCGCTGACCTCACTCCACAATCAGCACAGCGTTAAAAAAAGCGGGAGAGTGAATCTGAGGGGTGAGGACAAAGGGGTGCACTGGAAACAAGCGACGGCGGGACCGAAATAGCTCATGGGTTTGTTTTTATCTCCACTTCTGTGAATTTGTGTGTCTGAATAACAATTTTTCCACAATCTTGTTAAAACAAGAATGTGTTGGAAATTTAGACTACCAATATATCTGGAGATTGGTAAGTGGGTGTAAGTCACACATCCTGTTTTGAAAATGATTTTTTTTTTTTTTTGTATATTTGTTGGCCAACAATCAAAAGCATCAATGGCAGCATCTAGCAAACTAAACAATCAAAACTGAAGCTAAGGTTTGAGTGATTTCACTGCAGCAGTGTAATACATTCTGGACATTTGGTTTTTTCTTCATTGAACAACATGCCTCACACCTTACCTAAAGTCAACTCCCTCATGCTATTATGCGGTCAGACACATAGGGTGGCTTATGTTGATGGTTGTCTTGGCATGCCAGACTGATGATAACATAACTTTCATAAAACCATTACAGTTATTACACATGTGCGTAGGAAAATGTTTTGATGGTAAGGCTTATGTTTTCACACAAATTTTATTCCCATAAATGTTTAATTTTACTATTATATTATCATCCATACTGGTACAAATAGTATGATCAGCTTTATAGTATGATCTTATTATAACACCATGACCACAAAATGATCATGTCTGTCATCTCTCCGCATAATCCACTGTGGTTGTTTCCCATAAATGTAAATATCTACGATCAAATATTGTACTTGTTGGCGTGTGGCACAGAAGACCCCAGCTGACTCAGGGCAGGGGCAGCTCTGGAGGCACCTGGGCTAAAAATACACCCAGTCGCTCATTCTGCCTCAACCATTCCTATCCTATCCCTATCCTATTTCAGTCCAAACAGGGTAAAAACCATCTGTATTTCTGGTCTGGTATTTTATAATTGTCAATTACTCATCTGATTTGAGGTGAATACTATGAACAGAGCTAATTTGTATGATATTATTCAAATTACAAATAAAGACAGAGGCACCACTTTGAAGTTCTTCTGCTTAAAATGCACTAAAGCAGGTGTACATATATTATAGCGAAGCTGCGAGGCAACCCAATAGTGATTCTATCTTTTCTTCCCTATTATTATTACGCTTCCGCCATTGAAGTCAATGGTAGCCCATAGAACCGTCTGGTAAAAAGTTGTGACATTTGGCACACTAATTGGGCACAGTCCCATGATTCATTTCACCAAGTTTCAAGTCAACACCTTGAGCACTCTAGCGCCACCAACAGGCCAAAGTTGGAAGTGCATTCACGCACATAACTTTTGACCCGTATGCCTGATTTTCAAAAATGAGGTATCGTTGGAATCTTTGGACCAAGCCGAGTACAATGCACTCTATGAAGTCAATTTCCGCCATGATGGATTTTCCGCCATTTTGGATTTCACAGGTCACAAATTTTGTCCGATCGACACCAAACTTCACACACATCATCTACTGACCATGCTTCATTAATGCATAACTTTTTGTCTTCGGAAATATAACCATTCGCCTGTAACAGCCAATCGAAATTTGCGGCGAAGCCGCCAAACAGGAAGTGAGTTCATATTTCAGCAAGCCTTTCATGCATCATAACCAAACGTAGTATATAGACTATGGACCCCATCAGGAGGACGCTCAAAAATTTTGGTGACCTTTGACCTCTAGGGGGCGCTGTAATTAAGAAATATGCTTTTTGGCCTGTAGCTGCTATTGTGCTTAGAATTAAAATGCACTAGTGGTGTCTGGTAATACTAGGCCGACCCAAGCCAACTTGTGATGTCATTGGGGGCCAAGCAGCGAAGCTGCGAGGCAACCCATAGTGATTCTATGTGTTATTATTATAACGAAACACTAATTTGCCATTGAACCATACAGTAAAAAGTTGAAAAATTTGGCACATTGATTCAGTACAGTCATATGTTTAATTGATCAAAGTCTCAAGTCTGCACTTCGAGTGCTCTAGCGCCACCAACGTTTCAAATTTTTTATTACATCTATGCACTTAACGTTTGAACGGTACACCACATTTTGAACATTAAGGTATATTTGGAATCCTTGGATGAGACCGAACTCGACGCAGATGTGAATTGGTGATGTCAACGTAATTGATCAGGCTGCCATATTGGATTTAATCAAAAACACCTAAAAGGCATCAAAGTTGGCAAAGTTTGTCCGATTTTCACGAAACTTGACGCAGATGATCTCCAGACCAAGCTTTTAGGAGCCATATTCAAAACCCGTCGCCCGTCACGACCAATCAAGTTTGGCAGCGAAGCCGCCAAACAGGAAGTGAAGTGATCTCAGCAAGGCTTTCACGTATCAACACCAAACTCAGTATAGGGTCTCAGGACCCAATTAGGAGGAGGCTCAATAAATTTGCTGACTTTTGACCTATAGGTGGCGCTATAATTACCAAAATTACGTTTTAGCCTGTAACGGGTCATGTGTTTGGAATTAAAGCATATTAGTGATATCTGTTAATACCTTGAGAGGTCCTTAGGCCGCCACATGCCAACATGTGACGTCAACATAAATGATCCAACCGCCATATTGGACGTCATCAAAAACACTAAAAAGGCATCAAAGGTCACAAAGTTTGTCCGATTTTCACGAAACTTGACGCAGATGATCTTCAGACCATGACTCATAAATGCATTGCTTTTTGGAGCCATATTGAAAACCCGTTGCCCGTGGTGACCAATCAAGTTTGGCGGCAAAGCCGCCAAACAGGAAGTGAAGTGATATCTCATCAAGGCTTTCGCGTATCAACACCAAACTCAGTACATGGTCTCAGAACCCAATTAGGAAAAAGCTCAATAATTTTGATGACTTTTGACCACTATGTGGCGCTATAATCACAGGAAGTGGGCTCATATTTCAACAATGCTTTCACGTATTGAAACCAAACTTAGTATATGGACTTGGGATCTTATCCTGAGGACACAAAATAAATCTGGTGACCTTCAACCACTAGGGCGGCGCTAGAGTAACACAAGATTAGGTCATATCTCAGCAATGCTTTGACGTATCAAAACCAAACTTGGTTCATGGACTTGGGACCACATCCTGAGGATGCACAATAAATTTTGCGACCTTTGACCCCTAGGGGTGCTATAATTTGCGACACTTTCTCGTATCGACACCAAACTTGGTATGTGGACTTGTGACTACAACCTGAGGACGCACAATACATTTGGTGATGTTTGAGGTATGCGCATGTATATACACGGAGGTTTATCAGTGTATATGTGTGTGGTGGGTTGGATGGGAGGTTAATTGGGTGTGTGTATAATGTAGCAACATTGTGTTGCCATGACAATTCCTGCTCAACTGCTTGGGCCCCACATTGCTGCTTGCAGCTATATTTGTAATTGATTTGGCCGCCATATTGGATTTAATCAAAAACTAAAGCTTAATGCTATATGTCTGATGCAACGGCATTGAGTTACATGGCAAATCTGGACTGCTGAACACTCTGCTTGCCCCCCTCATTGCTGCTTGCAGCTATATTTAGAGAATGATCTGTTAAGAATGAAGGTCAATTCAACAAGTAAAAAAACAGAAAATAACATGGTACAAAAACGAAAACTTTATTAAATAAATATGCTCTTGAACTCTCTGTGGGTTTCTCTTCATCCCACCACTGGCATGGTCACAGTTAAGATCTAGATGAGGGGGGAAAACAAAGGAGAAGTGAGTGCAGCTGTCTGCTCATTCACAGACTGAGCAACCAAGAAACATGAAGACTAAGCCAAAACACAGTGCATAAGCCGAAGCACAGCTGTTTCACTGCTATGGGACATCTATGGGTACACAGCACAACAGTAGGCTAACAACCATAGATTTT
Source organism: Alosa pseudoharengus (assembly GCF_046254945.1). NCBI lineage: Eukaryota > Metazoa > Chordata > Actinopteri > Clupeiformes > Clupeidae > Alosa > Alosa pseudoharengus. The sequence continues at coordinate 20,258,737 of NW_027468774.1, read as the reverse complement.
AAATAATAGAGTGGTGAGCCAAAAACAAAGGTGGTTTTTAACAGCAGTTAATAGATCGGTATATTTTTTCCAGAAGAGATCAATAAATGGTAAAATAAATGAAAATTATGTTAGATAAGCTTGTTTATCATCACAATGATCCCAAGCATACAGCCAAACAAGGCAAGAAAACGGTGAACAGAGAACAAATCAACATTTTACAGTGTCCCACCCAGAGTGCCAGAGTATATATATATAGATTGGGTTGAATGAGTTAGGAAAAAGCGTCAGCTCTACAGGGCCCCGAAGCTACAATGAAGCTGAGATACATTACCTGTGTGCTGGTGTTGTACTGGGCCACACTGCTCTCCTGGTTAACAAGGTGTGGGAAGAAACAGTCAAGGTGAAAGAGTGAGGGTCGAGCCATCAACACTAGCCTGTCCTCTCCTACATCCAGCACGAGGGAACGTGCTGAAGTCTGCCAGAGAGGAAGAGGATGAGAACAGGGAACAGGAAGAGGGAGAGGAAGAGGATAAGACAAAGAAAGGGTGTGACTGAGGACTAAAAGGGTGACCATAAGGCAGGCGTGGACTCGCAATCAAGATCAAGAGTTAAGGAATTTTCCTGAAGGGCTGCATTCTTCTAAGGGCCGATGTTTGTTCCCTGACAGATATTATTCTACAGATGCAGCGACATGGCTGGTGTACGTGTAACATGCAATAGCACCAACAAGAGACATAACAGCTGCATTAGAACTACAAAGTCTCCAGCCCCGGTGAAGGAAAGCTAGAAAGACACATCAGAAAAAAGGCTGCAGGGAGCAGGTGAAGTGCTGTGCCAGGTGCTGTAAACAAAATAAATTAACTAGCTGCTAAAAACAAAATAAATTAACTAGCTGCTAATGCACAGGCAAGCGCACAAGCATTCTAGGCGAGCATGAGAGCAGCAAGTCTGTCGTAGACAAAGTCTTACCATTATTAATAGGACTAAACAGGGTATTCTTGATGGATGACATATGATTGTTATAACAAGAAACTTGTAATTACGTGATACTGAGCCTTTTTATTTATTTTAGTGTGGCAGCAATACGCTTCCGTACTTCCGTACATGACCGCTAGAACTTTGGGAAATCCCATTCGAGTCAATGGAGCGTTCTACTTGCATTGTGAAGAGCCGTGTAATGACACTAGATAAGTAACAAATGCTGATAATAACATGTTTGTATTAAATAACTGATTAAAAGGAGAAAAGTTGACTAAAACAAAAAGTGAATTCAGAAGACAGAATTGCAGTCCTCTGTCTGTTCAGAATGCGTGCTTAAAAAGCCAAGACCAAACCCATTGGAAAAACATGACACTTCCTGCAGGGTCATAATAGCCAAAATCCTGTTCGGAAATAAATGTCTCCAACAAGACTTTAAAGACTTTGCAAAGCTCCAGACAATGTTCTGCAAGAGTTGTTATCTGATGTTGAACATCTACCGGTACCAAAATAAACAAGAGACAATAGTATCTGACACACAAAAACACAAGGGTGATGTATTTACTGTTTTTACAATAACTAGTGCAGTGCCCGTTCAAACATGCTATTCCTGTAGCCCAATTACATGCCTGCAGGTATGCCTGCTTTAAAAATAGGATAGGGAAAAACATAATTTCAGGTAAGCATTCAATAATGAATAGGCCTACAGATTAGGGCTGGGCGATAAAACGATAGCGATATGTATCGCAATAGACATGTAATCGATATCAATAAAAAAATGCGTTCGATAGAACATTCGATAATTAAAAGCAACACACACCTCCCGCCTTACGTTGTCCATAAATAAATAGGCTAAATATATCTTGCATTGTAGCTAGTATGTGCAACTCTCCCAGAGTAGACGATAGAAGTAGGCCTACCTCAACACAGACTCTCAATGAGTCCTTGCCCTGTGCGCGCGCGCTCTCTCTCTTTCTCTCTCTCTATAGGTGCATCCCTCCTCAGCATGCGCATGTAATCCAAACATTCACAATCGTGCAAGACGACTGAATTGCTATTAAATCCGGTTAGCATCATTAGCACGCTGCACGAATTTGTTCAAAACTGTTGCATTCAAATTGACTGCTAAATTCTAATCAACTCAATCCCGATGCAAATGGAAAAGTATTTTCCAAGACTCAAACGAGCCTGTCCCAAGGAGAAAAAGTATTCATTTGAAACTTAAACACACGTGGGGAAACTGAACAGTCTAACCAGTAGACTTACTATGATAAACTAGCAAATTACTTTGTTTACAATATTTCCAGGCTTCAACCAGTGCTGCTCATTCAGACTTATTTATTTGAGTGTTTTTCATGATTGTGTTGCTATTTCTTTTCCCTGTTTGCTTTGATTGATAACTGAGGTGATTCAAATCAGTGGAAGGTTAAGTTTAAAATAAAAGTGTTTAAATTGAACTTTTTTCCCCTTCTGGTCCTTATCTGAAATAGATTTAAAAAAAATCAATAATTATCGATATCGACCGATATGAAATACTTATATCGTGATACAGTTTTCAGCCATATCGCCCAGCCCTACTACAGATAATATAATAATATAATAAATGTGAAGTGAGCAGACATTTTTTACAAATCAAAATGACATAATCCTAACAGCTGTTTTGAGTCAGGGCTATATGCTTAGCCTATTGAATAACTTGATGATAGAGAAAACAAACCATTTTGTGGAATGATGCATCATATGAAATTTGCAACGGTGTGACTCAAAAACAGTCTCTGGTGGCCTATAAGTGACATCACACTCTGTGTGCCACTCGTTGCTTGTCGCTGGTTATGCTTTGCATGTGTGGCATTCTGAGACGTTCTTTAATTCGGGACCATCATCGCTCGTTTTTCAATTTAGGACCTTGCAGTTGGAACTGTCGTTTGCTTATTCAAAGTCTAAAGACAGTCCAAAGTAGCCTGGGCTATTCATATAAGTGACATCACACTCTGTCTGCCACTCGTTGCTTGTCGCTGGTTATGCTTTGCATGTGTGGCATTCTGAGACATTCTTTAATTCGGGACCATCATCGCTCGTTTTTCAATTTAAGACCAGTTGGAATTGTCGTTTGCTTATTCAAAGTCTAAAGACAGTCCAAAGTAGCCTGGGCTATTCGAAGTGTCCGTTTATTGCACATCATTTTTTACGTCATTTTGAAGAGCCACTGCATACCTGTGTGTGTTGGCGTGTTGTTGCAAAATCCGCGGAGTTCACTTTATTGTTGAGGTCAGACATGTTAAGTTTTTACCTGTGTAACCTACACTTGTCTAGTACCCGACAAGTTTCGGCTACCTTGCCACGTGATGTTGGTATGACGTTGTCTGAGATGTGTTATATGGCGTTTTCCATCCCACCTGATGTGGTGGGATGGTCGTGTCCCCTGGGGTGGTCCGGGTAAGGTCATCGAAAGGTCATCAGAACGAAAAGCAACAAATTCCATCAGTGGATCAAAAAGGCGGTTGAAATCAGGAAGCGGGCAGGTCAAAGACAAAACTGGGTTTTCAAGCCTCCAAAAAATAAAAGTATTCAAGAACTCAGAACTTTTTGTTCTTTCTGGACATTATAGTGTATATTATGTAATTCAAATATTTTCGGAACAAAAAATAGTAGAAAACATACATTTTTACTCTGATTTCTAGAAAACAGCCCCTAAAACGTCATTCAGTGTAATACATTTTAAAATACAAAAAAATCTTGGCAGGCATAAGAAGATTTAGAGAAGGTGTTTGATTTATTAAAGCACTATATGTAAGGACTGCATTGCCATTCCAAAATACTAATTAGTTGTAATTTGAAACCTTTACATTCTGCAAATATTATTTCCACCACCAGGTTTTACCCATTTGTCAGGAATAAGTTTTTGCACCAAAGTGAATTCTGTTTAAAAAACAATATTATTTAGTTTAATTGCATATTTTGAATATATGTGGTAATAAACAAAAGTTATTATTTGCATTTTATTTATTTTTTAGATAAATATATGCATTACACTGAATGACCAAGTTATTACTCTGAATGACGTCTTATCAAAAAGGTATAATGCAATGCCACTATAAGCACAACTATTGTTGTATTGTTGTAATATCATTAGACTAAACTAGACACAATCCTAAGTAAATGATGCAGCAGAAGATATTGTCAAAGAATAATCATTTTTTATTGAACATTTAAAACTTAACAAATAAAGGAACATTTAAAATGAGATGAACATCAAATAAACATTCTTTAATTATTCCAAAAACTTCTCCCAGTCTCCATGGCTAAGCTTGGACTGCCTCATTGTAAGGGGCTCTGGCTCAGACACAACAGCCTTGATGTCCTCTTTGAAATAGAACACTTTGTCTGCTATGTCTGACCAGACAAATGCGTTTTTACCAGCAGCACTCTGGTGCATGCAGTTGACTTCTACCTCCCCTGCAACTACCTGCTAGCCTGAAGGACCAGGCCCAATCTGAAAGATTAAGGGTCTGGCCACGAATAACGTAATGGCCCAACTCGAGGGGCGGCACCAAGCACGCATTTGAAAATCTCACTACACGCAATTGGATAACACTATACGATCAATGTTAACTGACTGATTCCGGACTTCGACCGCAATTGGATAACACTATGTCTGTCATCTGTTTAGCTCGCCTCTGGCCCGCCTATATCAGATACACAGATATGATTGGTCCCCCGCGATGCAAGGGGCAAAAGTTACGTGCATCATTACTCGTTGCCAGAGTCTCTCGCTGAGCAAATGTAGAGGTCCTCTTGGTTCTGTATGTCGCCTCCCTTCTTCACATGCTTGGAAGGCATCTAGAAAAAGCAATAAAAAGTGATTTTAAAGTTTAAAAACATTTCATTATTAATCATTTTAAACACATGTTTTATTAAAATGTAAATTACAGATACTATTAGGGTAATATGTTACATTAACTTAATCATAAAATGTGCATTATAATAATAATAGCAATAATAATGATAATCATATATTTTATTACAAATATGATTATTAATGCATTACTACAGTATAATTACTGTATTAATACATTATTATTACTGTCTCACTACATTATTATTACTCATTATATTAATGCCACTGCTTTACACTGAATGACATATCCATTACACTGAATGATATAGCCATTACACTGAATGACATAGCCATTACACTGAATGACATTTTAATAATTAATCATATTTTACAGGCAAACAGTTAGCCACCTATATCAAACAATGACCTTGATCTACAAAGTTTATAACAGTTATTTACTAAATACACTTGTTTAGATGAATATCTAACAATAAAAGTGTTTCCTGGCATTACACTGAATGACATGTGGATTTGTATATTAAGTTACCACAACATAAAAAGGTGAAAATATCAAATATATAAGAGAGCTAAACTCACCTTACTGTGTCACCTCAGGGGTCTCCAGGGGTCCTTTGATGATGTCACAGATTGTCACATGACAATCAGTTTCTGATATGATTTTAATATGGCTTTTTGATGTCATTACACTGAATGACCACTAATGAACTGACTATTTGGGACAAAAGTCCCCTAATGATTTCAATATCAAAACATAACAATAACGCAATATCCTTTTAGTATCTCAATCCCAACACTCATAAAAATGTGCCAAGGTAATTAAAATGTAATTTTGTATGTTATTTTTTATATTATTTAAAGATATAAAAGTCAAATTGAAATCCGGACCATTACACTGAATGACAATTTTGCACTTTGTGACATTATTTCATATATATTTGTGCACTTTTTTTTCATTACATCATAGTGAAATAATAAAGTAGATATAGAAGTTTCACTTTATATGCTATTTATGTATTTAATCATCTTTTTTGTTAATTTAATGTATCCGGACCCCAAAAAAGGCTCGTCACGTCTTTGACCCGGGCCCCAAAGATTGTAAACCGGGATGAAGGAGCCTACCAACTATCCCACACCTGGGACACAGTCCTGCATGGCCGCCCCCGGCTATAATAAAAACCACCAGACAGCAGCTAAGGGTCTGTAAATAATTTTCTTCCCATAAAAACTCTCGATGTTGCAATGTGTTTACTTCCTTTTTTGAGCAATCTGAGTTTCTGGTTGAAACGGTGTAGGCTAGTTAATGATAAAAAAAGCTGACCAGATATCGCGGAAATGAACTAACTGTAAGCTGTCATCAGTCCACCCTAAGTGACTGCATACTGTAAAACTTCAAATAATAGCCGATTCCCAAATAGATGCCTGTCTCTTTTAAATGCCTGGCGTGGCTACAGGTTTAGGTTAAAGGCCGGTCTCCAATAGAGGCCTGGTCTGTTTTTTAGTTTTGGGTTGTATTTAATCTTCTAAAACCCGTAAGATTGTCTGTTTAAAGCCCAATTCACACCAAAGATTCACAATTACACAAAACCGTTGCAGAAAGGAGTTGCAGCGGTGTGAATTAGATGTTGCACGTCATTGCAAGCCGTCGCAAAGCATTCACCATGTCTAGTCACAGTTGCAAGGTTTTAGAATGTTGCGTCAAGTTGCTGGTTAATAGAATGTTGCAGCTCATCTCGTCGCAAATCTTTGGTGTAATTTGGGCTTAAGTATGGTGCAGACTGCGCAGGCTAACATTATGATTAGATGGCATTAAAAGACTGCAGTGGGGAAAAGCTAGAGTTCCAAATTGTATAACTTTTTTCAATATGAACTAGGCTATGCCTATTTGTCCGATTTCCTCATCGTTCAATTCATCCCTTGTGTTTAAAATTTGCGGATAGGCCGTAAGCTTGTTTTTATGCTGGCAACAAAACAAAAGGGTTCGCGAACAATATTCTTTATTCGAAATGCGTACCGCCATGGCGATAAAGAGAAAGAAGTAGGCTATGATTTGAAATGTAAGCTGACCGTTGTCAAATTTGGCAAATAAAATACGGGAGAAACATATGGTTCATGCTCTCTCATGCTGTTTCATTCATGCTGAAAAGGAAGGAGAATGAAACATTACGTACGTTCCACTTTTGCATAAATAATTCCTGAACGGGTTTGGTCAGGGCTGATAATGCAACTGTATTTGACAAAGGACCGATATAGGCTCAGTTGCTAGTGCCAAAATATGAGCTTTTAGTGTGATACGATCTCTTTGTAAATTACGTGTGATTAAAACACGTTTCATCTGTTCTGGCTATCCCCGCTATTTGGATCTTACTGTATCTCACTCAATGAACAACATCTTAACACTAAATGAATGGTGATCCGTAATTGTCATCAGATAGCATAGTCATATAGGTAGACATTCAGTGTGTTTAAAATAATTAATTCGATAATATCTTCCATCTTTTGTATAAAGGGAATTAAAGGCCTGTCTCTAATACTAGCCGACTAACCAACGTGATAGCAGCTTCAAACAAGCGTTCCTCTTCAGCAGCCATCGTTGATATTTTAAAGCAACACCAAAGAGTTTTTTGTACCTTAAAATAATGTTTCCAAAATTGTTTCAGTGGTTCATCAACTCGTTATAGGGTGAACAGCACTTCTGCATTCACTTCGCGGCCCTCTATCGGCTATAACCGCACAATGTAAGTTTGCCAGATCGGGTAGCGGATCTGTAGTTCAATGGAATGAGACATAAGAAACTACAAATTTGACTTGCACGACGTCGCAATACATCGTACTTTCATAAAATCATGCAACATATAGCCCACCTTGTCTGTGGACATTGTTATTTGCAAAGCCGGTGCTGGATAAACAAATTGGTGCGTGCAGAGAAAAAGTTCTTTGGTGTTGCTTTAAAAAAAACAATAGGGTGCTCTATCGTTGTGTAAAGTCTGCCTCAACGGTTGTGACTGGTGCCTGGATTTAGGAAAATTGGAAATGGGGTTGAATGGGCTCTTGGCCAGACGGACTTGCAGAGCAAATCTCAAATTTGCCGGGTGTTCGTCAGGGTTTTCCCAGGCTAATAGGTTTGCATATGAAGGAAGAACTTATCGTGTTTACATTTCATGGTAGCTTGGTCATGCACCGAACTCTCGCTGTTCAACAAAGCCAAGGTAAAAACAGTTTTCCATTTTGTGTCATCTTTAAAGGTCCCATATTATACTTCTTTTCCAACAAGTCAAAATAGGCCTATGGGTTGCACAAAACATGTCCCTGAAGCTGTTTACGCAAAATTTCTCTCAGATTACACATTATCATCAGCTTCATTCTCGCCAGTTTCAGTCCCTTTCAGAATAAGCTGTGTCTGGGGCCTGCAAATGCAAATGAGCTGTTGGTGGCCATACCCCACTCTGAAACTGATTCCATGTTTATATCAACGGGCGGCATGGTCGACAGCCAGAGTTGGTAGGCTCCTTCATCCCTGTTTACAGTCTTTGGGGCCCGCTTCCTGATTTCAACCGCCTTTTTGATCTTTGCTTTCCGTTCTGATGACCTTGGCTGCATCCCAGTAACCTGACTCTCGCCAGATGAATTTCGTTCCGCCTAGCTCCACTCATCCATCTGGGATCGATCCATAGGATTGGTGCTTCAGAAGGCTGGGCCTTACTAAAAAATCCTTGCATAAGATAAGCCACTTGTCCGTCATCTATTGATGTGCTACTTCAACCACTCGCATCGAAGCCAACCCGTGACGCTGAGAACAGTCTCACAGTTGCTTCTACGCTACGTCACATCTATGAAACTCCCGCCCTGCGTCCTGATTGGCTCTACCATACAATCTCGTTTTGAGCTACGTACAGACGCATTTGATAGACATTCGTAGCACCCAATAAACGGCTCTGGGCATTCGTAAACCACATCTCTAATATGAGAAAAATAATGTGTAGTTCCCAGACCCCATCTCAATGAGATGAGGTCTGGCGTTAGCCAAGCTAGTAGTTTCATTGCTTCTAGGCATAATTCTATGGCAGATGGCTTGTCATACCTTCAAATGTTAAAATGGCTGCACACACAATAGCAAGTAGCCAAATCAATGTTTTCTATGCTTTCAAGTTTATCCAGTGCAGATGGCTTGCCATAGGGCCTATCTTTAAATGTTAAAAACAAAAGGTCATGGACAACGCAACTGCAAGTAGTCTTATCTATGGAGTCAAGTGAAAGTTTTCAAGTTTATCCAATGTGTTCTCAAATGCTTCAATAAATTGTATGTCTTACCCCTTAAAACGCAATCATTTTTTAACATGTTAATTATGCCGGTGTTGAAGTATTTAGATTAGATTCCGTAGCCTCTTTGACAGCCCGGGCATGAGCTTCAAATTCACTGTGATGCTATATGGGCCTCATGCATATGAAAGATTAATGTCATTATGTAATTTGGATGGTATCAGAACATACTGTGAAACAAAGTTTCAAATTTTTCAAAACATTTCAAATAGATGCCAGTTCGCACATTAGCAAGTTTTTGTGCAAACTAGGCTGTTGGTGTTGTGTCAAAGGCTTTTGCTTCTGTGTAGTTATTTGCTAGATTTCGACAAGAGCTTGTGATACTGCTTTAAAGTAGGCTACTTAGCAATGACATGGGCTCACACAAGCTTGCAAACACGGTCCACTATGTGGTGTACCCCTCTGCTTTAGGCTTATATCTTGAAGTGTTTATGTTAGCTAACTGTATAGAATGTGGTGGTATAAAAGCAAGATGTTACAGATGACGCATGACATGCATGATACCTCAAATATTTTTTAAATAATAATATTAATAATAAAAAACGCCAGAGATTTAAGGGACATCGAAATGAGGCACCGAAATCCACATTGTTATTCAATGTTGTTACTAGCGTCTCCCTTGGTGCCAGTTACATATTGGAACCAGGTTTCGGTGCCCAACCCTAACTGTGACATTACAATAGGGGAGACAACTGAATGGCTCACAGAAGCGCATGATTATATCTCTCAACTAACCGCAACTAACCCACAAAAACTCAATGCACGGGTTTGTTTTGCACTTGGAGTGTGTTTAGAAGCATCAGAGACCCAAATGGAAGTGGGTCATTCCATATCAAATCAATCAGGGCCCACGCACTTAGGTCTCAAAAAATTCTGAAAAGATTCTGAAGAAGAGATCAATATGTTTTATATAGAGTTACCACAGTGCCACCGGTGGTTGTATAGAGTAACCTGTGGTAACTTTACAAAACATATTGATCTCAATGGTGCATTTTGCCCATGTTCAGGGTGGAAAGTAGCCTGGTAAACCAGACCCTGGAATCTTTCAGATTAAGGGTCTGGCCACGAGTAATGAAAATGGCCCAATTCGAGGGGCGGCACCAAGCATGCATTTGAAACTCTTACTGCACGCAGTTGGATAACGCTACGACCAATCACAACAATTCACGGTGTGACGTATCCAGTTCTTGCAAAGGAACGATTTGAGGGCGATTTTCTGCTCCTCTTTTAGTTGAAAAGCCAAATCTAAATCCTTTATTGTAGCGGCCAAAGCCGTTTCAAACAACTGGTGTTCATCGGTAGCTATCTTGCAATGTTTTCTAGATGATTCCTGACGTCGCAGCACCGTCGTCATCAGTGCAGCTCGCCTTTGGGTCATTCCGTGTAAAATCACCCAATTTCAGCGCAATTTGGCAGGTGACCCTCTCCGAAAAAATCTGAAAAAAATGTGTTTGTAGACCAAATCCATGCATAGATCTTAAATAGTATATCTGTATAACTAATCGTTGCAAAACTACAGCCCTTTGAAACTTCAAGTCATTTTAAGCATTGTGGTGAACAATCCTTTTTGTTCAACTTCCAGCATTATTGGCTCTTTTGGTATTTCACACACATTAGTGAAACTATGTGAATAGAAGTACATTTTCCTGTTGAATTAAAAAAATCCAATCGGATCAGACGTATCTTGTATACTTTCCCCTCTGCAAAGCTCTGAAAATGGCTATAAATTCATAATGTGAAAAGACATCATCACCTTTGAGGGCTTCTTATTCAAAAAGTATGTGACACAAATTCATCCGATTTTTTTCCTACACATATATGTATTATAAGGTCCTGTCCATGCATTAACTTTGGTTGTTATCATTTTCATATTTTCAGAGCATTTTTTTAAAATTGGGCTTGATTTTCAAAAAGCCTGTTTTCATCTTCTCATTTCACCACGTGGACACTTAACAGGATTTTTTTTAATTTTACCATATATCATTCTGTATGTGAGGATCATCTGCCCAAAATGTGGGCTTGTTGCTGAGTTTCTTCATTGAGATAAGATTTTTTTTAAATATTGTCTATAAATCCACTGAATTTGTACTGGATCTGCAGTACCACTTTGCACCACATGTGGTGCTCTTTTAATACAATGGAAGTCGATGGAAGAGTAAGAGAGTCACTTGTTTGCTGCACATATCCAATCTAAACACACAGTTTATGGTTCATAGTTGAATTGGTCCAAATAATTATTGCAACATGAACAACATACTACTCATACATAAATCTTATTTAGAGAAAATAAACTGATCAAGTAAATTATACACACATAAGACTGACTGGTCATCATACATGCAGCAAGAGGATTTAGCATAATTACCATCTTTGTAATGAGTTTTCTACACCAGCTTCAACCTATCAGTGCCTATGTGAGCACTTTAATAATTTTTAGCTAGCTGGTTAGGCAAAGTCTATATTCATCGTCATATGCTTGGGATGCAGTCCTCTGTGATACATAGACAAAGAGCATCAAGATGGATATCAGTGCTTTAACAAACAATCAAACAATGGGTTTCTAAAATTCAGTTCATCAAGGTATTTCACTTGATGAAGATGACCATGTGTGTTTCCATCACAAGTATTCATAACAAGGTTTGAGGACTCGTGGATCCAAGAGGCATTTGTAAAAAGATGATAAATCTTTAGTATTGATTTTTCTGCATCTGACAATGCACTGAATTTTAGAAACCCCTTTTTACTTGAACCATATGAACCATAAACTGTGTGTTTAGATTGGATATGTGCAGCAAACAAGTGACTCTCTTACTCTTCCATTGACTTCCATTGTATTAAAAGAGCACCACATGTGGTGCAAAGTGGTACTGCAGATAAAGTACAAATTCAGTGGATTTATAGACAATATTTGTAAAAAATCTTATCTCAATGAAGAAACTCAGCAACAAGCCCAAATTTTGGGCAGATGATCCTCACATACAGAATGATATATGGTAAAATTAAAAAAAATCCTGTTAACTGTCCACGTGGTGAAATTAGAAGATGAAAACGGCTATTTGAAAATCAAGCCCAATTTAATAAAAATGCTCTGACAATATGATAATGTTAACAACCAAAGTTAATGCATGGACATGACCTTATAATCCATACATGAGTGGGAAAAAAATCTGATGAATTTGTGTCACATACTTTTTGAATGACAAGCCCTCAAAGGTGGTGATGTTTTTTCACATAATGAATTTATAGCCATTTTCAGAGCTTTGCAGCGGGGAAATTACACAAGATACACCTGATGTGATTGGATTGTTTAATTCAACAGGAAAATTTACTTCTATTCACATAGTTTCACTAATGTGTGCGAAATACCAAAAGAGCCAATAATGTTGGAAGTTGAACAAAAAGGATTGTTCACCACGATGCTTAAAATGACTTGAAACTTCAAAGGGCTGTAGTTTTGGAACCATTAGTGATACAGATATACTATTTAAGATTTATGCATAGGTTTGGTCTACAAATACCTGTGATTTTTTTCAGATTTTTTTGGGAGAGGGTGACCTGCCAGCCACTGGGTGATTTGACACGGAATGACCCCTTTGTCCCGTCTACACCGATTTGATTGGTCCCTCTCGCTCGAGAGGTAGAAGAAATTTGGATCATTGCTCGTGGCCAGAGTATCTTGCGGGCACAATTTAAATTGTGCTCTCGTGAGAACTCTGGATTTCCAGGGTAGGTGGAAAGTAAAAAATAAAGATTTGCATAAGACAAGTCAAATTGGTGTTTTTAAAAAGAAGGGATCATGGAGAATAAAGAAAAAAATATTTTAAAAAATCTTTGTTTACCCCCCCTGTAAAACTGCCTGTATATTGGAAAGTATTGATCTTACATAAAAGTAATTTTGGAATTTTTTAGAATTTTTTGAAACCTAAATGTGTGGGCTCTGGTTGAATTGACGTGGAATGACCCAAGAACAAAAGCACAGAAAAAGTGAGTTTTGCATAATATGGCCCCTTTAAATGCATATGCATGAGTAGGAAAACATCAACTTGCCTTTTTTCGCTTGTGCGACAGGCAGAATGTATCTTTACCCAAGTGCGGTCTGTTTTTACATACCATACCATACCATGCAATGCCTTTCGGGTTTGCCTGTTGCAAGGGATTATGGGAATTGAATTGATTCAGGAAATCAGTGTATCTAGTCCGAAACACTCACCACCCCAGGCAGATGGACCTCCGCAATTAGGTACTGAGGGTTTCCAACAGCAGGCTCCACTTGCAAACACAACTCTGGGCTGCAAATCAGACATGGCGGAGGGCAGAGGTTAAAAGGAGGAGTGAGGGAACACAGGGGTTGGAAAGAGAAGAGTGGAGAGGCTGATTAGGTGAACGATTTCATGATATAGTAAAGACAGGCAAACAAAATGGGTAACAAACCTTTTCGGAGGTTCAGGAGCTGAACTTGTCTGCCTATTCAAATGAAAATATATTAAAATATTAATGAATGCAGAAGATGCTAAATGTGCTATAAAAAAGTATGATAAAAAATAAAATAATAAAACTATGGCAACACAACAATGACAGTATATTGATAAGGAAGGAAGTGAGATGTTAAGATATCAAAAACAAGGATGAAAAAGTAGGTCGAAAACATACTTTGAGTCCAATTCCTGTATAACTGGTTTGCTTTTTGTGCGAATATTTTGCTCTGTTATGGATCCCAGGAATTTCCTGTTTTTTAGGACTTTGCACTCTATAAAGGAAATGCAAATCATCACAAATCATGACCTTCAACATAAATTAATCCTAACATTTTTTTCCAACATCCTGAAAGCATCTTTCATTTACTCTTTAAAAAAAAGAGCTTCTTTCTTTGCTTAACAGATATCTTGCTGTTTTTATCAACAACCTCCACTTTGTAGAGTGACACATCAGTGTACTCTTGCTTGCCTGTTTTTTTTTTTTAGCTGTGGTTGGAATTGATCTATTTATAATGACTGTCATTAAATGATTTACAGAACTGATCAGGAAATGAAGATTACTAGCAGACCTGGAAATTGAGAACATGTGCATTTCTCCACACCAACTTCATGTCTGGCGTACAAACATTTCCAATGTGTATCAACAGTTGGCGACACTTCGAGGCAATGCCGCACAACAAGCCTAGTTGTTCAAGAGTCTTGGCCTTTGTTTGCACAGTATTGTATTTTCATTCTTATTAATATTGGAGGTCTGCGCTCTCGAGTGGTCTTCTAGTAAGCATATTAAAATAAGCGTGATTGAGGGAGGAGAGAAAGTGGAGTGTAGAGCATATGCATGTGCACTTAATTTCATGTTAATTGGGATGTACAAAGAAAAGCTGTGTGGAATGCTGCATACGCACAGTTTCATACATCAGCATTTTTTTGTACATACGTTACTTTCCAGTTTTGCACGTACTAAATGTTTTAGTATGATTTTTCTTCTTTGTACACGAGGCCCCTGCTCATAATGCACATTCTACTCAGGATGCTCAGATAAAAATGTGCTCTAGTAAGTAAGATAATGCCTTGGCTCTTAAGCATCCGACACAGCAGCAAATGGGTTTTTAAATGGGACTTGCCGTAGGCCTTTGGAGATATCCACACCAGACAAAATGGCACCAAATCTTCCTTATCTTCAGATTCAAAAATTGATTCTCCATTTAAATTGGAAGTGAGGGTTCATCTATAATGCTGATGGTACTGTTTTTCTGTATTTTGAGATGTTGAGTGCTAAGCACAAATCTTTTCACTACCACTTTTCTGAGTATAGGTTTTGGCATCAAGTCTGCTAAATCGGTTTTTAGCCTGGAGGAAAGCAGTTTGAATGGAAGAATGTCAGACAGACCTATCAGATCAAATGCGATGAGCAGTTTAACTGTGTATGTTAAATTGTGCTACATGTTTATGTTTTTGTTGTTGTTATGGTCTCCATTTGCAGCTCCATGTGAAAACCAATGGGTAAATAAGTAGTTTATGCACACACCTCTGCTCAGGCCCATTTTGTATTTATTCTCCAGACCCTCCAGGGAGACAGCCAGAAGGAACTGCTGGAACAGCTCATCATTCTAAAATGGAAGAAAAGTATAAAAAACTTGAAAATAACAAAAAGAGATGACAGTTAAGTTTCTAAGGAAATTCATTAAAGGTGGAAAAGAGGATAGAGAAAATATGCAAGAACACAAACCCACCTGACACTTTTGAAAGAATTCATCATTGACCACCACATCATAGACGGTGCAAGCCTGCTTACCTGACACACAGAAAAACATCAAACAGTTGTGAAACCCACAGAGCAACCTCAAAATACACTGGAAACTGTCATTTAGGACAGGATGAACCTTTCCACATTCTCTCATCTTCGGTTTGTACAGTTTGGGTTTTTAAGCATATGCCGATTTGCTCCCTCCACTTCCAATATCCAACTTCTTTCTTACTGAGAAATCCGGTGATTTTTCACATAGATCTCTGTTTCTCCAGGTCACCGAGGAGCACTGTCGGTGCAAAAAAACCCGAAAACATCGGTTTTACCTAGCTCGAGTTGCATGTTCCAGCAGATAAACCAGCCAGGCAGCCACTTGCTTATTACAAGGTTACAAGGTTACAAGGAAGTTTATTGTCACATGCATATAGTTACTGGAAGTAAGAAATGCAGTGAAATTATGTCTGGTGTCAGCCTATTTGTGCATTTATGGGGGGGGGGGGGGTAAAAAGTGCAGTAGAAGAGGGGTTTAGTAGATAAAGTGGCAAGGGCTGCATAAGAAAGGTGGGGGAGGATTGGGATTGGGGGGGGCACCAACAAGGAGCACCCAAGAGCAACAGGGGCAAGGAAAAACTCCCTTACCAAGGAAGAAACCTTGGGCAGATCCACGGCTCAAGGGGCTAACCCAACTGCCAGGGGTCTTGGTGTGTGTGTTGGGGGGGATGACAGGGGAGATGGGATAGTGTGCTGTGTATGTGGGGGGGGGGGGGGGGGGGGGGCAGTGTGCTGTAAGTATGTTGGGGATGTGTGTTGGAGAAGCTTCCTAATGAAATAATGTACTGTGTATGTAGGGGAGGGGGGGGGCAGTGTACTGTAAGTAGGGTGAAGGGACTTACTATTGCAAGCAGAGTACTGTATGTATGATGTATGTGAGTGATGACATTGAAGATGTGTGTGTGGGCGGGAGGGGAGTGGAGCAGTGACTGTGTGTGTGTGTGTGTGTGTAGTGTGTGTGTGGGTAGGTGGGGGCAGTGTGCTGTAAGTATGTAGAGGATGTGTGTTGGAGAAGATCCTGAAGACAATGTGCTGTGTATGTAGGGAGGGGGGGGCAGTGTGCAGCAAGTATGTAGAGGAGGCTTACTGTAGCAAACAGTGTGCTGTATGTATGTGAGGTGATGACAGTGATGATGTAAGTGTGTGTGTTTTTTGTGTGTGTGTTAGGGTGGGGTGGGGGGTGGGGGGGCAGAAAGGCTAGGCAATCAAGGACATGGGTAGATGGAGGAGAAATCAAAATAATAAATAAAAAGTTCTATGGAGATGTGCAAAAGTTGGAGAAAGTCAGATGTGTGTGTGTGTGTGTGTGTGTGTGTGTGTGTTTTGACGTGTGATGAAATAAGAAAATAAATAAAAGGTCTGTAGCATAGAGAGAGGGATGTAAAAGTGCTAAAAGTCTTGTAGGTGTGTGTGTGTGGGGGGGGGGGGGGGGTCATGAGTGCTGAGGAGTGAATGAGTGCAAAGTCAGTATAGTGTGAGTTCAGAGTTGGGAAATGTTTGAGAGTGCTGAGGAGTGAATGTGTGCAAAGTCAGTATAGTGTGAGTTCAGAGTTCGGATGGCCTGGGGATAAAAACTTCTCCTGAGTCTCTCAGTTCTGGCTTTGTGACTACATAGGCGTCTTCTTGATTTCAGCGGTAGGAATAATCCATTGTTAGGATGAGAAGAGTCCTTCAGAATCTTTTGGGCTCTTAGGAGTACTCTTCTGGAATAGATATCTTGTAGAGCAGGGAGTTGAGTTCTTATAGTACGTTCAGCTGAGCGCACTACTCTCTGCAGAGTACTACAATCTCTAACTGTGGAGTTCCCATACCAGGTGATGATGCTACCAGTTAGAACACTCTCAACCGCTGAAGTGTAGAAGACCTTAATGATGGATGTAGAAACTTTGAATTTCCTTAGCTGACGAAGGAAGTAGAGTCGTTGTCTGGACTTCTTCAGAACATATTGAGTGTTAACAGTCCATGTTAACTGTTATATTATAGCTGAATAAAATGAAATAAATGCTACAGCAGAATTGCATGCACAAAACGTACACATATTAAAAAAGGGCATAAAAAATACTCCATATATTCATTATCTTTGAGTTCAGTTGAAAATAAGGAAGTTTTCTTATTGAGAAATATGCACGTGCATGTGCAAAATGTAGCCTAGGCCTACAGCACATTTCAATGAAGTGCATCACAAACAGAAATAGCCTAGTGCATATCTCCAATAACTATGTTCAGTTCAGTTAATTAGTTCAGTTGAAAACATGTAACAGTCCATGACTACAAAAGGAGGACCAGGCAGAAGCCTACTAGGAAGTGTCTGTGGCAGTTTCAAGGGGGTAGGCGAATGTTTGGAAAGCGTACCCCTTATGGGAGGCTCTGAGGCTAAACGTCGAAAGGGCGAGTTAGCATTCAATTGACCACCATTCATTTTGGCATCACTGACTCTTTCCTATTTTCAGAGAAATACAACAAAGTGTGACTGGCATCATAACTTCGTAACACACTTTATGGCTGTGTAATTAACTTTTTTCCAAAACCAATGCTAAAATGATGTCATGGGCAAGCAACTTTGCATCGCCCAGGAGAGTAGTAACCGTATTCTCTGGATAAGAAACTCGAAGGCAGTCTGAGGGAAAGTCCATGGGTAAAATATTTAAAAGGGGTAAAAAATGAAGTGATGTTTTTTTGGGTTGGCAGCACTACATCGGAAACAAATCACCTACCAAAAGCTGCACTTGAACTCGGAGCACACTGTACGTTATCAATTTTCTTAGCACAGCTACCAGACGACTTACGACTCGACTGGCACTAAGGATGTGTGGCACCTCGTCGACCAACAGGAAACAGGTTCAAAATGACTTCACTTGTCTCTATTGAAGTCCTATCGGATGACTGTCCATTTTTTGTACTGTCTATGGGCAGTTTGAGGACAAGAAAGGGTGCATCAGAGTCAAAATAGTAGCAGCCAAAGAGAATCATTGTGACGGTGTAAAGTAAAAACATCTTTGGCAGCACACAATTAAAAAAAATGAATGCATTATGCTTGGTCCTTAAATCGCATCGCCATTATAGAAAAAAAATGAGCTTACAAGACCCTCAATATCACCAGTTTTGCACTTTTTTCCATAGGGCCTTACAGTATATAAAAACTAAAGGGCAGTACAAACTTTTAACGGTCCAGTCATCCCGAGAACATGTCTGTCTTCCACCCTACAAAGTCTGGGCAGGCTAGGAATAATTTTAAGATATTAATGCCCAAACATGACCTCCAAAATAAGGCATTTCTGAGAGTGTAAAAAATAAATGAGAAATTATGAAAACATTGGAATTTAACAAAATGATTTCACAGGTCTTAGTTTTGGGATCTATATATTAGGTAGACAAACTTTGAGCAAAATCTGAGATGGTGCAGCAACCATTATCCTGGATTTTGTCTGATTTGACACGGAATGACTCCCTTAGAGCTAATCCTATAACCGAACAATATGTTGGTAGAAAACAGGGGTGCACCGAATCCAAGGTTTGGTTTCAGATTCGGCCGAATCTTCAGCTTTTTGATGGGATTCGGATTCTGCCTAAACTTGTTTTTATCAACCAAACCGAATCCTATGCAGTATTTACGCCGCTATTAAAATATGAGTGCAGTCACAATGAGCTACCGTAAAACTCCAAATAATAGCCTGGGCTTTTATTTTCCCAAATCGCCAAACTGCACCGGCTAGTATTAGAGACAGGCGTCTATATGAGACAGGCCTTTAATTCCCTTTACACAAAACTTTTCCTCTGCAAAGATGGAAAATATTATAGAATTAATTATTTCAAACACACTGAATGTCTACCTATATGACTAGGTTATCTGATGACAATTACGGATCATCATTCATTTAGTGTTGAGATGTTGTTCATTAAGGGAGATACAGTAAGATCCAAATAGCGGAGATAGCCAGAACAGATGAAACACGTTTTAATTAAACGTAATTTACAAAGAGATTGTATCACACTGAAAGCTCATATTTTGTCACTAGCAAATAGCCTATATCGGTCCTTTGTCAAATACAGTTGCATTATCAGCCCTGACCAAAACCGTTCAGAAATGCAAAAGTGGAACGTGCTTAATGTTTTATTCTCCCTCCTTTTCAGCACGAATGAAGCAGCATGAGAGAGCATGAACCATATCGTTTCTCCCGTTTTGTATTTGCCAAATTTGTCTACATTCAAATCATAGCCTAGCCTACTTCCAGACGCATGGACAGCTAAATACGCCATTTCAGCGCTGTGTATGAGTAGGTCTAAGAGTGAGAAGTTTTATAATGCCCTGGGCAGCCACATTCCACTGCAACTATGCGCATCACTTGCCACTCCGACTCATCAATAAAAACTGTGCGCGCACACACCAGTCCCATAGAAGCGCACTTGACTTTACATCATTAACCTATTTCAGTATACCTGTATAGCCAGAGAATGTCCGTAGACGGGCTCTGATATTAGGGGTTTGCACGGACGTCACGTTCTGGCCGATACTCAGTGAATGAAGTACAATGGAGTATTATGCACTTTGGATATCTTACGTGATTGTAGCCGTGTCTAAACAACAGAAAAGCTCATCAAAATGCCTGTAAGATGCAAAGGCATATAGGGCAGGACTTGGACCACAAGAAAAGGCGCGATATTTCGAGAAATTACGGAAACCCTCAATTTGTTGTTTCCCTCTCAAACGTGATTGGATTGTGCAGGCACCACTGATTGGGACAGCCTATCAGCAATCACCTTCAGCTTTCCGCCAAAGTCAACTCCATGGTCAGATTTAGATAAGAGATGAAACCATGGACGAAACAATAGATGAAGACGCAGCAGCTCTATTCGCCAGACTATTTCAATTTTCTGAACAAGTTAATGATAGTTTTCGCTTCATGTGTTTCAATTACAAAATAGTATTTTGTATTTGAAATACGTATTTTAAATACATGTATTAGAAATACTGCCCATCCCTGGCAACATGATAAAAAGATGAAAATTACTTGATTTTACTTTCAATTCCTTTTACATTGTCCAAGGTATTAACTAGGGCTGCACGATTATGACCAAAATGATGATCACGATTATTTTGATCAATATTGAGATAACGATTATTTATCACGATTATTATTTAATTTTACTGACAAAAATATTTTTTCCCTAAACATATTGGACTTGCTATCTGGCTCACCCAAATTCTTCCCCTCACATTTACTTCCCTAAATTACTGCAAATATAGATTTGACTGCGACTTCCAAACTTCCAAACAACTTCCAAACAAATGTTTTGTGCATGCTACTTTGTTAATATTTGGGAAAACGCCCAGCGGGAATCCTCCCAACGCTCCCCATTAGCCACTTAAGCTCTGCTTCGTGTTCATGAGTTTACTGTAATCGTTAGTCCAGGGGTGTCCAAACTTTTTGACTGAAGGGCCACATTGGGTTTTGAAAATTGGCCAGCGGGCCACACACAAATAATAATAATAATAATGTTTTGTATTATTTAAATGACAAAATAATTTTGTTGTAGAAAATTAATTTTTTATGAAATACTGTTAATTTGATGCTGTTTAATTCATTTATAAATGGTGCACTGTCACTTTAAGACTCTTTGCCAGCTCCACTCAAATATAGCCTGTGGCTAGTGCTGTGGCTGTGCCCTCTCACAGTTTATAAATGGTCAGTAGTGGGAACTACTGTTGCCCTCGCCCTCTCTCCCACGCTCAAATGCGTCCCCAATTAAATGGACTAGCATAACGTAGTTAGATCTGCTGCAATGGAGATACTATGTATCTCGATGTGACAAGCTGTTTTGACATTGACATTGTAAACGTTCTCTAAGAAGAGTGTAAAGCAGTTTGCAGTAGCCTAAAGTTAACCACAACGTCGTCTATCGCTGGAAAAAAATAGCGAGCGGCCTATGATAAACTAATTAATGCTCGGCGGGCCGGATTAAAGTGCATGGCTGGCCGCGGTTTGAACACCCCTGGTTTAGTCATTCGTTGATATGTAAAACACTGACGTGTAGGCTACATTTTCATTATTGTTTACTCGTTTTGAGTAGGCTGTGTCTTGAAACGCATATGCATTGTAGGTCTCACATGTAGCTTATAAAATACATTAATAAAATTCACAGATCCCGTCGTTAGCTCAACTCTTATACCGTGGTAAAGTTGGTTTTATATTGGACGTTGGATATTCGACACATTCGAAAAATCTATTTAGCACTGACTACGAGGGTCGAGTTTGTGTCAAACCAACTTTAATGTGTTTAAACAAGGCCTGCCTATATTACACAAAGCTTCTTTTGTCCAAAAATCCATGTTTTGATTTTATGAATTTTTTATGCTGATGAAAGATTTCAATCTATTATGTGGCTTCACCTTTTGACTTACCCATACTAAAACACATCTCCTGAACTCGCCTTACTGCCCTTTCTAGTACACAAAGCTTCTTTTTCCCTAAAACCTACTCTTTGATTTTATACAATTTTTAATGTTAAATGTTTCAAATCTATTATGCGGCTTGCCCTTTTGACCTACCCATGTCAAAACACATCTGGTGAACTCGGATTACTGCTCTATATAGTACACAAAGCTTCTTTTTCCCAAAAACCCATTCTTTGATTTTATAAATATTTTTTAATGTAAAAAAAATGCTATAAATGCTTTAAATCTATTATGCGGCTTGACCTTTTGACCTACCCATGTCAAAACACATCTGTTGCACTCAGCTAACTGCCCTTCATAGTGCACAACACTTCTTTTTTCCAGAAACTCACTCTTTGATTTTATATAAATTTTTTACTTTATAAAAATGCTATAAATCTATTATGCGAATTGACCTTTTGACCTACCCATGTCAAAACACATCTGATGCACTCAGCTAACTGCCCTACATAATACACAAAGCTTATTTTGTCCAAAAACATACTCTTTGATTTCATATTAATTTTTTACTATTCAAAAAATGCTATAAATCTATTATGCGACCTGACCTTTTGACCTACCCATGTCAAAACACATCTGCTGCACTCAGCTAACTGCCCTACATAGTACACAAAGCTTCTTTTTTTCAAAAATGAACTCTTTGATTTTATATTATTTTTTTACTATTCAAAAATGCTATAAATCTATTATGCGGCTTGACCTTTTGACCTACCCATGTCAAAACACATCTGTTGCACTCAGCTAACTGCCCTACATAGTACACAAAGCTTCTTTTTTTCAAAAACGCACTCTTTGATTTTATATTATTTTTTTACTATTCAAAAATGCTATAAATCTATTATGTGCCTTCACCTTTTGACCTACCCATGTCAAAACACATCTGTTGCACTCAGCTAACTGCCCTACATAGTACACAAAGCTTCTTTTTTCCAAAAACTCCCTCTTTGATTTTATATAATTTTTTAACAGTTACTCAGCTAACTGCCCTACATAGTACACAAAGCTTCTTTTTTCCAAAAACTCCCTCTTTGATTTTATATAATTTTTTAAAGATTTTAGATTTTTATTTTTTGAGTGCAACAGATGTGTTTTGACATGGGTAGGTCAAAAGGTCAAGCCGCATAATAGATTTATAGCATTTTTGAATAGTAAAAAATTAATATAAAATCAAAGAGTGAGTTTTTGAAAAAAAGAAGCTTTGTGTACTATGTAGGGCAGTTAGCCAAGTGCATCAGATGTGTTTTGACATGGGTAGGTCAAAAGGTGAAGGCACATAATAGATTTATAGCATTTTTGAATAGTAAAAAATAATATCAAATCAAAGAGTGCGTTTTTGAAAAAAAGAAGCTTTGTGTACTATGTAGGGCAGTTAGCTGAGTGCAGCAGATATGTTTTGACATGGGTAGGTCAAAAGGTCAGGTCGCATAATAGATTTATAGCATTTTTTGAATAGTAAAAAATTTATATAAAATCAAAGAGTAAGTTTTTGGACAAAATAAGCTTTGTGTATTATGTAGGGCAGTTAGCTGAGTGCATCAGATGTGTTTTGACATGGGTAGGTCAAAAGGTCAATTCGCATAATAGATTTATAGCATTTTTATAAAGTAAAACATTTATATAAAATCAAAGAGTGAGTTTCTGGAAAAAAGAAGTGTTGTGTAGTATGAAGGGCAGTTAGCTGAGTGCAACAGATGTGTTTTGACATGGGTAGGTCAAAAGGTCAAGCCGCATAATAGATTTAAAGCATTTATAGCATTTTTCTTACATTAAAAAATATTTATAAAATCGGGTTTTTGGGAAAAAGAAGCTTTGTGTACTATATAGAGCGGTAATCCGAGTTCACCAGATGTGTTTTGACATGGGTAGGTCAAAAGGGCAAGCCGCATAATAGATTTGAAACATTTAACATTAAAAATTGTATAAAATCAAACAGTAGGTTTTAGGGAAAAAGAAGCTCTGTGTACTAGAAAGGGCAGTAAGGCGAGTTCAGGAGATGTGTTTTAGTATGGGTAAGTCAAAAGGTGAAGCCGCATAATAGATTGAAATCTTTTATCAGCATAAAAAAATCATAAAATCAAAACATGGGTTTTTGGACAAAAGAAGCTTTGTGTAATATAGGCAGGCCTTGTTTAAACACATTAAAGTTGGTTTGACACAAACTCGACCCTCGTAGTCAGTGCTAAATAGATTTTTCGAATGTGTCGAATATCCAACGTCCAATATAAAACCAACTTTACCACGGTAACTCTTATTACAGTAGGCTATCGGAGGAAGCAAACAAGGACTAAAAGTTAACGTGATAAAAAAGGCATGTGTGGTTTACGTCAGTGTTTCTCAAAGTGTGGTCCGGGGACCACTGGTGGTCCGCAAGTTATCCCAAGTGGTCCGCGAGCAGACGTGGTAAAAAATAATATAGATGAGTTGTTTGCCATATTGAACCAACTTGTATGTAAATCCAAACTGTTCTGCAACACTGCCTATGTAAGCTATGCCAATTTAAATCATATGAATCCTCTGACATAATAAGCAAGGTGCAAAGACAATAAGCAAGGTGGTTCAGTGAATAGGCCTATTGTGTCTATTAGCTAGGTGGTCCGTAGGTTTTTTTTTACTGGTTAAGTGGTCCTTGGTCTGAAAAAGTTTGAGAAACACTGGTTTACGTCATGTGATGTGTTTCACGGTATGAGTTGAGAGCCCTGCTTTGCTTATATTTTTGGTTAACTTAACTTGCCTGAAATCCGAAATATTTTCGAACAATGGATGATCCGCTTCGAGGGACAAGCTCTTGGCCTTCTGCTGTGCCACACATTTGATTTTTGATCGTCGTTTATTGTATAGTCTAACTAGCCTACTAATAGTTAACATACTGTAATGTCACTAGTCAACAGTGCATCAGGCTGAGCAGTGCAGGGAACAGCTGTCATTGGTAGGCTGCATGCAGGCACATGGTCAGACAGGTTTAAGGAGCGCTTGATTTGTTTTGTAGCGGAGCGTTCTATGGGTTGCCAGGTTGGTTCTGTAGAGCACGCATTTGAAATATCGCTCGATCACGCAAATTTGATCGTGGGAAGCCAAAATCGTGATCGTGATTAAAATTCGATTAATTGTGCAGCCCTAGTATTAACATTAAAATTTTTCATAACTTCATGTAGTACTTTTACTTGTACTTGAGAAAAATTTAGCAAAGGGGAATCTGTACTTTTACTCAAGTAATGAAGCTGTGTACTCTGTCGGCCTCTGGTTATTTGTTGAGTGATTATTTTCTTATTTTATTTATTTATTGAATGTTTTTTTTTCTTGGTATATTGACTCAGCCAGTTAGATAGCAAGCACTTCCAGACAGGTGACACATTTTTAAGTTTTCCTTTAATTTCTTTTCCTGCTATTAAGAAACACAATTTTGTCTGCTAAATCTCTAAATGATAAAAATGTAAAAATCATTTTGAGTTTAATATGTCATTTGCCACCACTGTAGCCTAAAGTGCTGGAAAAGCTTGAAAATTGACCTTGAAAGTGCTTGAAAAATGCTTGAATTTGATCTTGGAATAGGTGTACGAACCCTGTAGTTGTAAGCAATCATTTTCTGTGTTCAATTTATTAGTTTTGTTTCATATCAATTTCTACCAATAATGTAAATGAAAAAGGTGAAAATTAACACAACAGAAAAACATGAATAATCCTATCTATAATGTGACCAGTTCAAGTGCTGCAATAATCATCATGCTCTGTAAATGGCATATTTTTTCCACAGTTTCTGGTGATGTTTACTAAATTTATGCATGCATCACAGAAATTGTGCCTGACCGATAGGGTGGCCTATTAATTATGCACACGCGAAGCAAATGTTTACGTTACTATAAGTGCCAACAACATACTTCAACATGTCTGCTGTGTGGCAGTATTTCAAATAATCAGAAACTAATTACAAAATGGTTATTTTCAGTGCTTGTAAAGTACCAGTAAAGTGAGGAGGGGTAAAACGACACTCTTTTAACGTTACCAATTTAATTAAACATCTTAAGAGCCTTCACCCTGAACTCTACAAAGCGTTTCGGAAAACTAAGCCAGAAAAAAAACGGCACCAGCTAAAACCGTGATGACGCATCGCTAAGGTTTTGTTTACAATGCCAATCCGTTTCTGAAGTGTATAACGTTAGCTAGAAAGCTAGCATGAGTTGGGGTCATCCCTATGTTCCCCGGGTCCTATGTTCCCCGGGTCCTATGTTCTCCGCTCGGGGTTAGGGTTAGTGTTTTAAAAAAGCGTCCTATGTTCCCCGGTCCCATACAAAGCGGGGAACATAGGACCCGGGGAACATACTGTAGGTACGCTCCCGTCCTTTATCGTGATTTCGCACCCGTAATAGACCTCTCCAGTATAAGTCCCGCCTCCTATAGTCTATAGTATACTACTTAAACGGCACCGACAATAAAAAAATCCAGTGGAAACTAGATGGCAGAAGTGTGTAGGCCAATCTGCCCACCAGCTTTTTCTACTTTGCTACCTACAGATGTTTTACCGGTATGATATTTCGAAACGCCATGTTATTTCTCATAGACAATCAACGGCCGGAAGTTGGATGGATACGGAAGTTACAGAGGCGGGACTTATTCTGGAGAGGTCTATACATTGCTGTGACGACACGATCCATCAAAAAACCATGCAAAATACTCATAGACGCTCCGCTTCACTGGACTTTCAATAGGCGAGTTCGACTTCAGTTGAGTCTGACTTGGTCTGGCTTACTACGTAAACGTGATCTTCAGAGGCTAGCCGGGAGGAGCTACAACACAGGGCAGCTCATCCCGGACAGACAGGCTACAGTCTGCCTGACGTGACCTTACTGTCTATGGACGTGACTTGCGGGAGAACTCGCGGAATTTTGAATGCAATAAATACAGCAGAACTTTCATTCTTACTCATTAAAATGAGCATGATGACTGACGAGATAAATTCTTATGATGTAGTTTAAATAAACCACTGTTGTCATACAGTTAACAGGCCTGCTTTGTAGCACATAAATTCAATATCAAGTGTTTTCCCTATATGTGTGTCTATCTATTTAACCAACAGCAGAAAATAACAGAATATCCAAACGTTTTCAGTAGGCTAGCCTACCATTGTTGCAGAAATCACGTATAAGAAGGTATCCCTTCGATTTCTGTTTATTTTCGCATATTCCAACATAAGGAAGCAGCATGAGCCTCCCGTCATAATCGTCATGAGGACATTCCTCCCAAATGGCCCTATCACGTCTTTGAACTGACGTCATGAGGGCGTGTTTCAGCTCGTGCAGCTCGTGGAAGGCAACTGCAAGATCTGTCTGCAGGCTAAGACTCCCGCGATATTTTAAGGCCATGTGACATGGTGTCACGGTGGTAAGTCCCTCCCCGGCTGACAGAAGTCGGACAGAATTTCTAACCAGCAAGCATTGCGTCCATCCCAGTATGCATTGTGTTCAACCCAACATGCATCACATCAAGTCAGATCTGCACAGATCTGCCACAAGTCGAACTCGCCTAATGACTTAACTCCCTCTCCCGGCGTCTCTGGGAGTGAATTGGACAGTGGGATGGCCCGGACGCGAATTTTTTTTTTGTAGGGTGGTAGCGGAAGACTGTCTGTGATTGGCCAATACCGCCCTACTCTGTCTGATTGGCTGGGATATGCATGAGAGTACGCCCTACTCTGTCTGTGATTGGCTGGGGTTATGCATGATTGACAGTTGCTGCCTCTCTGGCTAAATCGGAGGGGAACGTTAAAAAAATCAAAAGACAAAACTGATGGGCTTCTATCACTAGTATCAGCCATAGGAAATTATAAAATATCCCACCTAAATGTCTGACTATGACATGTTTTAAGCCTGCAGCAAATATACAGTCCTGAACTCCTGTTAATAAATTATGTCAGTTCAATTTTATATTACCCTGATAACCTAGTTAGCTTAATGTTATCCCTGCTATCTAGCTAGCACTACAGGTTGCTATGCTAGTTGTCAGTTTGGTTCTTCTGGCTCATGAAGGATCCACTAGCTAATAGCTAGCGCTACCTATCAGTAGGGAATTTATAAAAACAAGTTGGGGGGAAACCCCCCAAACCCCCTTAAATACCGTAACACTTATTCATCATGTTGACAACATAGACTGTAAACAAGCTATTTTACAGTCTTTGGTTGACAACTTCAACCCTAACCTTATCAATGCAATCCTTGTTAGCTACAGGTTGCTATGCTAGTTGTCAGTTAGATTCTGGCTCACGAAGTTTAGATAGCAGTACTACATATATATAGAACACCTATCAGTAGGGAATTTAAAATAATAAGTTGGGGGGAAACCCCCCAAACCCCCCTAATACAAACAACCTATTTTACAATCTTTGGTTGACAACTTCAACTATCAGTTGCGTTAAAATTGTTCAACGTCCACGACCAGAATGATGATTTGATTACTACCCATCTCCATAGAAACAGACGAGGTAGTAGCCTTCTAGCAGAGCCCGTCTACGGACAGCCTCCCCACTCTATTAATCCCATACAAACCGAATTTGGCAGTTCACCAGAGTTCACCTAGATGGCGATCGCGGGTGAGTCCAAAATACATGGGGTCCTATGGAGCTACATGGCTAAATGTATTGTTTTCACCTATTTAACAACTGAAACCCTCAGATTTGATTTGATTTTTCGCAAAATGGATATGGATTATCAATCAAACGTGAAATAATCCGAGTCATGTCCTTTTGTTTTCTTACAGGTTGGGTCGTTGTTGCCCATAACACGCTAGCATTGATGCTATGCTATGCTATGATCATGCTAATGAATGACGTCATTGACACGTTTGAAAGGCTTTTTAGAACAATTAAGTGACTTTAAAAAATATAATACTCAACCAAGTGTATTGTCTTTGCCTCCCCTTTCGAATACAATATTCAAATTACTTGAAAAAAAATTATATCCCGAGAAAAGTGGATTTTGAGCGGTACTGCTCCATAGACCTCCATTCATTCTGGACTCGCCCGCGAGCGCCCCTAGATGCAGTACCACACCGGAAGAGTTCCGAGAGTGAAGGATTTCCCCTTATTAGACATTCTCTGCTTCTAGCCTCAGCTGGCCAATCACAGGGCGAGTAGGGCGGGACTCTTCCCCTACCCCTACAAAAAAAAAAATTTGCGGCCCGGACGCCGAGCTTCTGTATGATGATTGGAGGAACCGTCATAGAGGCTGGACTCTTTCTGATTGACAGCATATGTCGCGATCTGACAGGAAGTGGTTCAAGTTCAAGGGATGCGCTAACGTTAGTGTTGGCAGGTGAAGTCGAGAGGCAAGGCAAGTTGCAGCTCAAATTCTCATAATTTGTGAGCAATACAGTCGGTTTCTATTTGTCTTTGTAAATAGCATACTGTAAATAAAATCGTAATGTGGAGTTACAGAGTTTGTGACTTGCTTTTGTTTCAGTTGTGTATTTAGGCTATGTTAGGTTATGCTATATAACAGTGTAGGCTACATTATGCTAATGTTTACTGAAATTTAAAAGCCCACCAGGGGAGATTCAAAATAAAACAGCAATGCAGATGAACATACACAGAGAAATAACTCTAGAAGGCTAGCCTAAACTCCCCCCAAGCTGCCATGTCTGTCATGCCAACTCTATAGCCTACTGTTTGGTCTATTCTGGGTTTGGGATCATTTTTGCCCTCAAAGAACAATATAGCACCTTAATAATATTAATTTGATAATTTACCATTTTTATCAGAGCAGCAACCGCCACTGCTACAGACTGACATTTTAAATTTACAGCTGCATTACTGTTCATTTGAGAACAATGTGACACATTGTCAACAATGTTGACCATTTTGGCTCCCTCAGTTGACTTTCCTTTGTATTTTTTCCAACTTCAGACATGTCCAGAGGGGACATGCATACTACTGCAAGAAAAATGAAAAATGGCTTTACATTTCATGCTGTCCTTCCAAAAGGGTAATGAAATTAGTATTTTTATGGACAAATAGCTACTTAGGTCAACTTTAGAGCTGAATATAGGGAATTGCCCAAGGAATATCATCGGACACCCACCTTATTCTTATGGAGTAACCCCTAGGTAACAAGAAAAAGCAAAGAAAAAAAACTTTAACCGACAAAACCAGGTTGACAGGTTCACCAAGATTCTGGTCTTTGATTGCCAGAATACATAGCTTATTGTGATGGTTATAGGTAGTATTCTGAGTGGTGAAATTATTTTGAGCACTTTCAGCATAACTGTGAATGCAACCAACCACTCCAGAAACAAAACTCACTGTTATCCAACTCTGTGTGAGGCTCCCCCAGGCTCATAGGAACTCTGTACCCCGACGGATCATCTGACTCCAGCAGTTCTATAAGATCCTCATGGGAAAGTGGAGGAGGAAGCGGCACTTGCGAAGACTGGCATATGTTCAGAAAGACTTTCTGTTGCTCTGGTAGAGTAAATGTTTTGGCACAGAGTCCTGAGGGAGGGGCAGAGAGAAGTACAGTAAGCTTGTCGTCAATCACAAACATGCCAGAAATTGCCCAAAAGTGTTTTGGGATTTGTTGCCAATTACATGTTGCAATAACGCCTAGATCTGCAAAAGTCTTCATACACACTACTGACCCAGTTATGACGCAAATCCCAGTTTTGATATCTCAGTTTGAACACAGACAATTCTGGCTATATATCCCTGCACACATGACAAATACTAGTATTCCGATTACTGTGTTCAATTATATAATATATAATGTTCGAGTTAGCAGCTGTGAGAAGTGAGAACCCAACTTCAGCATCTCAGTTTCTTTTAGAGTAGGCTATTCTGGCTGGCATCACCGATTCCTCAAAATCAGGATAAGGGCTTATTCAGGCTTACGTGTGCAAACACTAAACAGGATACTTCATAGATAAGAATACTCATGTCCATGTAAACACAGATGTTCTGTTCATGTTCTATACCCATGGTCATATGTCATGTTCTATACCCATTCTGAGCACAAGACCCTTATGGTGTTAAAGGGCTGTGTATGCCTACTCTATGTGCAGCAAAATACACAGCAATATTTGAAGTTCAAACATTAGAATCAATGAAGAAGGCTAATGCTAGACAAAAGACTAACTAACCAGGCTGAGGGTGGATGGTCTTAGAATCTGAGGCTCCACTGTTTTGCATTTTCCCCATTGTCTGTAAAGTACAAAAGTATGATTAAACATCATATTGCTATTATATGGCATGAATTGTCCACTCAGCTAGCCCCTGTTTGATGTTGGTGATGTGAAACATTTATTGTAACATATTGAAAATGTAATTAATCGAGAACAGGAGAATAGAAGGTTAAAATTAAGCTGTCATTCATGTGTAAATTGATGCTGACTTACTGCATACCTGTCAACATTTAGCTTTCCAAAAACGGGAGTTTTTTTCGGGGGGGGGGGACAGTGTTTATACCGGATCTGTGTTTGCATATTTAATACGTTTCATACACGTGTTTCAACACTGCATTTCGGTCGTTGCTTTTACCTTACCATAGACCTCTGAAGTTCGCCTACAAAAAAGCTGCCATCTTTGACATCCGGTATCTGGCGATTTTTCCTATGGGAAAATAACATGGGGATTTTGAATTATCGCACCTGCTAAACTCTCGCGGGGATGAAAAAGTCTGAAATGCAGACGTTTTCCTGAACACACTTTTGTCCTCTGCCTTCGAGTGGTTATTGTGATCTCCAGTACGTGAAGGCGGCACACTTAGATTTTTGCTACCCCAGAGCTAACTTTCAATGCAACTTGCCATAGGTAGTTAGCTTCAATTAAGAACCGGATCTCCTTATATGGGCAAAGATGGCCGTTTTGGTTCTTTTTTGTAGGCGAACTTCAGAGGTCAATTACCTTACACATGCCAGTTATGTATCCACCAGCTGCCTGCCTGCAGCCTACTCCCAAAACTCCAAAGCTAGGAAGGCAATTAAGCCAGGCTATCAGTGTATCAACAACACTCAATAACAGTTTATGTGATGTGTTAATCAATTAAATTCCGAACAACAGCTAGTTCTGGAGTAGGCCATTCATCTAGCCCGCTTGCTTACGACGAGACTCAGGCTGCGCAATTGGCCCCCGCTTCCTTATTTGGGTTTTGGGTTGCCAGGTTTTAGCCTATGACAAAACGGTTGAAATTAAAACTAAGTGATCGTGTATGTGTAGGGTGTATTTCATACACAACCTGGCAACCTGAATGGATCAATGATTTTAAAATGAAGTTTGATGGCCATGCAAATTACGGTAGTTTTCCGGGAGAAATAACAAAACGGGAGGGTGCTGGGAGATGACCTTGAAATACGGGAGAAACCCGGGAAAAACGGGAGCGTTGACAGGTATGACTTACTGGCACATGTGAAATGGGTGACCTACTATTTTTTACAGTCTATGGTGATCTACTGGCACATATGAAATGGGTCTTACTGGTATGTCTGTTTAACCCTAGCCGCTCTCTCTTTGAACAATAACATTACCTGCAATAACAGCTGCTGATACAGCTCTTCTTCCTGAGTGAACTCAGAACCAAGGAGAGACGAGTCTGTTTCCATGACTACTGTAAGACGGAAAGACAAATGTTAGCTTGTTGGCTAACTAGATGACTTCATACACATTCACCACACAAACTGCTTAAGATACTGCTACACATGTTATTAACATTACTTTTTTGCTGATGCTGTTTGTAATGTTGGTTATTGATAAGTGTACCGTTATTGTTAGTGATGCTATTAAAACCTCATCCTTACCTCACGTTGCCGAAGTTAACACGTGCCTAGGTTAAATTAGCACCGCAGTTTCACACTTGTTATATCGATTATATCAAAGTTTATACATGTACTAGTTGGCTTCTACCAGGAGGTTTTCGTGATCATGATACAGCCAGAGAATGTAAACGGGCTCTGATACATACAGCCTTTACATTTAGCAGCGTAAACATCCGGGTAAGATCCGTGTTTTTGTCAATACAAAAGTCCCCGTATGGAAACGTAATTAAAATAGACTATAACACATTGACATCGGAACTTCATAGGCTACTTACAACTTGTTGTATTTATATTATATAGTTATATTAGATTGTAAGTACTAATAGATGGCTTCTAACAAACGGGGAGGTTTTCGATAATGTCACAGCCTTTAGTAGGTTACTTTTGTGAGAGCCAAGGGTAGGCTACATGCAAATTGTTCACATCCGGGTCAGATCACAGCCAATCCAAAGTGGCGCAAAGCGGTACAAAATGTGACCGCCGATCAGTCTTGCACATTCTCTCCGCAAAAATAAATAACGCTTATCAATTTGTCTCCATCTCCTACTTCACCCCCTTCGTTTGCAACTTTTGTGTAAATAATTGTAGGCCTATGCATGTGTTTGTTTTGTGTGTTTCTCTGGTTGTGTTTGCTTGTGTGCGCGCGCGTGTGTGTATGTGATTTGAGGTTTAAATATAAATGTAGTGCAAGGCAGTTTAGTGTGGTACTAAAATGAAAATATTGTAACTGTAAAGTTGAAAAATATAGGGGAGAGCGGGGTTGGTTGTCACACTTTTTACTTAAAATGAATTTCCGCAATAAACTGAATGTCTCAAAATGTACGTTTAGACATGAAAAACAGTTAAAGTTGTCTCACATCAAGGTTATAAATCTTTCATTTCAAATTCCAACGTAGATGACCTCTGACACTAATTCTGATCATTTCTGTATAACGGTTTTGACCAGTGCCCTCGAGTTGCTGAGATCTGACACATGTGACAACCTACCCATGTGACAACCAACCCCACTTTCTCCTACATGAGGTAGATGAGTAGAACAGTGGTGATTGTCTTTGTTCAGTGTTTGTTCAAGGGTGGGGGCTATTTCTGAGTGTTTAACAGAGTGGCTGCTTGGGGAAAGACGCTGTCTTTCTGTCGATTGGTTTTGGCGAATGAATGCCCTGTATCGCCTACCTGAGGAAAGAAGGTTGAACAGTTTGTGACCAGGATGTAAGGGGTCTTTTTCCTGACCCTGGACCGGTACAGGTCCTGGATGGAGGGAGGGTCAGCTCCAATGATCCTCTCTATAGCCCTAATTGTCTGTTGCAGTCTGTCCCTCTCCCTCTTGGTGGCTGACCCAAACCAGACAGTGATGGAGGTGCAGATGACAGACTGAATGATGGCTGAGTAGAAAGTGGTCAGCAGTAGTGATGGGGACGAGACCGCCTTTGCCGAGTCTGAGTCAAGACCGAGTCTTTGAAGGGTCGAGACCGAGTTGAGACAAAGTCCGTTGGTTTTTAAATACAGTCGAGTCTGAGTCAAGAACGAGTCTTTGAGGAAGCAAGTCCGAGTCGAGACCAAGTCCTTTAGGAGTTGAGACCAAGTCGAGACCAAGACCATAAAAACATGTCAGTTTTCATATTCATGATTTAATATCACCCCAGTTAATAATCAACAGTGAGGCCTACAGACTAAGCTAGATTGGGAATTGTTTAGAGCAGGAACGGTTCCCAAACTTTTCCACGACAAGGCCCCCCAAATACCACTAGGTTCTGGCCAAGGACCCCCTTGATGTGTTATTAAAACCATCGACAATACTACGGCAAATGTAAAAATACATTAAGCTAATCCTAATAATAATTTTAGCCACAAGCATTTCGCGATGGAGCATACAGTGTGTAAAAATTGTATTTGGGGCTTTCTGCTATATGAGAGCTATCACTCTACTATTATTCCCAGTCATTATCATGGGAAATATAATGTTCAGATATGCCTCACATTATTATAATGACATTGTATAACAACCCTCATAGTAATAGGTATATTTTACATTTTTCAAATGTATTTATTTGTTTTTCCTTCCAACTTGCTGAGGCCCCGGCCCCCACTTTGAAAACCACTGGTTTAGAGGATCTGTGATCACACCAGGCAGTAACTGAAGTGAAGTCACTGACACTCACCGGCAATAGAGATGAATAAACGGCTCTGACGGCAGTATCTTTGCATTGCAGCATGGGATGTCATTTTCAAATAATGCCCGTCAACATTGCATTTTATTATTGTTGTTGTTGTGAGTTGTGTGTTTTTTTATATGAACATAAAAAATGTGTTGGTCTCGAGGACTCGGTCTGAAATTACGAGTCCTTCTCCTCCCACTGTGGTCCGAGACGAGTCCGAGAAAGCAGAAATCGGTCTCGAGACCGGACTCAAGTCCGAGATCGGACTCGAGTACTACATCACTAGTCAGCAGCTCCTTAGGCAGGTTAAACTTCCTTAGCTGTCGCAGGAAGTATAACTTCTGCTGGGCCTTTTTGTGGACAGAGTCAATGTGGGGAGACCACTTTAGGTCCTGTGAAATGGTAGTTCCCAGGAACCTAAAGGAATCCACACAACAAGTGTGTCGTTCTGGATGGTGAAGGGGGAGGGGGGGGGGGGGGCTTCTCCTAAAGTCCACAGGGTTTTTGGGGATTAAAGTGTAATTCTGGCGAAAATTGACCCAACGGTGTTTTTCTGCATTAAAACACATCAAACTAGATGTACCGCAGAGCGGTACAAAATATGACCGCTGCCCAGTCCAGCACATGTTTTCCACAAAAATAAGTCACGCTGAAAGGCATATATGATTCTAACTGTCTCACTGAATTGCATTATGCACACTCAATTCTCACTGGTATCTGCTAGACAACAAGTACCAAAACATGATTAGTTCATAGATTTCACATGTAATATACATTTTATACAACCCCACCCCCATCTTGCCTGTTCATAATTCTGAGAAATTCTTGAATTGTGTGCATGTGTGCGTGCACATGTTTATGTTTATGTGTGTGTGGGTGTGTGGGTGGGTGTGTGTGCGTGCATGTGCTTGTGTGTTTGCCTGTTTATGTGCCTGTGTGTGTGCATGTGCATGCATGCGTATATACATGTCTACTGTGTGAGTATGTGTCATACGTAGGATTACTGTGAATGTATGTGTGTGCGTGTATATCTGTTTATGCACATGTGTGCATATGGAATGGGTTTACATGACCCCTGGAGGCAAACATACGCAAAAAATTGGTTCTCAAGATACAGTCCTACGGTTCTCAAGATATTCACAGAAAACTGTGTCTGCCCTACCCTCCTTTCGGGGGGTCCAGTCCAGCGGGGGGGCTACAAAACAAAACGAAAAGCGATGGTTCAATGCTATCCATGTGGGGTTACATGCCCACCAAGTTTCGTGTACCCCGGTCTTACAGTGTCCCGGGAATCCTTGACGGAAATTTGGACATGCGAAAAAGAAAAAAAAAAACTGACTAAACCTATATGACCGCCGCTTCGCTGCGCGGCGGTCATAATAAGCTATGGAGACAGTCATTTTCGTTTGAACGACCATTACAGAGCCTGGTATATGCTATAGCCCCAAATCGCAAACAGTGGATTAGCTAAGGGCAGAAGACTGTTAAAGGTCTGGTATGGGATTCTCTTTTTTGATCTTTTCCATATAGTGCAACCTACACTGGCCTGGCTCGCTCTCGCGCATCTGAGTTTTCGCTTGTGCATGATTGCGGGTCCATGTTCTTCGAATGGGTGGAGTCAGGGTCAGCGTTGGAGGAAAGAGGGTAGGACCATTTGAGTTGTGTATTTTCAAAATCTGCCGGCCGTTTTGCAGTCCTATATGCTATAGCATTGGTTCTCAAAGTGGGGTCCGCAGCACATTGTCAGGGGGTCCCTGACAAAGTTTGCTACAAAATATAAAATTGTCTTATACTATATGGCGAAAAATGCTACAGTATCAGTATTTGCCCAGTTGATCTGCTGATACGTTACATCAATACGTCAAAACACTTTATTATTAATTAACCGCCAACAAAATGAAAGTTATGTGAAGCAAACACTATGTGTTCAACACAATAGGCCTACATTTGACAAAGAAACAACAATCCTTTAAAAAAAATCCTACATACTGTCAAAGTTTGCTAACATGACTATTGTCGTATTAGCACTCTATGTTTTTAAAAACACATATAAGCATCTAACAGAAAAAAGGCTATACATCTACATGATTAACTTAAGTTTTATGTGTTGCGATTATGAGGGGTCCTTGGAGAATTTTCCACTCCATGAGGGGTCCCTGGCCCACACAAGTTTGAGAACCCCTGTGCTATAGCATATACCAGGCCAAGCTCTGTAGTGGTTGATCAATGAAAATTACTGTCTCCACGGCTTATTTGATGTGTTTTATTGCAGAAAAACACCCTTGGGTCAATTTTCGCCGGAATTACACTTTAACTTCAGGTGGTTCTTACTGCACCATTGAACCAGCTGTTCCACCTCCCGTCTGTAAGCAGTCACCATCCTGCATCAAACCAATGACGGTGGTGTCATCTGCAAACTTCAGGAGTTTCACAGACAAGTTCTCTGAGGTACAGTCATTAGTGTATAGGGAGAAGAGCAATGGGGAGAGGACACCCCTCTTGGGGTGCCAGTGCTGATGGACCGGGTTTTGGATGAGATGCACCCCAGTCTGACATGCTGCTGCCTGTCAATCAGGAAGCTAATGATCCACTAACAGGTGGTGGCAGGCACTCAGAACTGGGTGAGCTTCTGATGTAGGAGTTCAGGAATGATGAACACTAAGTTGAACACTGAGCTGAAGTCCACAAACAGGATCCTGGCATGTCCCTCAGGAGTCAAGGTGATGCAGGATGTATTGACCCATATTGACGGCATCATCCGCCGACCTGTTCGCCCTGTAGGCAAACTGCAGGGGTGCAACAGGGGTCCTGTTATCAGGTGGTTTAACACCAGTCTTTCAAAGGATTTCATGTTTCAAGCACACACCTGATAAGGTTGATATTCTCTAGACTGGAATGCTCAAAAATGCTAAAAATGTACCTGAAATGGTCAGAAGGGTTTGAGGATCATGAAAACATGCAAAATTCACATTCATAATTCTCTAGGACCAAGATCTTAGCATATGTGGTCTGCATAAAGAAGGATTTTGACCCCCACCTTGTGCGATCGGTTCCAGTGGCTCCTCCTGAAATATCTGGTTCCACTTATGTATAATCTTTGCCATCCTTCTCTTTGTCTGCTCAACTTCTGCAAATGCACAGGTTCCTACTGACTTCTTCCACAGCCCCATCTTCCTCATAGTCCACAGGACTGAAAACAGTGCATTATGGTAAAAGTGGGAATGTTGATGTTATCAATCTAACAAACTAAGAAAACTGAAAAAAATTCTGTAGCTTAAAAAAGCTGAAAACCTAAAAAGCTGTACAAAAATGAGTAGCCTACTACCCATGTTATTCCGAATGGTCTATAATCATTGTTGAGATTGCATTTTGTGCAACATGCATAAAGTGCACAAAATCTGTGGACCACATGCTTTCAGTGTTGCCAAATAACAGATGTTCCCCTTGGCCAGGAAACAGAGAGAGCAGCTATGCTATCCTATTTGGTTTCAGTTATAGGTATCAATATGTTGTCAACTATTAAATTCCAACTACATTAGGTTAAAGCTGCAGTTGGTAAGATTTTTTTGATCATATTCACTGAAACCAACACTATGCTCCGACAGAACAACATAAATAAGCCTGTTTTAGAAAACAACCTGCACTTCTACCTCCACCTAAAGCCTGTTATTTGTTTTCCAAAAATCCACAGCTCCTGGTTCTTCTGGTCCAATCAGAGCAGGGCTGTGTGAGAACTGACTGACAATCACAGTCTGGTGCGCACTGACGAGCACAAACTCGATAAGAGGGTGCTCAGTGGTAGTGGGGGAGGGGCATGAGAGTTGCAAACATTCAACAGTCCCCTCAATCTGTCAGACTTGCCAACTTCAGCTAATTAGGTAATCTGGTCATTCTACAGAAAAGGTGAAATTTGGGTGATGTAAACAATGTAAAAGGTATTTCTTTAAACATACCCAAAACTTGCTTAATAGCATTAATAAATTAATCGACAAAATAAATGAACGAAATGTGACAATAATAATCGTTAGTTGCAGGCCTATGTGGCTGTTCTACAAAAAAATATATATATATGTGGGCACAAGAAAAAAGAAAAACAGTAAATATAAATACAACAATAAATAGTACATTATTCATAAACTGTTTATTTTGTGTAAAGAGGAATTCGACATGAGCAACTCGACATATAAAGTAGCCAATAATTATTTGCATGAGGATGAGACATGAGGATGCAGTTATACAAAGAAGTATTATTAGGTAAAGCAGTAGCTTATTGTAATAGTTTTACCATACTGTTGGCACAGTAACAGCCAAACTCATGACTCAGAACTCGAACACCTATCTGTGGGGTAATGTTGATGGGTTATGTCAGCCATATCTATTAGGCACTTCTCATTTGGCAATTGAAAATAAATTAGGAAAAATATATTATAAAAACTATTCATGATTCTGAATGGGTCCCAGCTGTCAATCTGAGTTGGTCAGAAAAAGTCTAACACTAATTTAGCAGTGAACATCATAAATCGCACTTGAACATGCAGTAGAATATTAGCCTGACGAGCCAGACCCACATTAAAATGTAGGGTCTGGGCACTCACCATTGGCAGTGCTCAGTTCGAGGGGCGGGATAATCGGTTGTCTTTCAAATTCCCTCTGCACGCAATAGGACAGTCGCATGCGTATTCCCACCAGCAAAGCTAGTTGGCTAGTTGGCAACTTAAAAAAAGCTTTTAAAACTCGTGTCACGCTGTTCGCCAACAGCAACATCCATCTTCTTTGTTTTCAAGTAGCAGGGAATTCAAGCCAAACCGTTGCAACTCTGCCATCAATCATTATGTTAAGCCCGCCTAACGTCTCTATACACGATGTGATTGGCCCTATCGAAGTTTAATTTTTCAATTACACATTTGCTGCCGCTAGGGTGCGTCTAGATTTCTAGGCTAGTAGAATATTGTATGCATGCATGAAATGAAACAGAGCCAAAATCATTAGGCCAGCCTCAGAGCAATGTAAAATGTTTGTTTGGACTAAAAAAAAACAATCCTCCTTTCACATCCAAAAATTCTGACCAGCACAACTGTAACATCTTTGGTGTGGTGGCTGATTGGATTCTGGGGAGGGTCACGTGCCACTCTACAGTCATGTCCTCAGCTGCAGTTCAATGTTGCAAATGGACAGGAGTCAGGTTTGTCTATGGCTCTGTGCCAGTTATTTACACATCTTAATACTGATGTAGCAGGACTGGGATCTTATACACAGACACAAAAAAGTCGGCAATGGTAGACAAAAATAATATATAACTCCATGAGAACATCACCCATAACACAGTAACTGACTCCTAGCCACAAACAGAACACATGCTGACATTATCACAAAAAGGGGAACACAAATACATTCTAAAAGTGAACATTCTAACATTTCATGATTCACGTTCACAATCATAGTGCCTTATGGGGTGATAGATCACGCACATGTATACAGAAGAGTATGACCCCACTTTAACACAACACAACACAATGCCCATGACATGTTAAAAGGATACATTTTTTTGTTCTAGATAGCTATAGCCTATATGTCACAATACAGTGCAACTGCAGTTTCACGTTTTCAATTTTCCACATTTTGTTATGTTTCAGACTCATCTTAAAAAAAAAAGTCTCATCAATCTACACACAACGCTCCAATACTTCACAAAAAACAGGTGTTTGGAGTGTTTTGTAAATGTAAAAAAATAAAAGACTGAAATCATTAATTTACATAAGACCCTTTGTTATGATGCTTGCAATCGAGCTCTGGTGCATTCTACTTCTATCAATGGTCCTTGAGATGCTTCTACAACTTGATTGGAGTCCACTTGTGCCTATATGAATTCATTGGACAATATAGATGCAAGCAGCAATGAGGGAGCTGTCTTTTTTGCATTTTTGTTCATTTCTGCGACCCCTAGAGGTTAAAGGTCACCCGATTTCTTGAGTGTTCTCCTAATGGGGTCAGATTGAACTATTTGGCTACAATTCCCAACGACGTGTGTGGAAGAAACCAGGCACTGAGCTGCACTGATGGTTGTCATTCTGTAAGAGTTCAATTGAACCACTGCTTTTGACATCTTGAATGAATCAGAAGCGTGGCTGGATTCTGAGATGTTTCTACCTTTGTCCTCATATCACAATTAGCCATTCAGTCATGTTAAGACAGGGACCTGTTGAAATATAGGCCCCCTAATAGTGGCTTCCATTCATCATGCCAATGTCTTCATGTGCCATAACATCTGAAAAGCTTTGCATGCAGATCTGTTGGGAATGTAAGTAGTCCTGGTTCTCTTGTTGAGTCCTATTGCCCAAAGCCATAGGTGGCACTGAGTGCCTCCTGGTGCAGGTGAGATTGGCAGTCTATGATGGGGACAGTGTAGTGGGCATAGCAGGTCCTTCCTCTGCGAGCCATCTGCAGTCATGGCAACACTGGAGGAGGCATCCAGCTCTAGATCACGGACCCCCCCCCCGATGATACAGCATTCAACCTGATTGTGTTGTCTCCTTCACATGCTACAAGTAAAAAAGACAGACAAGTAACTATCGCCTTCTATACCGTCTTTACACAATATCCCATCACAGACATACTGAAGTTTCAAAATATTAAATGCTTTCTACTTTCTACACACAACATAAGCGAAACAACACTGCTTGAGATCAGATTTAAGCCTAATGTCTGAAGCTGGGTTTCCATTCAGCTCAGTGAAAATTTGGCTTAAGAAAATAGTATGTCCTTCCATCAACTGTGTTATGGAAATTAAAAATGGACATTCTCCTCATCGAGGGAAGAGTTCTGAACAGCTGTGAGATCAGTTTGCAAGGATGTCAGGGGAACGTTTACATTAACACATAGGTAGAAATGCAACAAATGTGAATATATGCGAATAAACATCATCTTAAAGTACAGTCATACACATACAAATAGACATGTATAGTAGTCTAGCTTATACAAAGAGTACTTACTACAGTATCTATAAGGCTGTGTAT
Source organism: Alosa pseudoharengus (assembly GCF_046254945.1). Classification (NCBI taxonomy): domain Eukaryota; kingdom Metazoa; phylum Chordata; class Actinopteri; order Clupeiformes; family Clupeidae; genus Alosa; species Alosa pseudoharengus. Next base: position 20,216,917 of record NW_027468774.1, on the reverse strand, counting down.
TTAGCTGTCTGTAGCAGTGTCTCTGCTTCAGTAACAATCCCACAAAAAATATGTTTAAAATCACAGATACCATCAGGAATCCCAGCACACTTAGACTCTCTCCTAAGACACAAAACACAGAGGATATGAAAGTGTTTTATTGGCCATGTCTGACCTATAGTCTGACCATCAACAATCCAGGCACAGAAAGACAAAAAGGTTATAAAGATGTGTGGAGAAATGCAGAACTTGTTTGTAAATTCAAATTGAAAGGAACAACATTGTCCTTAATGTAGGAAAATATGGCAGTTGCTGACCAATAAATCAGGCTATAAAATATGAGGCTGACATGTCATTGTCAGTGTCAACTCATGATTGTGGATAGTTGTTGCACTGTACATGAGGGGTACTTACCGCTAAATGTTGAAGAATAGATGGAAGAATGGACAGAACTGGTGGTGGACGTTTTCTTTTCTGTCAAAGATTAATAAAGACATCGTATTAACCCTCTGATCATGAAGAGGAACTGCTCCACCTTTCATATATGACAGTGTGACAAAGTAGATTAAGTAGTAGTTAAACTATGTTTAGTGAAATGGAATTCTTCACAAACTTAATCTTATTTCACATTAATCAGCTTGCCAATGCTCAAATAATCGTGTAAGAAAGTGTGCCAAGGAAGGGTATGTGCGGGGAAAGCAGAAATAACATCAACACTAATAAATTAGCTGTCAATCAAGTGCTTACCAGGAGATGAGGTGGAGGTGGTGGATGTTGCTGTTGTTGTACCTGAGATTATTGGTCATTAATTAATGATCATGGCATATAGATTGTGAGCTGATAATGATATATAATCATTAGATTATAGATACATAATGTTTATAACAGATATTCTTCATTCTTTAATCTCAACTATGTTTAGTGAAATGGAATGCCTTTCCAGCTTGCTACTTATATGCACACGCACGCACGCACGCACGCACACACACACACACACACACAAACAACATAATGTTATTTCACCAAAATCAGCTCACAAATGCTCAAGTAATCATGTAAGAAAATGTGCCAAGGGAGGGTATGAGGGAGGGAGATAACATCAACACTGTAATACATTAGTTAGCAAGAGATATTTTTTTGTCTATCTAGTACTTACTAGGAGAAGCGGGGGAAGTGGTGGATGTATTCCTGGTTGTGGGCGTTGCTGTAGTTGTACCTGAGGTGGTGGATGTTGCTGTTGTTGTACCTGAGATTATTGGTCATTAATTAATGATCATGGCATATAGATTGTGAGCTGATGATGATATATAATCATTAGATTATATACATAATGTTTATAACAGATATTCTTTACTCTTTAATCTCAACTATGTTTGGTGAAATGGAATGCCTTTCCAGCTTGCTACTTATACGCACGTGCAAGCACACACACACGCACACGCACACACACACACAAATAACATACCGGTAGCCTCACAATCAGCTAATCAGCTCACAAATGCTCAAGTAATCGTGTAAGAAAATGTGCCAAGGGAGGGTATGAGGGAGGGAGATAACATCAACACTGTAATACATTAGTTAGCAAGAGATATTGTTTTGTCAATCTAGTACTTACTAGGAGATGCGGGGGAAGTGGTGGATGTATTCCTGGTTGTGGGCGTTGCTGTTGTTGTACCTGAGATTATTAATTATTAATTAGTTGAGCGTTGATACAAAAGGGCTGTGTCTCATTTGACATTGTTATCTGTACACATTGTAAATGTTGGAATTTTTCCTACTGGTCGGGGATCGAACCAGCAACCCTTCGGTTACAAGCCCGAAGCCCTAACCAGTAGGCCATGGCTGCCCCTAAAGAAGGACTAAATAGAGAAACGACTAACGTCTGGAAAATGCGGGTGTTACCTGCAAGGGGCAATACAAAACACACACACACACACACACACACCTGAATACACTAATTTAAATTCAGTCAACTTGCAGCTGCTAATCTTGTAGCAGAAAGTATGACAAGGGCGAGCATAGGTACCGTGTGCTACATCAGTAAACAAGTTATGTTGTCAAACTACACTTACCAGGAGAAGAGGTGGACATAGGGCATGCCGTACTATTTTCTGTTGATAGAAGCAAGAATATTATTGGTCATTAGGGTCGATGGCCCAATGGTTCACATTTCGGCAATTTGATGATAAATAGTGCTTCAGATCTACAATTCTAATGCAATGCACTTTTTGCCAAATTCAATTTCTCATTGTGGCCTTCTACTTGTCATTCTAGGCATCATCCACACTATTTTGTTTGCATTTTGTTTTAAATACAATACGATAGTAGGGAATATACGGCACATTGCAAGGCAAGTCTTGTTCTTTACACCCAACACAGTGATCATTATGCCACCAAGCGCATGAGTTGACAAGTTGTCAAATGAACGTTGTACACCCATGGGCGTGTCAATGAAAAAAAAAAGGGGTCAGGCGCATGATCAACGCTGCTATTTTAAATGCCACTAAATTATAACACCACTGACCAAGAAATGTAAAAGACGTAAAAGTAATGTAAAAGACGCATGAAAGACACATCTATTTTGAAGGCGCAAAATATAACGCCAACACCTTAGCAACGAGTCCCAGGCAACGACTGGTCTGCTTGAAGGAATGTCTTTAGGATTTAGTTATATAATAGCACATTATTACATTATTATTATTTTTTTTTCAGTCTATGTTTTTGATTGTAACCCCTTGTCAGTCAATAGTGAAAATAAGACTTTGTTATGTCGTTGCCTATGAGTTCAAATACTAGGCGAGTGCAGATTCGTGCAGGCTATACTCTGCTTGTCACACACACATATTTTAGCAAAACAAGTTTTAGTGTAACCCTGCTGTTGCATACATGGTCTCGTGTGCAAGCAGATTCCTTCTGCAGAGATGCGCTCACTCGTTGTCAAAATACCAATACGCTGTTTGATTTTGCTTGCTCTTAAAAGGCAATGGCAGATGTCTCATTGGTTAATGGATGTTACACCCAAAACACACCCATGACTAATTAAGAAACATAATAACAACTCTTCTGAACTATGTGTTTGGAGGAGAGATTTTTCAGGCTTTTGAAATAACGAAAGTGAATTCAGACACGCCAGACACGCCCGCACACATCACACTTTAGACTATGCGCTTAGATCGCTAAAATAGAGCTCCATAGACCTCAATGTTAAAAAGAGAGCCCGATCACTGCATAAATGTGCGGGGGCGTGTACTGCTACCCTATTTGCATACATTTCCAGGGACAGGAAATGGCCTCTCATGAAGTATCTTCATAATCAACCATCTTTGGCGTGAGTGTGTGTGTGAGAGTGTAAAAAAAAAAAAAGAGAGACAACTTGTGAACAATTGAGAGGCGAACAAATAACTAACCAAATTTTCAAAGTGCAAAGTTGTCACTATATCACTACCACATCACAGAAAAATATAAAAAATATATTTAAAAGGATCACGTCACTGCACGAAACACATAGTACAATCTGAAATGTAATGATTTGATATTAGCACAATCCAGGTATGGTTCTTGGTAGGAAAACTAAGTTGCAGGCCTTTGCTGAGATACAAGACTATGTGTCAGATTGGATGGCAGTGAAATTACAATTGGGCAAATTTGAGAAAAAATTACAAAGAAAAATAGAGAAGTTGGAATTAGAGATCCGAGACAGGATTTGGAGAATAGAGATGGACAGACGTGATTTGGAGGAACAACTCATGGAAGTGGATGTGTTGCCAGAACAGAGTGTAATGAGGCGAAGAGGAGTAGTCTCAAAGGCCCACTCAACGGGGAGGAGCCAACTCCTCTCATACACACAGGCACCTAGTGTGGGCGTGGGGCGCAACAGGCAACCAAGCACCCGCCTCAATCCGACTCTGCCTGACTTGGACACATCAGTGCCATATGCCATGGTGGAGACATCTAGAAGTGCAGTGGACATTGATACAGACCCCACCTGACCAACAGCCAGCAGGTGACACAAAACAAATCATTCTGGCCCCATCAGAAGCCACTGCTTTCTACAATCCACAAAGACAAGGAATAACGTCTGCAACCAACCATCATCAAACTGCTTCACTCCAGTATGGCTATCCACAGCCACTAGCCATAGCTTCAGTACCCCCTCCTCCTCCATTGTTGTTACCAGTGCCACCTGCTACCAACCCTTCCCCACCTCCATCTCCCCCACCTGCTACCAACCCTTTCCCACCTCCCCCTGCCCCACCTGCACCTTCCCAACCTCAATCTCCCCCACCTGCACCTACCCAACCTCCATCTCCCCCACCTGCACCTACCCAACCTCCATCTCCACCTGCCCTACCTGCACCTGACCCACCTCCACCGTCCCTACCCCCACCTGCAACTGCTGCACTAGTGAATGATGGTGCATCCACATCGATGCTGCCCAAGGAGCGGCTGCGTGTCTGTGCTTTACCAACCAGCAAGAGTCAACAACACCCTCTATGTTACTGACTTGCTTGAAGAATACATTGAAATTTAATTATTGATTGATACTGGTGCTGAACTTAGTCTTTTCATCCAACCTATTGAAGAAACACAAAATACCTCTGTAGGGCATCACCAAGACAGCTTGTGGACCAACCGGAGGAAAATGCAGTCTGAAGCAGACAACCCCAGTCACCATAGCCATTGGAGAAGGAGATGGAGAAATCTTGTGGAACCTGATACGGCTAAAATGAGAGGATCTCCTGGAACATCCTGCATGGGCTGAGAGTTCTTTTAGTTACTTAGTAAAAAGTAACTTTTAGTTCTGGACTCTCTATCCGACCACATAAAGACCTCGGGATACTTCAAGCCAGTACCTTTCTGGAAATGTTGCTGTTGCAGCTACCATCTTTCATGGGAGCTGCATCAATTAATTCTGGACTCTCTATCCGACCACATAAAGACCTCGGGATACTTCAAGCCAGTACCTTCCCAGAAATGTTGCTGTTGCAGCTCCCATCTTTAGGGGAAAGTCCATAGGAGTCGATTGCCGAGTGTGGAGTAACAATTTCGATCACAATTTAGTTCGCCGTTTTAAAAAAAAAAAAAAAAACATAGTCCAGTATTTCTTTCGAAATTGAAATGAAGTTGGACTACTGGACTATGTTTAAAAAAAAAAAAAAAAAAAGAAGCGACGAAATTGTGAATTTCCAGAGCGTGTTACTCCCCACTCGGCAATCGACTCCTACGGACTTTCCCCTAAAGATGGGAGCTGCAGCAGCAACATTTCCGGAAAGGTACTGGCTTGATGAAATTCATTCTGGACTCTCTATCCCAGTGTTTCTCAAAGTGTGGTCCGGGGACCACTGGTGGTCCGCAAGCTATCCCAAGTGGTCCGCGAGCAGACATGATAAAATATAATATAGATGAGTTGTTTGCAATATTGAACCAACTTGTATGTAAATCCAAACAGTTCTGCAACACTGCCTATGTAGGCTATGCTATGCTAGTTTAAATCATATGAATCCTCTGACATAATAAGCAAGGTGCAAAGACATTAAGCAAGGTGGTCCAGTGAGTAGGCCTATTGTGTAATATACTGTTGAAATACAGTAGGTCTACTCTTTTTTTTTTTTTTAGGCTAGGTGGTCCGTGAGTTTTTTTTTATTGGTTAAGTGGTCCTTGGTCTGAAAAAGTTTGAGAAACACTGCTCTATCCGACCACATAAAGACCTCGGGATACTTCGGTTTGGCTTTAGGGACCCTCTACTCACTACCAAGTGTAATGTTGTTTGGAACTGACATGATTTTGATGTCAACTCAACGTATGTACTCCCAATCATCCGTAAATTGATCTAAATTGCATTTTACTCCGGATAATTCCTTTAAAAATGTGTCAGCCAAATGTAATGTAATGTACTAGCTTTACTAAAACCTCCGTGTGACTAGCAGAGTATACCCTACATGCATTCTGCACTCGCCTATTAACTTGAACTCATAGGCAAAGTGAAACTAACTTCACCGTGGTCTCATAGCTAGCATAGCACGGCAAAACAGTTCTACACAGTTCTACGCGTGCGTGCATGCGTGTGTATGTTTATGTGTGTGTGTGTGTGGCATGCGTGTGTGTGTGTGTGTGTGTGTGTGCGTGCGTGCATGCGTGTGTGTGCATGCGTGTGTATGTTTATGTGTGATATGGCCCTCCATGAATGGAATTCCACGAAACGTGGCATGCATTTAGAGGGTCATAAGGTGGGGCGCGAACTGACGTGAAAAACAGTCGTTTTTTATTTATTTTTTATCTGTAGCCTGGGCCCAGGTAGCACCCGATGCGCAATGGACACTGTGTTATTCACAGGGAAGCGCTCGTGTCAAGGCAGCTTAGTTAGTCCCGACCTACATGAGATTTTGAACGTTGTTGTGAGAGTGGTGAATTTCATCAAAACCCGGCCCTTAAAAGCGCGTCTATTCTCCGCACTTTGCGAAGAGATGGTAGCTGACCAAAAGGCTGTACTGTTTCACAGCGAGGCAAGGTGGCTTTCCCGAGGTAAAGTGCTGTCGCGCGTGTTTGAGCTCCGAGTCACCTCTTCTTGGAGGAAGAGCGCATGTTTGAATCTGCAAGCACGTTCACTAATGAACATTTCTTGACGAAGCTGGCCTATCTTAGCGATATATTTGATATATATTAGCGATACATTTGAGTTAAATGTCCAGTTACAAGGCAAAGACAAGCACCTACCTCACCTAGCAAATAAGATTACTGCATTCACCAAAAAAACTTTGGGACAGGTATGGGACAGGCGCCTCGATCGCGACAGTATTATGCCTTTGAGATTTCTGAGCGAAATCGCTGAAACGTCTGATTGGGAGCCACTTTTGTGATCCCATGTATTAAACAGTAGGCCTACATCACATCCCTGCAAAGTTTATTTCAAAAATATTTCCCAACCAGCAGTGCTCAGTATGACTGGATTACGGATCCATTTAATGCAGCATGTTGGTATTTCATTGAATATACCGTAAAACTCCAAATAAAAGCCCGGGCTTTTATTTTCCCAAATCGCCAAACTGCACAGGCTAGTATTAGAGACAGGCGTCTATATGAGACAAGCCTTTAATTCCCTTTACACAAAACTTTTCCTCTGCAAAGATGGAAAATATTATCGAATTAATTATTTCATCTTATGTCTACCTATATGACTAGGCTATGTGATGACAATTACGGATCATCATTCATTTAGTGTTGAGATTTTGTTCATTGTGAGATACATAAGATCCAAATAGCGGGATAGCCAGAACAGATGAAACATGTTTTAATTAAACTTAATCTACAAAGAGATCGTATCACACTGAAAGCTCATATTTTGTCACTAGCAAATAGCCTATATCGGTCCTTTGTCAAATACAGTTGCATTATCAGCCCTGACCAAAACTGTTCAGGAATTATTTATGCAAAAGTGGAACGTGCTTAATGTTTCATTCTCCCTCCTTTTCGGCACGAATGAAACAGCATGAGAGAGCATGAACCATATTGTTTCTCCCGTTTTGTATTTGCCAAATTTGACAACAGTCTACATTCAAATCATAGCCTACTTCCAGGCTCGCAGGAACATATTTTTGACCAGGGGTGCTGAATAACAAAAAAATCATGGATGTCCGACGATTTCTCCCCCAGCAAATGATTCGAATTTAGACAGCTAAATACGCCATTTCACCGCCGTGTATGAGTAGGTCTAAGAGTGAGAAGTTTTATAATGCCCTGGGCAGCCACATACCACTGCAACTATGCGCAGCACTTGCCACTCCGACTCATCAATAAAAACTGCGCGCACACAGCAGTCCCATAGAAGCGCACTTGACTTTACATCATTAACCTATTTCAGTAGGTTATATAGCCAGAGAATGTCCGTAGACGGGCTCTGATATAGCCTAGTCTAAGGTAAATTCCTTTTCTGACTTCTTTCTCTTTATCGCCATGGCATTTAGAATAAAGAATAACGTTCGCGAACCGTTCTGGTTTTGTTGCCAGCATAAAAACAAGCTTACCATCGGCCTATCTGCAAATTTTAAACACAAGGGATGAATTGAACGATGACGAAGTCGGACATATAGGCATAGTTCATATTGGGAAAAAAAAGTTATACAATTTGGAACTCTAGCTTTTCCCCACCGCAGTCTTTTAATGCCATCTAATCATAACGTGCGCAGTCTGCGCCATACTTAAGCTCAAATCACACCCAAGATTCGCAACGAGATGAGCAGCAACTTCATGCAACATTCTAAAACCTTGCAACTGTGACCAGACATGTGAATGCTTTGCGACGGCTTGTAACGACGTGCAACATCTAATTCACACTGCTGTAACCTCCTTTCTGTAACGGTTTCGTGTCATTGCGAAACATACGATCTGACGGGAAGAATATTTAGAAGATTAAATACAACCCGAAACTAAAAAACAGACCAGGCCTCTACTGGAGACCGGCCTTTAACCCAAACCTGTAGCCACACCAGGCGTTTAAAAGAGACAGGCGTCTCTTAGGGACTCGGCGATTATTTGAAGTTTTACGGTATTGTACAATGCTGTAAAATGGCCTATGCTTCCTAATATGTTGCTGGAAAACAGAAATATGTGTGTTATGTATTTATTTATTATTATATCTGCAGCACCAGCTGATTTTAACTCTGTTGAAGAGGATATATTTATAACTTGTCATTATTCCAATAAATTTGACAATTTTAAGCTTGACCTACCACTTTCTTAGAGCGATGAGGGACAGGTGGGGCTCGAGAATGCCCCCTTGATCAAAGTGGGGAATGAAAGAAAATGTTTGAGAACCACTGATCTATGGTATCAAAATTACCATTAGATATGAATAAGACTTGCATTGCGCTTTGCGCCACGTTGCGCCGGGTGCACGATAGGGATAAATTAGATCCTTTTTTCTTGAATTATCTGCTCCTATCATCACAGAGCATATCGCATATATTTAATCTCTCCATTCTAATGGTCATATTTCCTAGTGCATGGAGACAGAGATGATTTAAATAATTACTGTCCAATCTCCAAATTACCCTGTAAGATTTTTGAATCATTGGTTAATACCCAACTCAAGTAATTTCTTTCAAGTCATCAAATATTAAAGGAACCATATGTAAGATTGTGGCAAAAACCTGTACTGCAATCAATTTCAAATTACTGTAGAGCGGTGTATCCCCTCCCCCTCCCCCCTGACTCGAGGTTGCCAACCCGGATGCCGAAACATTATTGACTTTGTGATTAGTAGATAGGTGGAGGGTGGCGCATCAGGCCAAAACACAACATGACATGACAAAACACAACATCAACATCAGTTGAGGGCTGCAACTTCACTTTTTAAATGACAATATCCTGGCCGGACTACTGTTGTCAGTGATATAAGTATTAGAAATGAACATGATTTCTTAATGTCTAGTGACATATCAGGGCCATTTTATGATTAATTGAAATACATTTCTTACATACGGTTCCTTTAAGTCCACTACATGGGGATAAAATGGGAAAAAAAATATTTTCCAATTAAATTAAAAGTTAAAGATGAGGCGAGAAAATTAATCAGAAATTACCTGTGAAATTCAGACAACCTGAAATGAGAAGAGGCCCATTTTAATTATAAACCGTTCAAACATATCAGATCTGTAAATCTAAAAATAAATGTGGTCTGTCTTACCTTCTATCGCATCTTCAAATTTTGTGCTATTCACTAACATGAATAGAGTCTTCTGATTCTGATTCTGACTCTGGCAAAGAATATTATACTATAGAGGGTCAAAGAGAGAGGAGGAAAATGGTTAGCAAAACTGTATGCACGTAAGAATATATCTGGTATTCATTTTTCTATATAACATAATTTAATTGTAAATGTCAACATCTACCCCATATGGCTTGAACGTACACCAGTGGGTTCTAAAACTTTTCATGTCACAGGGGGTGGGGGTTGAGCAGGGGTGGAGTGAGACACTAAATATTACCCCCCCCCCCACCAATCATGACAAACTTCACCCTTATCAATAACAATTACATATGTGTGGTACCCACTAGCTCATCTTCCATTTGCCCTGTTGTATATTACCCATAATCTGGTGAACGCATACAGTAAATTTACTCACAACACTTCCTGGCAATCCGACTTGTCTTATGTTGTGTATCTATAACCTTTATTGTATGGGCATGTTGTACATCTACAGCCTTTTTTTCTTTAGTATTGGGACTCATAGACGGGCTGTGTGTAATGGACTGATTATGGACACTTGGGTGGGGCTGATGGGGTGATTGTGTGTGATGGACAATGATTATGTGCACCTGTGGGGAGAGTGGGAAATTTGTGGCATTGGTTAATTAACCACTTGTCCTCACATGGCTGAGTGCTATGAGACAGTGATATGAGACAGCGAGATGGACAAGGAGGGGAGAACCGGCTCATGAGAGTGAGACGCGGCAGCAAGACAGGACGGCAGCACGTCGGCAGAAAGCCCACCGTCACCGCAAGCTAAGTGCCCTGTGAAGAGAAAAGTTATTTTTGTAGCCTCCACTTAGTATGTAACAGTAAGTTGATGGAGGAGTTGGTGAGGTGGTTTAAGAATTTTGTTGTCTGTTTCAGCTCTGGATTACATAGCCGGGAAGGAAACGCGATGTGAGGGAATGCGGGAAGTGTCAATTGTCAGGTTTTCGGCAGGAGGACCCAAGCACAAGACTCTTTCAAGTAAAAGTTCCAACAAACACGTTTTATTGACTAACGAGACTTACTAACTTACAAACGAACAGGACTTTGACAGGACTAACAGAGAGAAAAACCGACAATGGACAGAGGAACAGGGGGGTAGAAATACACAGACTGGAACAGGCGGGTAGGGACAGGCAGGCAGGCTCAGGACGACCATCCTTCGGGGCAAAGCAGGAACAGTAATGGCAGACTTGGGCAGGACAGACAGATGGCTGGGCAGACTCAGGCAGGGCACAAGCAGACGAAGACTGGACAGACTCAGACACGACAGACTCAGACTTAGGGGCAAGGGAAGAGACAGGAACGAAGACAGAACAGTTACTGGGATGGTGACTGGGACTGTAACAGGGACAGTGACTGGAATGGTGACTGGAACAATAATGGGCATGGGGACGGGACTGGGAACAGAGACACAGATTGGAACAGAGACGGGCACGGTGGCTGGGACAGTGACGGGCACAGTGGGCGGAGTCGACTTGGAAGAACAACACCCCTCAGGGACAGGGGGAGGGTCAGACAGGGAAAGACGTTCACAAACAGGGGTCAACGGACACTCAGACGGACACTAAGAAACAGAGGTAGATAAGGATGAGGCCGGACAGACAGACACAGAGGTTGTGGGGGCCGGATAGACAGAAACTCGGCTGCGGGCACAAGAGCGGAACGGGCACCTTAGGGCTGGGCACAGGAGCCGTGGTGTCGGGCAACTGGACTGGCCGACGCTTGGAGCCACGTCTCCTTCTGTAGGGAGGCTTGAAGGCAAGTCTAGTTCCCCAGAGGGGAGACTCTTAAGGGACCTGGATAATGGTTGTATCAGGAGACTGGAACTCTGCAGGCTGGGGTTCTGGATGTGGAGCGGCTGGCTGGAGGAAAAGCTGACCCACCCTAAGCCCCTGGCACACTGGCCCAAAGCCAGTCGACACAGGGGCAGGGGCAGGCCGGAAGCTAGCAGCCTCACTGGAGGGAACAAGAAGGGGCTGCAGGCTGTTACCCAGACCTGAAATCTGGTCTGCCAGGGCAGCCATACCTGGAACCTCCCACAGCCAGGGCTTAGCCCTCTCCATTAAGGAACAAATGGCATGCCAGTGCTCCAGATCTGTAGATTCCACAAGCCTGTCTGCTGGGTCCATCTTTGGTCGGTTCATACTGTCAGGTTTTCAGCAGGAGGACCCAAGCGCAAGACTCTTTCAAGCAGAAGTTCCAAAAAACACGTTTTATTGACTAACGATTCTTACTAACTTACAAACAAAGAGGACTTTGACAGTACTAACAGAGAGACGAACCAACAAAGGACAGAGGAACAGGGGGGTAGAAATACACAGATTAATTAACAGAAAGACAGAGGACTGGACGAGACCAACAAGACAATAACTGGGAACAGGTCCGAGCAGAAACGGAGGGAAACTAACGAGACAGGAAGTGCAGACCATATAAGGAGATTGGCGGGGACAAAGACAGATGACAGACAGGCAAACACAGAGCACATGGGGAACAGCCAAAGCAAACAAAGAAAGGAGGCTGTAATGTGTAGCGCAATCTGATCATCTTGTGTGTGTTGAACCATGATTTGTAGTGCTGTTCCGTATCAATATTAAATGAGTATAAGTATATACTCTTTTGATCCCATGAGGGAAATTTGATCTCTGCATTTATCCCAATCTGTGAATTAGTGAAACACACTCATCACACAGTGAACACACAGTGAAGCACACACTAATCCCGGCGCAGTGAGCTGCCTGCAACAACAGCGGCGCTCAGGGAGCAGTGAGGGGTTAGGTGCCTTGCTCAAGGGCACTTCAGCCGTGCCTACTGGTCGGGGTTCGAACCGGCAACCCTCCGGTTACAAGTCTGAATCGCTAACCAGTAGGCCATGGCTGCCCCAAATGTGCCAATGTATGATCTGCAGTTGGTAAAAGTGTGTGTATTTAATGGCTTATTTAATCTATTCACCTAGCTAATTTATTTGCCTACTATTAACCTGGTTCTGTTTATCATCGGGAAGGGTTCTTGTGCCAGTGTTTTTTTTACATCTGTAGCTGTGGCTGCCATGATTCATTTATGTGCATGAATTTTAGTGTTGCTATAATAAAGTATAATAGAGTATAAGGGAGTATACTGTTTCTAAGCCTCATGTGTTTGAGTCTGAGGGATTACCCATAACCTGCATTTGTTAAAGGGCGTGACCGTTGCATTAGACAAAATCTATTCTGATGTTAAGATAAATTGTGTTTTTTTTTTTTTTGAAAACACTGAACCCATCTGGTCTGAATGAACTTTAACTTATTAGGTGTGTTACTTATTACCTGTGTTACATGTGTTTTTTCTTTTTCTTTGTGGTGTACCCTCTTAAAGGAGAATTCCGGTGTGATATTGACCTAAAGTGTATTGAAACATGATACCGAGTGTGAACGTATGTCTCATAGCCCATCTCGGCTTGTCCCCTGCACTCCAAAATCTGGCGCTAGTTAGCCGATGCTACCAACAGCTTTTTCAATTGTGGTGCTTCGGCATCGGGCTAGCCATGCAAATAAATCACTGTTTTACACCATTTACGAGGCTCAATGTATCTCCACACTTCATTGGTAGACTTCCGAGGGCCCTGACATTTAAAACGAGACATTGAGAACTTTGAAAAAGCACTGGTAGTTTACTTACAAGACGATTTATACAGACAGTATCTTCACGAAGTTTAGCGTTTGCAGCCATCTTGAATTTAGTCACGATAAGTCGAGCGACAAGTAAGAATGAACAAGGTTCATGAGGTATGATAAGGGATGAGATTCCAAAAATAATTCAGTGGAAATGCATGGATTCCAGTTGCTGCTACTGGAAGAAACTGGAATCCATGCATTTCCACTGAATTATTTTTGGAATCTGATCCCTTATCATACCTGTTCATTCTTACTCGTCGTGACTAAATTCAAGATGGCTGCAAACGCTAAACTTTGTGAAGATACTGTCTGTATAAATCGTCTTGTAAGTAAACTACCAGTGCTTTTTCAAAGTTCTCAATGTCTCGTTTTAAATGTCAGGGCCCTCGGAAGTCTACCAATGAAGTGTGGAGATACATTGAGCCTCGTAAATGGTGTAAAACAGTGATTTATTTGCATGGCTAGCCCGATGCCGAAGCACCACAATTGAAAAAGCTGTTGGTAGCATCGGCTAACTAGCGCCAGATTTTGGAGTGCAGGGGACAAGCCGAGATGGGCTGAGACATACGTTCACACTCGGTATCATGTTTCAATACACTTTAGGTCAATATCACACCGGAATTCTCCTTTAAAGACCCGTCACATCGCAACCATCTTCAATATACCTAAGCAATGCACTCATGTAATGTCTGTATACCTTTTGTCTGGTTAGCGCTTCAAATTTGTAACCGGAGGGTTGCCGGTTCAAACCCCGACCAGTAGGAACGGCTGAAGTGCCCTTGAGCAAGGCACCTACAGTAACCCCTCACTGCTCCCCGAGCGCCGCTGTAGCAGGCAGCTCACTGCGTCGGAATTAGTGTGTGCTTCACCTCACTGTGTGTTCACTGTGTGCTGAGTGTGCTTCACTAATTAATGGATTGGGATAAATGCAGAGACCAAATTTCCCTCACGGGTTCAAAAGAGTATATACTTATATACTTATACTATATATTTTCAAGTTGGGAGCATTTGTTGATTTAACTTGATTATTTGAGTTCTTCACTGTCAAGTTCAAATTACTCAAAAAAGCTAGTGAAATCTGTTGCCTTGTTTTTTTAAGTAAGCGCAGAGAGGTTTTTTTTACAGTGTAGAGTTGGGTTGAGTGACAACTCCGTTACTGTAATCCAATAAGGATAATCTATAAGGGTGTGTCCTTTTTGTGAATGTTTGCACTGATGATGGTCTTCACTGGGTAGCACTCTGATCATTTCTTTATTATAAGTACATATAATTAAATCAGCAGTGTTTGGTGTTCATCCTGACTGCAGTACTTCACGTTGGAACTACCGTACCCACCCAGCCTTGGTTCACGGCGCAACACCTAATTGACTTACACATCAGTCAACAGTTATGAAATGTTGAAGCATTTTAATACCACCTAGCCAGATATTGTGTCCAAGTCAGTACCGATTGTTCTTTTTTTACGGACTGACTTTTATCTTCACAGTTTATCACAATTTTAACTTTTTAAATACAAAATTGACATGTTTATACTTAAAAATATATATATTTTGTTGTAAAAATCAACATTGGATTATCTGATCACAATCCAGGTCAAAAAACAAAGTAGCTATAGAAGGCAGCCATCTTGCAAAATGGCGGCCATATTGTTTTTTCTGCGTGGCTACCAGGCTTTTTGGAAAAAGTAGTTCAAGAAGAAAATGTGTGCCAAATTTGATGCTTGTATCAAAGTGAACGATTGTTCCACTAATCTGCTGCACTATTCCAAACATAGTTCAAACAAGCTTGAGAGGACAGTGGAATCTCAACTTCCCACTCTATTATTATGATTATCATTATTATTATTGAGCACACAATTCTAAAGAAATTATAACATAGCTTACCTTCTCGCCAACAAGGCAGTGGTAAATCAACTCTTCTGTTTGAGTATATGTTTTATGGCAAGAACTGTTTGGACAGTCCTTGTTCAAACAGTTGCTTTTCTCAAGAGCTTGAAGAAGATATTTACAGCTAATCTGGAAAAAAAATCATAGTGTAAGTCTATAAGCCTCGTGTCTATTAGCCTCAAAGTACATTTCTAAACAGTTGCAGAGAGGCATGTCACCTTTTCATCACAGTTGACTGGAATCTCCAGTTGATAATCATTTGGGATGTTTTTAACCTGAACGTGTAATTGGATAATAAAGACATATAAGACACAAAGTAGAATAATTAAAAGACAGAGTAAAAGTAATATAGTCAGTTCTTTGAATTTTCGTGGATAGGTCTCAATTAGGCTTGCACATCTGGTTACTGCAATTTTACTCCATTTTTCTTTGCCAAACTGTTCAAGCTTTGTCAGGTTGGAAGGGGATCAGGTGTGAACAGCCTTTTTAATTTTCAGCCACAGATTTTCTATAGGATTGAGGTCTGGGCTTTGACTCGGCCACTCCAAAACATTCACTTTGCTGTCTTTAAACCTTTTCAGTGTAGTTTTCGCTCTATGCTTCGGCTCATTGTCTTGCTTTGAAGTAAATCTTCTCCTTAGTCATAGTTCTCTTGCAGACTGAATCAGATTGTCCTCCAGGGTTTCCATATACAGTGCATACGGAAAGTATTCACAGCGCTTCACTTTTTCCACATTTTGTTGTAACAGCCTTATTCCAAAATGGTTTTCAAAAGAAATCCTCAAAATTCTACACACAATACCCCATGATGACAACATGAAATTTTTTTTTTTTAAATGTTTGCAAATTTATTATAAATAAAGAACGAAAATATAATATGTACATAAGTATTCACAGCCTTTGCTCAATACTTTGTTGTGGCACCTTTGGCAGCAATTACAGCTTCTACAGTCTTTTGGAATATGAAGCCACAAGCTTGGCACACCTATCTTTGGCCAGTTTCGCCCATTCCTCTTTACAGAGCTCCATCAGGTGGTTAGGGTTAGGTTAAGGTTAGAGTTAGGTGCCTTGAAGTCGACTGTTGCAGCGCTGCCTTGAAGTTGACGGCGAAAGTTTAAAACACCATCGAAGCCATCAGGTTGGATGGGGAGCATTGGTGCACAGCCATTTTCAGATCCCTCCAGAGATGGGATTCAAGTTTGGGCTCTGGCTGGGCCACTCTAGGACATTCACAGAGTTGTCCTGAAACCACTCCTTCGATATTTTGGCTGTGGGCTTAGGGTCGTTATCCTGTTGAACCGTCGCCCCAGTCTGAGGTCTGGAGCAGATTTTCTTCCAGGATGTCTGTAATTTGCTGCATTCATCTTTCCCTCAATCCTGACTAGTCTCCCTGTTCCTGCCGCTGAAAAATATCCCCATAGCATGATGCTGCAACCACTATGCTTCACTGTAGGGATGGTATTGGCCAGGTGATTAGCGGTGCCTGGTATCCCCCAAACATCAGGCTTGGCATTCACGCCAAAGTGTTCGATCTTTGTCTCATCAGACCAGAGAATTCTGTTTCTTACAAATTTCCATTCCACTTCATTATAGACAGAATACCAGCTGAGATCATTTGCATTGTTTTTTTAATCAGGACAGCAGTTTTCAGATTACATTATGTTCTTACATAATTGCAAAAGGGTTCTCGACTTTTGTTTAAAGAAATGGCTAATCTTTAACGCAATATCTACATTGCCTATTATCAGCAACCATTCATCCAATGTTGCAAAGGCACATTTTGTTTACTAATCTGATATCATTGTAAAAGGCTAACTGAGAAAACATTGGAGAACCCTTTTGCAATTATGTAAGCATGTAAGCAAAAACGTTGTTGCATGGAGAAGACCCAGACGAGTCGAAACATTTTAATTAAAACATTCGGGATCTAGACTCGTATGTAGACATTCCCTCTTTTGTTTAACACTGCCCTGCTGAAAAAAAAACAGCCTGACCAGCTCAAGGTGGCCACCCTATGATGGTTGACCAGCTAGACCGGCAAAACTCTTGCGAAAACATACTTTTAGCTGGTTTACCCAGCTTACGATGGTAATTCAGCTGATTTTGCTTGTCGCCCCACCTCAAGCTTGTCATTTTAGCTGGTGTTGCTTTTCTTACATTGCTGGTTTAACTGGCCAGGCCAGTTTATATTGGTAATTCTAGCACACCAGCATGACCATCTTACACCAACAATGTGAAGCTTGGCAGGCTGGTCACCAGCATGACCATCTTACACCAACAATGTCAAGCTTGGCAGGCTGGTCACCAGCATGACCTTCTTACACAAGCTGTATCCCACATGACAGGCTGGTCACACCAGCATGACCAGCTTCCTCAGATGGTCACACCAGCATGTCCACCTGGTGGCCCAACCAGCTACACCAGCGAAGACCAGAAAGAGGTGGAAGAAAACCAGCAAAGACCAGCTAAAACCAGCTACCAGCATAAGCTGTTTTCTAGCTGTTTCGTTGTCAGCAGGGTGATTACAGAGCCAGGACGATGTGCAAATACACTTAGCGGACAGAAGTGTTTTGGATTTTTTTTTAAGCATCTCTAGCTGAACATTGAAGCTTACCCAGTGTTTGATGATTGATTTATATGGGCAAATGAGAGCAACACATGGACACTGTAGTATTATCTGTGCAAAACAAATAAAGAATATATTAACATCAAAAGACGGTATTAGAGAGTGCAATGTCTACATGTGAGAGAACTATTAATTAAGCAATAGGGCAAGTGAGAGTGGGGTTGGTAAAGGATATATCCACAGGTACGGATCGGCTGCAACCATAAGGCCTGAGGCCGACTGTGACAGGTAACCACAGCAGTGGGCAGTGGTTAAATTGGATAGGGGCTGTCCGAGGCTCAGTTTCGGCACATCAGCTTATTTTACTGTGTCCAGTGCTGAGCAATGGCACATACTTGGCAGGGGCATTCTATAGCCCCACATAAGAAATTCCAGTTTAATCCCTGGCAAATCCTCTTCCAACGCCACACACACAAGTGCCATATTGCCCAATTCATGTGAAATCAAATTGTGTTTTTTTTTTATCGTTTTACCATTTTTTGGGGCATTTTCTAAACAATGGAAAAAATATAACTATGCAGCCAAGTTGAACAAGATATGTGCATAATAATATCCTTGTTTGTCCTCACATTCCATTTACTCAATTTTCTCACTCAATACAAATGTAACGTTATGATATCACTGCTCTACGGTGGCCGACAGGTGCAAACGACGTGCAACTCATGACGACACATGTATGCAAATCAACAAAACACGTGCAAATAGACAAAACACAAACAACTTAAGAAAACATCTTCATCTTCATTTGACAACACGTGCACATAATTTAGAAACCGCGCTGCAAATTCAGACAACATATACTGTACATTTCAGAAACAAGCTGCAATTTCACAACACATGCAATTCAGAAACGTGCTACGAAACTCACAAGTGTTTCCAGGGGACACTTAAAAGTGATGAACACCTCTGAACCAGAGCTAGTGAGCAGGGTGGAGCGCGAGCAAGTGAGGAGCAGAGCGAATGGAATTTTGTTGGAGTGCGGAGCGCTTTTTAATTTAGGGGCCGGAGCGGCCGCTCTGTTCCGCTCCAATTTCGCTCCGATACAGCTCACACCATGAGTCTGAGGCAAGCCCAAATCCACCCAGAATGCATTTCTTCCTAATAAAACCAAAACGACCGTTAAATTTGAAAAATTGGCCCTTGTAAGCTCGATGATGGGGATGGAGTTAAGGCCTAAACTGATAAGTCATACAAGTGTACCATTCCTACAAAACAACTACCATAAATGGCTGGGATTCTATTTATAGCCGGGCCTCGGATAATAGCCGGGGCCGTGGTCGATTCTGACAAATAAAAGCCGGCCCCTAAATACAAGCCGGGGTAATAATTGCCTACCAGTAGGGCTATCAGTCCACGAGCACTAGAAGACATTGTTTCGATTATACTCAATGAAATAAGAGCTCTTCTTAATACAGTATTTTATATTGTTAGTTGGTTTAATACTGTTACCAATGAAAAGTTGTTGTCCCACACAATGGGTCTCCAACACATCGCTCTCAAGCTCAGTCGCTTGCACCCCCTTCTGAGCTTGCCAGAGGCTGAAGCAGTAGGCTATTACATTTAAACACAATTGTTGCCTACGAATTTAATAAAAAGTAAATCATGCATAATTTAAGAAAATCTCAATTTAGGCTACTTGGATAAGCAATAAGGTTTCCACTACAGCACAGCGCACGTTCAATGAATCCACCTCCACACTGTCATTATCTGCAGCTTTCTTGGCATATTTGTCAGCCAACTCATTCCCCTCCACCACTTTGTGCTCTGGGACCGACAAGAAAGAAAACTTAAAACCTGCCTTTTGCATTCCACTAGCCAGTTGTAATATATTGTCTTTCCTGGATGCTGAGACATACTATAAGCTTAAAAGAGCAGAGCTGGAATCAAATGCAAACCCCAATGACATGCCGCATACTATATAGGCTACTGCTGTTGGATAGGCCATTTGTATTGTGCTTGTGACCATTTGTTGGCGGATTTGTGGGTAGTGTGCTTTTTAAAGTTAAACTTGAGCAGGGGCTTCTGAATGTGTTTTTACCTTGGATTTTGGCACAAGGGATTTTAACATCTAATCCTGTGTATTAATGTAATGCTGAAGCTAGCGTAGGCTAGTGACTGCTGTGAATAGGGCAGCTGGCAACTAGGGAAAGACCTTGTGACAGCACGGAAAGACGGCTGACAGGAGGGAATAGACCCCGCCGGGGCTACAATGGGTTAGCAGCTCATTGTAGCAGTAGCCCAGGCTTCACTAAGCTATGGGCTGCACCCTACTAAGCTACAGTACGACATATTGAAAAAATACCCCTAGAGTCAGCGAGAGCAGGGGCGGAAGATGACTCACTTGTGATAGACATGGTTACTGACCTTGGAACGAATTTGATTACGAGTAAGGAAAACATGTTTGTGGAAGCCACTAGTTCAGAGAAAACTGAGAAAAAGCTGCAGATGTGTGTGTGTGGTTGGCAGAAGGTTACAAGTCTAAAGGGCCTGAAAATTCATCAAGGGAAAAAGAAGTGCTTGGGAGAGGGAACACAGGGTCCCCGCATTGATAGCTATTTCTTAAGAAGTGCATCAAGTCAGTCGGTTGAAGTTCAGCGACAGGAAGAAACCCACAGTTCGCAGGACATCAGTACCCCTGTTGTTGAGGTAAGTTCTAGCACTGAGGCAGAGAGAGAGGCCAGTCAGCCAAGGAGGGAGAAGATTAATGGCCATAGGCCTGGGGTTAGATGGCCAGGCGCAGCAGAATGTAGAATGTGGGAAGATGTTAATAGTGATTTGGTCAGTATCCTGGGTCAGCTCAAGGGGACGGCTGAAAGCAAATTAGAGAAAATGGGAGACATTATTTATAGCTATGGTAAGGAAAGATTTGGGACTATTGAGAGAAGGACAAAACGGCAACATGAGGTAGTTAAATCTAGGCGCCAGCAGGAGATAGATAAACTTATCAAGGAGAGGAGGCAGCTTAAGAAGCAGTGGAGAAAAGCTACAGATGATGAGAAGGAAGGTATTGACTGTCTACAGGCAGATGTGAGGGAGCGGTTAGTAGTGCTAAGAAGAGCTGAAAATATTAGGAAAAATAGGAAGAAGAAATCACGAGCCCGACTAGCATTCTATAAAGACCCATTTAAGTTTGTTAAGTCTTTATTCGTAATGCAGAAGAGTGGTAGTCTTTTGGAACCTAAGCAGAAGCTTGAGGAGTATTTAGAGGGAGTGCACAAAGATAGGGAGAGGTTCAGGGAGATGGTACTTCCTGCTGATATCCCACCTATTGGTGAATTAAGTAGCCAATGCGACGATAGTCCACCAAGGTGGAAAGAGGTGCAAGAAGTAATAAAACGTGCAAGGGCCTCTTCAGCCCCGGGACCTAATGGAGTGCCCTACCGGTTGTATAAGAGTGCACCAGATGTTTTAAGATTTTTATGGCAATTAATGAAGATAGTTTGGAAAAAGCAGAGTATTCCCAAGGCTTGGCGGAGGGCTGGGGGAATATTTATTCCCAAAGAAAAGGACGCAGTGGAGATTAATCAATTTAGGCCAATTAGTCTACTGAATGTTGAAGGGAAGGTTTTCTTCAGTGTGGTGGCACGGAGACTGACAAATTACCTTGAAAGGAATAAACTAATTGATACCACGGTGCAAAAAGCTGGAATTCCTGGCTTCTCCGGGTGCTTAGAGCATACCAGCATGATTTGGCACCAAATTCAATTAGTAAAGCGTGAGAAGAGAGACCTGCACGTTGTGTTCTTGGATTTGGCTAATGCTTTTGGGTCTGTGCCGCATAGTCTGTTGTGGTTGGCCTTTGATTATTTCAGAATCCCAGGTAGCATTAAAAGCCTAGTAAAAGCATACTTTCTGGATATTCAATTATGTTTTATTACAGCTGATTACACCACAGGTTGGCAACAACTTGAGATAGGAATCATGGCCAGATGTACCATCTCCCCACTTGCTTTTACAATGGCAATGGAGGTCATCATTAGGGCCTCAAAATGGGTAGTGGGCGGGGAGAAGTTGCAGGGAGGGCCACGCCTCCCCCCGATTCGGGCTTTCATGGACGACATGACAACCTTGACGACAACCGTTCCATGCACCAACAGGTTGCTGGGTAAGTTAAATAGTAATCTGCAATGGGCCAGAATGAAGGTGAAACCAAGTAAGTCTAGGAGTCTCTCAATTATTAAAGGGAAGGTAACAGATAAGAAGTTTGCTATAAATAAGGAGGTGATTCCCACAGTTCTGGAGAAACCAGTGACGAGTCTGGGAAGGTGGTATGATGCAAGCCTTAGTGATAAATCACAGGTTGAAGACTTGAGACAGGTCACTAGGCAAGGTATTGCAAAAATTGACAAGTCGGGGCTGCCAGGTAAGCTCAAGCTGTGGTGTTTGCAGTTTGGTTTGTTGCCTCGGCTAATGTGGCCATTGACAGTTTATGAAGTTCCTCTGTCAAAGGTAGAGAGGTTGGAAAAAATTATCAACTCCTTTGTCAGAAAATGGCTCGGAGTCCCACGCTGCTTAAGCAGTGTAGCCTTGTATGGGAAGGGTATTGTAGAGTTGCCAATATCTAGTCTGACAGAGGAATTTAAGTGTGCTAAGGCTAGATTGGAATTGACTCTTACTCAGTCCAAGGACCCAGTGGTGAGGAAAGTTGCACCCACAGTTAATGCAGGGAGGAAGTGGAACCCAGAGCAGGCAGTTAAGCAAGCTCAATCAGCATTGAAGCATAGAGATATAATGGGCCATGTGCAGCACGGGCGGGGGGGTCTAGGGGTGGGTGCAAGTAAACCCTTGTGGAGTAAGGCTTCTGCAGGAGAAAAGAGGAAAATGGTAGTGGAGGAAATGCATTGACAGGAGGAGGCTGTAAGATGTACTAAGGCAGTGTCGCAGGCAAAACAAGGGCAGTGGGTGAACTGGGAAGGGGTGGAAAAAAGACGGATTAAATGGAAAGATCTATGGGGCATGGAAGCTGGTAAGATCAGATTTATGTTAGGTGCTACATATGATGTGCTCCCATCTCCCAAGAATTTTAGTCAATGGTTTGGTGAGGATGATAAATGCATACTTTGCTCGTGTGTGGGCAGTCTCCACCATATCCTATCAGGATGCAAGGTAAGTCTCACCCAGGGGCGGTATAAGTGGCGTCAAAACTAGGTATTGAAATGTGTGGCAGCAGCAATAGAGGATAAAAGAAGAGAAGTCAATTCATTAGCAGCTAGTAAAGGGGTAAGGCAAATTAACTTTGTACGTCAGGGGGATAAACCTTGTTCCGCGAAGGCCAGGTGTAAAACCGGCCAGTTGAAAAATGGGGCAGGCTGGGAAATGAAGGTTGATCTTGGCCAGCAGATGGCGGTACCTCCACATATAGTGAGTACTAAGCTACGTCCCGACGTAATTCTATGGTCGGATTCAGAGAAGATAGTTTACTTCATTGAACTCACTGTTCCTTGGGAAGACAGAGTGGAAGTGGCCAATGAGCTGAAGAGAGCAATATATACTTAAATAGCAGAGGAGGCAGCTAAGCGAGGTTGGAGTGCACGATTAAGGCCTATTGAAATCGGTGCACGTGGGTTTGTGGCCAGATCTGCTATTGGCTTGCTGTCTGAATTGGGCATTTGTGGTCGAAGTCTAAGGCAGGTGGTTAGTAACATGTCTTTAGCAGCAGAACGGGCAAGCGAATGGTTGTGGGTAAGGAGAAGTTACCCTTCCTGGGGCGCAAGCTAAGGTAAGCTAACTGGCTCATTTGTTTTGGTCGTGGGTAAGGAGAAGTTACCCTTCCTGGGGCGCAAGCTAAGGTAAGCTAACTGGCTCATTTGTTTTGGTTGTGGGTAAGGAGAAGTTACCCTTCCTGGGGCGCAAGCTAAGGTAAGCTAACTGGCTCATTTGTTTTGTGTTTGTGATGGACTGTGCCTAGGTTGATGGTACTTGGCTAAGGTTCTTTATGGTTTATGGTTCAGTCCGCATCAACGGGACGGACCGACCTAGCCAACATAGACCATGCCTAGGTTGGTTAAGGGTATTTGGATGCTTGGATGCTTGTTGTGGTAATATGGGGCAGCATGGGGCGTAAGCTAACTGCTAACTGCTGGCTAATTTATTTTGTGTTTGGGATGGGGCCTAAGCTAACGGGCTAAGCTAACTGGCTAATTTGTTTTATGTTTGTGATGGGCTGTGCCTAGGGTGATGGTTGGTTGGCCAAGGTTTTTATGGTTATGGTTCAGTCCACATCAACGGGACGGACCAACCTAGCCAACCTTGACCATGCCTGGGCTGGTTAAGAGTATTTTGGGTATTGGATATTTCAATGTGGTAATATGGTGGCAGCATGGAGGGGAGTGTCTCCAGGACGCTGGTTTCACTGTTAAGCCTTCATGAGGTGTCGTGGGCCTAACTTAACGAAACATCGGTGAATGAGGGTGCCCACTTGATAACCCCAATGACATGCCGCATACTATATAGGCTACTGCTGTTGGATAGGCCATTTGTATTGTGCTTGTGACCATTTGTTGGCGGATTTGTGGGTAGTGTGCTTTTTAAAGTTAAACTTGAGCAGGGGCTTCTGAATGTGTTTTTACCTTGGATTTTGGCACAAGGGATTTTAACATCTAATCCTGTGTATTAATGTAAAACTGCTTGTCTGTTGCACCCACAGCTTTCTACCCATAACAGGGCAAACCATATAGCAATAAGTTCTCCTGTGTAAACTGCCAAGCCATCTGTTAGCCTTTTAGCTATAGCCAAACCTAGCTCTGGTACCACATGTGCCACCCCCACCTAGGGTTGCCACATGCACTGGATTTCCTGTGATTGTTCTCTTTTTTTAAGTGACTGTCCCAGATAATTCATAATATTTCCCGGGACACGAATTGTCCCGGTTTTTGGTGAAAATGAATTTCTGCTTCTTTCAAACGGTGTTGTTCTTGGTTGAGTTTATCGTATCAAATCCTGTGTAGCCTACGTACTACACAGACATAAAAGGCATGCTTTTTGGTGATTGGCAGCAAAAATAGAGACTACATTATTTCTTAGAACTGCCGCACAACCACAGACCCAGACCCCACTTTGTAGTTACACGCGCCTGTCCTGCTCTGTAGGCTAATATAACAGCAGCAGGGAAAGGAGTCTGTGTCAACGAGTGCATCAGGACAAATATAGGCTGTAGGTAAGAAACTATAGGAAATGTTTCAACATTGTATTCACCACAAGCATCATGCACAAGGGCACCAAGGGACAGAGGGGGTACCAAAATGTAGCCAATAAATAGCTTTACTGCTAACTGCTTTTCTCTCTTCAAAAAAGTTCACGATGTCAAAATGCACCAACTTTGTGTTACATGCAAGCAGAGCCTGTCTACGGAGAGCCTGGCCACTCCGTAATAAGTCCCATTGTACCGAATTTTGGTTGAAGTTCCACCAGATTTCCACTGGAGGTGATCGCCATGAGTGCAGAATGAATGGGAGTCAATGGAGCTAGACGGCTTTCACCTGATTGTCATTGACAAATCTCAGATTTGATTGTAGTTTGTATAACTTCAACATGGGTTATAGGTCAAAAGTTGAATGAACCAGTACTTCTGTCCTTTTGTTTTCTTACAGGTTGGGTCGTTGTTGCCCATAACACGCTAGCATTGTGCTAATGAGTGACGTCATTGACACGTTTGAAAGGCTTTTAAGAACAATACATTTTTAAAAATATAAGAACAATAAGACTAAAAAATATAATACTCAACCAAGTGTATTTTCTTTGCCTCCCCTTTCGAATACAATATTCAAATGACTTGAAAAAAAATTATATCCCGAGAAAAGTGGATTTTGAGGGGTACAGCTCCATAGACCTCCATGCATTCTGCACTCGTGGACGAGCGCCCTCGTGTGGAACCACAGGAGGAACTGCAACCAGTTCAAAAACCGGAAGTTTTCCGAGAGTGGCAGTTCTCCCCTTATTAGATATTCTCTGATGCAAGGATGATCATGCAGCAGCATCTAACTTGAACGTTACTTACTGTAATTAATTGGGAAACGCATCTTGAGTGCGCACCAGAGAGAGAGATAGACTGGCAGGTTCCAGGTGTCATTGTTAATAAACCCTTTTAATATATGAAACTTATAACTGCTTGTAACAACTTAACATTATGTATAGTATTGTTAATATAGTGTTATCAATGTGGCACAAACAAACAAGGCTAGAGTTTATGGATTAGCCTTATTACATCTTATTATATAGCCTAAGTTCAACTGCATACAATGAACAGCATGTCTTTAATATTTATAACTTTAGAATTTTTATAATTTATACTATATATATATTTTTTTTTTGGGGGGGGGGGGGGGGGGGGGTTGGGTGTCCCGGATTTTCACAAATCAAATGTGGCAACCCTAGTTGGAGTCACTGTCTTAGCTCGCCACCTGTTTACTTTTAAGTGTCCCCTGGAAACACTTCCATTGTATTGTGAGTTTCGTAGCGCGTTTCTGAATTGCATGTGTTGTGTATTGGCAGCTCGTTTCTGAAATGTAAATGTTGTCTCAATTTGCAGCACGTTTTCTAAATGATGTGCACATGTTGTCAAATGAATATGAAGATGTTTTCTTATGTTGTTCGTGTTTTGTCTAGTTGCACGTGTTATAAGTTGCACGTCGTTTGCACCTGTCGGCCACCGTACTGCTCTCCTGCTTTCAATGAATAGAATGTTTGCATTGGACAATTCAATGCAAAATGAGTGGGGATGTCCTGAGATATCGCTACTCATGGAATGCCTCCTGTTCAATTCAATATTAATAAATAGTTAGACTCAACCTAACTGTTGTATAAAAAGACTAACAATATGATTCATTATAATAACAGATGCTTGTACACTGCCCCAGCAAACTCCAACAAACCATGCGGTTGCTTCGTCAGGTTTACTCTTCAACTTCACATGACACCCACAGGTGAAATAAGCAATTACAAGATCACCTGACCTCACCACATTCAAACATGCATAAATACAAAAATATAATCTATGAAAAATACAGGACCAAGGGCTGGATATCCAGAGTAAGCGCTAGAAAGAAATTTTCCATGCGCAGAAAGCGAATAACCTGACTCTCGCCAGATGAATTTGGTTCTGCTTAGCTCCGCCTAGCTTCACTCACATCCATCTGGGACCTCTTCCATTGAGAGTGATTTTAGCACGAGATTGTATGGTTGAGCCAATCAGGAC
Source organism: Alosa pseudoharengus (assembly GCF_046254945.1). Classification (NCBI taxonomy): domain Eukaryota; kingdom Metazoa; phylum Chordata; class Actinopteri; order Clupeiformes; family Clupeidae; genus Alosa; species Alosa pseudoharengus. The sequence goes on along the minus strand of NW_027468774.1, from coordinate 20,189,847 downwards.
GCAGGGCGGGAGTTTCATAGATGTGACATAGCGTAGAAGCATGGAGGTATTATATATAACTGGAGAGAGTGACTAAGTCCCGCCCCCAGTCATTTCAATGGCCCATGCTAGGCTAGCTACTTCAGCCAAAAAAGTTTGAAATTGACCGCAGCCATCTTTATGAAAATGGAGTTTCATAGGTGTTCGTTTCCGGCACCAGCTAGAATTAGCCTATTAGATTCCACGTTACAGACAGAGACAACTTCAGGTACAACGGTATGTCGTTGATGAAGATTGGACATTCCCTCAGAGGAAAATAATTTGTTCGGGAACGCGCTTCACTTCACCTCGTTATAAGCGCAAATGTATGTCATTGGTTGGGATAACATTTTGGGAATGGTGGTAAAAGTTTGCCCTGTCTCTGAAGTCCTAGGTTATTTAATGTGATGTTCATATGTGATAATAAACAATGCGAATCAATATTGAGTCACATTAGGCTACACAAATAATGATTCCTAAATGCTATATTTGGACAGGTTGTAGGCCTATTACGCAATAGGCTATCCAACGAAAATGACTATAATTAAGACATGGGATGTAAGAAACTTGTGGATAGCTGGCATTTTTGCTGCACCCAGTGTGAATTTGCAGCTTGTTAAACCTAGGCTACATTTGCAGGCAGACGAAATGAAGCCAACGGAAGTTAAACTTACCGATAGAAGCCCACAACCCTCGGGTATTGTGGTTCGAGCAGGCATTTCAAGAGTCTGCAACTGTTGTTGATATTTGGCTTTTGCCTCGACTGGAAGCCTGGCCATTTAAATCAAATGCATAGCCTAATCATGTCAATGTTGCAAGAAAGCAAACTAAATAGGTCATTGACATTTGTTTTGTTTTAAATCACTTGGGGAGACAGGTTACATGATCCAGACGTTGAGTCATGGACTACAGGTAGGAATACAGTCTACGTTTTAAAATAGTTTTCATACACAACGCAATGAGTAGGCTAATAATTGGATATAGGTCATTGCTATGCATCTGCTAAAATGTATGGCAGCCAGTTACCTTGTCAACCCACACATTAGTCAAATAATATCCTGATATGACAACATTTACTTTTTCTTTTATTTACCACAAAGTCCGGTATAATACAGCCTAACCATGTAGGCATTAAGACAAGTATCAGTAGCTTAATCCAAGTAGCTAGTTGTTTATTTGTCGTCTTCCAGAAATGCAAACCAACGTGGACGCGCGAGGACGCTCGTGCCCAACATTAACTCGTGCATGAGCTGTCATCTACCAATCAGCATGTAAAAACTGGTGCCGGAAGTTGCAACCATGTAATGTAACGCCATGTTTTCAAAAATGTCGGCGGCCAAATGCCATGCTAAGTGGCTGAAGCTAACCCTTCAAATCCTGACCCCCTGCGTAGAAGCGACTGTGCGTCACGGGTTGGCTTCGATGTGCAGGGGCGTAGATTTGCGTGGGGACCGAAGGACGTGTCCACACCAATGTTAAATTACGACTGAAATGTCCCCACCAATATTCAGGTTGAAATGGGGGGAAAGCGCTCATATGCGCTACACAAAGTTAAATCATTTCTCACGTCAGTGCTGCGGATCATCTCGTACAGATCTTGTAATGTGCAGTAGCCTATAAGGGTAAATCGCGCTGATTTGAAGTTACCTATAATAACTACCAGTGAGCCGCAGCATGCAGCGCTTCAGCTTTACTTCACTACAAGCATGAAGTGCGTCCAAATTCACCCATTCTTCTCTGTTGAACTCCTCGAGAAGTAGGCTACTCATCACACATGTGTCACATGAAAGAACCTTTTCTCAGCTTTTAAACGGTGCTACTGTTTGCTGTGATAAACAGTTCGTGATAGATGAAATAACTTAAAGAGATTTAATTATTCTCTGCGCCCATCTCCATTCTTCTCGGTGGAATATCGTAGGCCTACACACTATTCACGGAGTTCACGCAACACATGACAAACCATATATCAGAATAAACAGCACACCTTACCGAACACAAAGGTGTAGGCCTAATGCATTCCCGTGTATAGTTAGCTGTTCCAGAGTAATCCGGTTTTGAAATAAATTATAGCAAAATTCAACATGGTCTTTCGGCTGCATTTCTTAAAACTGAGCTGTGCTTACACCTAGATATCTGTAAATATTAAAATCAGAGAATATACTGGCAGCTCACAGTTAAAGGAGAAGTTCGGTGTGAAATTGACCTTAGCTGTACTGAAAGATGTTGCCGAGTACTCACATGTGTCCAATAGGCACCTTCGCTCACCCCCTAGCATTCCAAATTACGCCGTTTTTAGCCGAGTAGCTGTGGGGGCATAGCGTAGCCTATGCAGTTAAATCGATATTTTTACACCATTAAAAAGATTCCAAGTAACTCCACACTGCATTGGGAGACTTCTGAGGGTCTTGGAACCTTTTTAATTGTGTAAAAATAGCGATTTAGCTGCATAGGCTACGCTATGTAGGGGGGGGGGGTGTGGTTAGTGTACCCACCAAAGCTCAGACCAAACCTACGCCCTTGTCGATGTGAGTGGTTGAAGTAGCACGTCAATAGATGACGGACAAGTGGCTTATTCAATCATATGCAAGCATTTTTTGATTAGGCCCAGCCTTCTGAAACACCATTCTAATGGATCGGTTCCAGATGGATGAGTGGAGCTAGGCAGAACGAAATTCATCTGGCGAGAGTCAGGTTAGAAAGCGAACGCTGTGCTTTGCCATATTGCATGGAAAGATATGCGTACTAAGATGTCACTTCATTACTTAAACAGCGCTCATCGCCGCCTGTCCCTGCTCCCTCTACAACGCTAATTTGCCTGCCCACAGCTGAACCACACACAGTTGAATAGAGTTAACCAATTGCGACATTAAAAAGAATAAAAGTTTAGCCATCATACATGATAATAAGATGTCAACAAGCAGAGTAGGCCTAGTAGTTCTACTAATCCACTTAAAAAAAAAACTTGAACTATTTACTGCATGTAGACTAGGGCTATGATTTAATACCCTTGGAGACCAAGGGGTCATCAGGTAGAGAATCTGAGCGAACGCATAACCGGCCCTAGAGAGGTGGTGTAGATAACAAAGAGAAGGGGTGAGATAGTAAGGTGCGGACAGCTGTCCAAGCCATGATTGTGCGGTCGCCCTGACTTCCTTTAACCTTTAGAGCCTGATTGACGCAAAGTGCGTCAAAAAACACACCCATTCTTCTCTGTTATATTGCTCTGCAACTGTTAGTTGCAGCGAGATGAGACCTTTATTGCGCAACAGAGCATTACTCTCTTTTGAATTACTCGCAAACCCGTGATCGCATAGATATGGCACGCATGTCAGATGAAATAGACTCAGAGCTATCCAATGATACCAAGTACATCAATCCTTCTGGGTTATAAAAACAGACAAAGTGACAGCAAAATAATAACGTCATATAGCTCAACCTATTTGCGCACCCGTGATCGGATCATACCTGCCAACACTCCCACTTTTCCTGGGTTTCTCCCGTTTGTATTTCAAGGTCATCTTCCACAAGGTCATCTTCCACACTTTTTTTTGTTATTTCTCCCGGAAAACTCCTGGAATTTGCATGACCATCAAACTTTATTTTAAAATCACGGATCGATTCATTTTTTTCTGTTGGTCTGACATTTCCCAGGTTGCCAAATTGTGTATGAAATACACCCTACACATAGCCTACACAATGACTTACTTTCAATTTCAACCCTTTTGTCAAAAAACCTGGCAACCCAAAACACAAATAAGGATGCGGTGCACACTGCACAGCCACTGAGTCTCGCAAGTAAGCGAGCTAGTTGAATAGGCTAGCTTAGGTTGTCAAATTGTTAGAGAAGAAATCGTATAGAAAACACATCTCATTATACCTGTTATTGAGTGTTGTTGATACTCAATAGGCAAATCTGACAGCTTTGGAGTTTTGGAGGTAGGCGGCAAGCAGCAGGTGGATGATTGACGGATGATTGACATGCATATCTGTGTGGTACGTGTACCACCGGTGGTACGCAAGCTTCCAGGGGGTACGCAAGATGAACAGGGCAGTGTTGGAAAGGTGTTTGTGACAGAGCGCACTGGGTCTGTCACTGGGCCTGGCGCATTCCCGCCAGTTGTAGAACAATGGGACCGGAGTTTGGGTTAAAAACTGGACATTAGGCTATATACGGATACGGACTGGTGCGGTAAATGAAATGTTTTCTTTGATGCATGTGGAAAAAAAAGAATGGCGATGTATTGTAGGCTACTGTATACTTTGTATGTATGGCAAAAGCCAAAGGAATATTGAAATGTCATACGTGGTCTTGGTATCGCTAAATGGTCTGATGCAAAGCATAGCGTCGGGGCAGTTGTCGGGGTTTCGTGTGCGCACTTTTTACATCTTAGTGAGATCGCTTCAACTGTGCCTGTATGTTTGTATTGTGCAGTGAATGTTCACCTTACCTGTGGTATGCCTGTCTTCCGGGGTGCAGGGGTGCAAACAGGAGGGTAGGGGGTTAGGCAGGGGTGTTTAGGACAATTATTATTTATTTGTTGTTTAGGGTATTGCAGCGCATTGGCGATGTCGGAACACGAATGTTATAGAGTAGTGTGTGCGCTAATGCAGTTTATGGCTTAAAAGAATGTGTCAAAGGGGCGATTGATTATTCTCTGTGGTTTGGTTGGGACCGATGGTATAAAATGTCATTGAGCGCTTCATTCGTGGTTCGCCTCTGTCGTGAGAGGACGTATTTATGTGTCAAGTGTTACGAGGGCCTATAGTTATTGCGGGCATTGTCCCATGTTTGTTTTTCGTTTTGATCAGTGTTTTGTTTAATGTTTTCTGTTTTGTCTGTTTCCTAAACCTAAGAATAAGAATAAAAAAAGAGATTTACGTCAACTTGAATTTCATTGCCTGAGTCTCACCACCCGCTTGGACACATTACTACAGTGTTAAAAATGTTTTTTTTAAGCCTATGTTCTCTATGTTCTTTGTGTTTCATAATGTTGTTCTCCACACTGTTTTTTTAGTGTGAGAGCTCATAGACCAGTTGCACATTTTGATTTTGTTATATGTTATCATGTAGGGCGGCTAATTCTATTGCATGTAAATGCAATGGACTGTTATCCCTCTACTTCTTATTACAGTGCATGGAAATGCACTGTACTGTTCTTTCTAGGCTTCTTTTTCTTATATTCTAACGTAGCTAATGCAGCTTCAACCGTTTCACATAGAAACTTCATTCAAACTATGTTACGTAGGTCTTAGGACATGTGTGCTTTGTACTTTTCATCTTTGTAACTTTTACACTTTTTAAACTATTAATTAAAAACTATTGAACATTTCCCCATAGACTTAACATTGGGCTGATGACATCACAATAGGGCCATTAAGCAATTAGAATCCTGGGCCAGGTGGCCAGGTCACCTGCAACAGAGCGGTAGATAAACAGAGCGGTAGATAAACAGAGTGGCGACACTCCCATAGACTTCTATAGAAAAGAATGGCGGCGCTTTTTCCAGGCTACTTCCGTGTTATGCTGAGCTCCTAACTTCCTAACTTCACATTCACAGCTTTAGCCCCATTCACTTCCATTGCTTTCTGCCTGATATTGTCAGTGGTAAGTAGACGAAGGTACAACGTTTTTTTTAATTAGCATATGCATTTCCTATACCAACTGCACTAGTAGATACTGGTATTGTTCTTTGAGGTTTTTGTGCTGCTTGTTTAACTGATATTTATAGCTTAAATGTTGACCAAAATTTCAAAGTCAAAAGTTAGCCTGCAAACCTTGATGTGGAGAGAGGCTAGCTTAAAGATAATGTTCCTATGTCAATAATGAATTTCAGACAAAACACTATTGTAGTAGGGCAACTTTAGATGATAGGTTGGTTGTCAACAGGTTTTTATTATGTTTATAATGCTATATTTTTCAAACCTGATTGTGTTAGCTTACGTTAGCTAGCCAGCTCATTCACATACATAGTGTTAACGTTAGACATGCTATGAGGGGGAACACGAAATTTATCTTGATAAAATGCATTTCATTTTAGCATGGTAACTCTATATTCAGATGTGCTGGTGTAGTGTCAACCTATTACCATTTCGGCCTTCATCATGCCCAGGATTGAAAGATCAAATTTTTTTATTAAAGTTGTTAGAGTTAGACTATAAGGCAGGTGTTGCAGTGAAAAGCCCAAAAAAACAAAAAGGTTTTCACCAACTCACGTTAAGTATACGTGTTTTCCTTTGGAAAAATTATTTTGAGCCTGGCTTTATCAAACGATCTGATTTTGTTTGTAAGCAAATAAGTGCATATTTAATGAGATAGGGCCTAATTTGCATATTTATACATTAAAATAATAAATAAACAATCAATACATTTTTTTTCTCATCTTAACATAAGTAATCAACTGAGAAAGTTGCATGGTGATGGCTATAATTTAAACATTTACCCTATTCACGCTTTAATGATCTTATTATGCAAATTATGCAAATTGCCCAAGGTGCAACTTTTAGCAACCAAGTTGAAATCCATCCACTAAGCCTATAGATGACATTTCTGCAATAAAACTTTAAGGTACTCAACATTTCTGGGTTCACTATTGGGCCTATGGGAGATGCAACTAGACTATAGGGCCTCATTTGCATATTTAAACATTAAAAAATTAAATAAACATGCAATACTTTTTTTCTCATCTTAACATAAGTAATCAACTGAGAAAGTTTCATGGTGATAGCTATAATTTAAAATGTTTACCTTATTCACGCTTTAATGATCTTATTATGCTAATTATGCAAATTGCCCAAGGTGCAACTTTTAGCAACCAAGTTGAAATCCATCCACTAAGCCTATAGATGACATTTCTGCAATAAATCTTTAGGGTAGGCTACTCAACATTTCTGGGTTCAAGAAAATGTAACTATTATGCTATTTCTACAAAAGAACTGAACAAATTTAATGCATTGATCAAACTTTTAAAATGTAAGCTGTTAGGCTACTGATTGCTATTCATATATTTATATATTTGATAGACGTTTATTGCTAGTCTTACAATGATCAAAGTTGTGTGGTAGATTTGGGGGGGGGGGGGGCACCTTCATCTTCATCTCACCAAACGAACTGAAAAGGACATTGGATCTAATGTCCACACACAAAAAGGATACTAAATGCATAGCCTACGTTTTGACAATGTAAGTAAAGTATATGTAGCGTGATACAGGCAAATGTTAACCTGACAATAGCCAGATGAATTTCGCTCCGCCTAGCTCCACTCATCCATCTGGAACCGATCCATTGAAGTGTTGCTTCAGAAGGCTGGGCCTAATCAAAAAATGCTTGCATATGATTGAATAAGCCACTTGTCCGTCATCTATTGACGTGCTACTTCAACCACTCACATCGAAGCCAACCCGTGACGCTGATAACAGTCTCACAGTCGCTTCTACGCTATGTCACATCTATGAAACTCCCGCCCTGCGTCCTGATTGGCTGAACCATAAAGTCGGTTGCAGAAATCACTCTCAATGGAAGAGGTCCCAGATGGATGTGAGTGAAGCTAGGCGGAGCTAAGCGAAACGACATTCATCTGGCTATTGTCAGGTTAGGCAAATGTAGGAATCCAATAACATCTTAATGTCCAGCAAGGAAACAAATGTTCAATGTTAGAACTACCAAAGAACATATTTTAGATCGATGTTGCAGACCAATTATACTCGCAATATGTAATTGACACTATAATGTAAGCATGCTAACACGTAATAACACTCGTTTTTGGTTTGTTGTAATGTTTCCCGTTCAATAACGCACTCGCTGCTGTCTATCCTATTGAAATAACATGACACGCAAAGAGCTGTTTGGAACTGTTGAAGCGTACCATGTGACTGCGTGGCGGCGACTTCAAAGAGTGTCGCAACTCTGCACCAACTGTCAGTTTCTCAGGCTTTAAAGGCACAATGTGTCTTTTTTGTGAACTTTTGAAGTGTAATGCATTCAAAAATCAACTATACATATCAATAGAATGTGAAGAAATAACACTACTGACATTTTCTAATCGAAGAATATGCATAGCATTTTAGAGATCTCCTCCAGAATTAGCGTGCTAACCGACTAGCCCCGGGTCGTCCAGTCTTGCAATACCAGTTTATGTCTGAGGTGGCGACAGGGAGTAACATACCGGCCAAACCGTCTTCAGTGCAGCCCAGAGCAGTCGAGAAAGAGACAACGCAATTACGCACACTCTGCTCCCACCCCCTCCTGCTCCTCCCCTCCCCCACGGAGTTCAAGTTCTACAGTGAAGTGTACTGCGAGAATGGCCGAAAATTCTAGGAAGAGACCGAAGAGACCTCCATCGCCTCCAGCTAAAAAAAACTTGATCTGAGGCGAAAAGAATATCAGATGCGAAGCAAGCAAATACACATTAATCTAGGGAGTGCTTTCCACCGATGGAGACAGCTTGGATAGCAAGGAGATGCAGTTCGATTCTGAACTTGCGACATTTCTTCTTGACTGGTAAGTAAACATCTGTTAAACATAATTCATAATTTTGATTAAGCAAAGGAGATATTGTAGAATTAGCTCTCGAGCCACTAGGTAATGTTTGTCAGCTGTAGATCGCGGTAAATTGACTTCGTTCGACCGCCATTGCTAACGTTACCAACCTAGCGATAGCGTCCTTGCTGCATATGCTAAGCAGTTTACCAAATTATTTGTACGTGACCAAGTTTTGTGTCCTACACAATACATAGAGTGTAATGTTCCAATATGCAATAAATACATTTTGATATTGGTGAATGTTTACTGGCTTGTGGTCTCGCTAACGAATGATGTTGGCAGCATAAGATACTAAAATTAAAACTAATGCTAGCTCTACACGATTAGGATAACTTTCAGCTATGTTAGAATACTATCCTCTATCTCCGGTAACGTTATAAGTTGCTTAGATTGTGTCGGGCCTGTTGCAAAATAGCATCACCATTTTCCTTTGAAGCTCTTCAAACATGTCACAATATGCCCATGTGTGTGTTTGTATCTGTTTTCACAGGATCAGAATTCCAGTCCAGTCTTCCCCTATGAAGGTGTAACGATTACATTGCTGTTGCCCAACAGGTAGGAAAATGTAATATCATCTAATTTCAATAATGTGGCAAAATGCTTAGCTAATGCCCAGGTAGTAATTTGTTTCCTGCTGCAGATGTTCCTAAAAAGTTGGTCAAGCAAACCCTGCTCCCCAGACAGATGCCAGTGTTGCTGTTTCATAAGCTGTTAGTAATATTTAGAGGAATCTAGTTATCTTTGTAAGTAGGCTTTAAAAAACAGTAGAAACAGTGACTAGTGACACAGTAGCTTTATGTTTAAGAACTAATTCCAGCAGTTTTCACAATCACAATGGGGTCCCAACCCCCAGATTAAGAGGTCCTGTCCTGCTCTTATTTGTTCATGTTCTTTCATTCACATTGGTGTGTCAACAGGTTGAATTTCCTGCTGCAGATCACCTCTTCATTTCCTGTGGCTCATCAACATGAAGCCTGACTCGTTAGCCCAACTTCTTGCTGTTGAAGACTACTAAGGACTATCCATGTGCCCAGCTGCTTCCCTCCTGCCTCATATAGTCCAAAAGTTACATTTCTATTCATGTTGTTGCACTTGGTAGATGTAAAGTTTATTCCTGTCTTGTAGTTTTATAATAAATACCAAGAATCAGGATTGGTGAAACATTGGTTGTGCCTGAAAGTGTTTTTTGATCAAGATTGGTATACTAACATCATGCTTATCTCTCCTGTTCCTGACTTCTTAGAATCTATTTGTTGTTAAAGAGTTGTTTAAACTAATAGTTTAACTATAGTTTAACTATAGTTTTAAATATGAACTCATAGCCTAAAGGTGCAAAGGAAAAGATGAACATACCATTTTAGTCATAATTCAGGTATTCTTTATGTTACATGAAATGTAGCCACTGTGCTCTTAGAATGGGAAGTTTTATTGTTGATTGTAGAGGATGATTGTGTAAGGAATAACGTTCTGTAAGGCGGTCATTATCGTGGCATATCTCCCGACAGTGATGCAGCGCTGGCTGTGGCCTACCGAGTTTCACTTTCCTTGACATTCTCTGGTTATACTTAGCAACGGTCCGGTATTAAAAATTATCAGACCGTAGGACGTTGGGAAGTCCCATCGGAGTGAATGGAGCATTCTACAGCATTATAAAGAGCCGTGTAATAAATGGTAATAATAATGACCTCTAATTGTAAACAGAATGATTGTCTGTAACCACTGACTACATGGAGCATTTTAGTTACTGGCTACGTAGCAAGAACACCTGTGTTGCTGCCAGACTCTCACGGTGACTGTTCTCCAAACGCCTCTGCTGGTCAGCGCGCTCTCTGGCTGCTCTGACAGCTCGAGCCGTCCCTGTACTGTTCTCTGGGACTGACACTAGACACCCAGGCCTTTTCTTCTTTGGCTGGCCCTTACGTTTGCCCACTCTTGTCTGACTCGATGCAGGGGGGATGTAATATTCGTCGTCAGTCTCCACCCGAAAAAAATACCTTATTACTATTTTCAGTTTTATCCATACATACAATCGCTACTACACGCAGGCTAGGCCTAGCCTTTGCTAAGACTCGCTTGCCAAATGCCGCTAGCAAATTTGTATTTATTTCTCAAATGTCTCATTACCAACAATACCAGTGTGAAAAGCAAAACGTTAATAAAAACTGTTATATGTAGTGATCGGGTAAGGGTGAGCCGCTTGAAGAAGACATTTTCCGGATTTAGGAGGTTTTTTTTCTAGGCGGCGACACAGAGACATTCTCTGATAGACACATAGGGATAGACAGTAGCGAAAACGGAGACGGGGGAGGGAGGAGGAGAGCGTGTTTCGTCGTTTCTACCACTAGCAAATCATTGTTTTCCTACATGCTGCCCCCAACTGGATTGGCGTGTGGGGTGTGAATTAAATAAAACGAAATCCTGACGGATTGTGCCTTTAAGCATACAATCAAGACTACAGATCCTTTTCCACTGCTTCCTCTGTTCACAACTGTTTCAAAATAAAAGTCCTCACCACAATAACTCACTGTTAAACAATTTAACCATTTAAACTATCCACCTATTTAACTGTTCAGCTATTCCAATTATATTAAACCACCACCTACCTAGCTACCAACATAGCAACCACCTCAAGTACCCTAGCAACAGCCTAGCAACCATGTCAAATACCTTAGCAACAGCCTAGCAACCATGTCAAATACCTTAGCAACAGCCTAGCAACCACTTCCACAGTTACAACCTAGCAACCAATAAAGCAACCAATGAGTTTAACCTAGCAACCAGCATAGCAACCAGCATAGCAACCACCACAACTAACCTAGCAACAGCCTAGCAACCACCTCAAGTACCCTAGCACCAGCCTAGCAACCACTTCCACAGTTACAACCTAGCAACCAATATAGCAACCAACATATTTACCCTAGCAACCAGCATAGCAACCACCATAACTTCCCTAGCAACAGCCTAGCAACCACCTCAAGCACCCTAGCAACAGCCTAGCAACCTAGCTAAATAACATGGTTAGCATTGTTAACATAGTTAGCATAACTGCTAGCAAACATTAGCTGAGTTAGCTAAGTAACATGGTTAGCATAGCTAACATTGTTAGCATAACTGCTAGGAAAGATAGATAGATAGATAGATAGATAGATAGATACTTTATTGATCCCCAGGGGAAATTCAAGGTCTCAGTAGCATACAGACAACACACACACATTCACTTACAGCAGAAAAAGTAATTAAAAGTATATAATATAAAAACACAACTAAGCAATAAGGACAGTAAAAGATAAAGAATATACTAAATATACTAAAATACAAATTATACTAACTAACACTTAATCTAAATCAATTCTAAAAACAGTATCCACATAGTGGTGATTAATCAATCAAGAGGCGCTTGCAATGACTGAGGCAGGGACTGAGCCTGTGATTCTCTGTGCATAGTAAGGTAAGGTAAGGTAAGGTAAGGTGCTCTGTGTGAGTGGGTGTCATGGTGATAGTGCAAATGAGTAAGTCCAACAGTGCAACAGTGCAAGAATACAGTCTATATATCTATATATATATAACTATTTTAAGAAAAGGTATAAGTGTGGCCACAGTTTGGCTGTGGCATGGAGGGAGGGGTTATGCATATGTGCTAATATAGCACGCAAACAGTGAGGCAGAAAGACAGTGGTAAAAAGTGGCTAGTGGACAGACAGTATCCAAACATGGAGGGGGGTGAAGAGGCAGACAGACTATGCAGAGAAGTCTATCTCTCCTCTTCCCTTAAGTGAAGCATTGAACAGTTCAATGGCCCTGGGGACAAATTACTTCCTCAGTCTGTTGTGCAAGGCAGTGAGCGAAGTCTCCAGCTGATCAGGCTCTTCTGCTTAACAATAGTGCTGTGGAGTGGGTGACACTCATTGTCCAAGATGTTGATCAGTTTGTTCAGGGTCCTTTTGTCAGATATTGAAGTGATGCACTCCAGTTCAGCTCCCACTACAGAGCCAGCTTTCCTCACCAGCCTGTCCATTCGCCCCGCATCCTTCTTTGTGCTTCCTCCCCAGCATACCACTGCATAGAAGAGGACACTGGCAACAACAGACTGGTAGAACATCCTGAGGAGCTTGCTGCACACATTGAAGGACCGCAGCCTCCTCAGGAAGTACAGCCTGCTCTGCCCTTTCTTGTAGAGTGCATCAGTTTTGGCTGACCAGTCCAGTTTATTGTCCAGGTGGAGACCCAGATACCTGTAGGTGCTTACCACCTCCAAATTGACCCCATCAATGGGGACTGGTAGCAGAGTGGGCTTAGACCTGCGGAAGTCCACCACCATCTCCTTGGTCTTTGAAGTGTTGAGTTGAAGATGATTGAGTTTGCACCATTGCACAAAGTCCTCCACCAGGCTCCTGTACTCCTCCTCCTGCCCGTTCCTGATACACCCCACAATTGCAGTATCATCAGAAAACTTCTGCATGTGGCATGACTCGGTGTTGTAGCAGAAGTCAGATGTGTACAGGGTGAACAGGACTGGAGAGAGTACAGTTCCCTGTGGCGCTCCGGTGCTGCAGATCCCAGTGTCAGAGGGACAGTTCTTCAGTCTGATGAACTGTGGTCGCTCAGTCAGGTAATCTGTAATCCAGGTTACCAGGTGAGCGTCCACACCCATCTGCAAGAGCTTGTCGCCCAGTCTGAGGGGTTGGATGGTGTTAAAAGCACTTGAGAAATCAAAGAACATGATTCTCACAGCACTTTTCCCCTTGTCTAGGTGAGAATGTGTCCTGTGTAGAAGATAAGTAATGGCATCGTCCACGCCCACTTTCTCCTGGTATGCAAACTGTAACGGGTCTAGTGCATGGATGATGGCTGTTGACTGAGGTCGTTGTCACCTCATTGTTCGTGATCGCCATGTGGGGCAGGGGTGCAATATCCAGTGATGGTGGGGGTACGGTAGCCTGTGATGATGGAGGTGAGTGTTGCACTGGTATTGAGGGGGTGTGGGGGCTGGGGGATGACCACCTCCTTGATGTCCCTGTCAAGGCTGCCAGAGTCGTGGACACCTCAACAGGCACAGGCAAGGAGGCGTCAGGCGGGGGCAGGGCGTGAGGTGATGGTGGCTTAGGTCGTTGGGTGTCACCGGGATGCAGAGCTGGAGAGGCTGGGAGGTGGGGGTAGGGCAGGCACGCAAACAAGAGCCGTGTCTGAGTCAGCTGACATTAGCTAAGTTAGCTAAGTAACATGGTTATCATAGTTAGCATTGTTAACATAACTGCTAGCAAACATTAGCTGAGTTAGCTAAGTACCATGGTTAGCATAGTTAATATGTTAGCATTGTTAGCATAACTGCTAGAAAACATTAGCTAAGTTGTCTTAGTAACATGATTAGCATTGTTAACACAGTTAGCATAACTGCTAGCAAACATTAGCTAAGTTAGCTAAGTAGTATGGTTACCATCATTAACATTATTAACATTGCTAACAAACATAATTGCTAGCAAACATTAGCTAATGTAGATAAGTAACATGGTTAGCATTGCTAACATTGTTAGCATAATTATTAGCTAAGTTAGCTATAACTACTAGCAAACATTAGCTAAGTTATCTGTTTTAACACTATATTTACATCATGTTTTGCATTTTCATGCACTGGTAATTCAGGTAAGTGTTCCCGTTCAGGGTTTAAGTAATTTATGTCGTCAAACATTATATGAATATGAAATAAGTGGTAGTGAAGTATCGAGTGAATTGTTAGCAGCATTTAACTGAGCTAGCATCTAACTACTAATCGAACTGTAAACACTATCAAGGTATTTAACGTTAGCATCCTCTGTTTGTCATGACTAACTGCCTCTCTCTGGCATCTTCGGCTGGCTGCGGCTGTCACTGTGAAAGTCAGTTAGACTTTAGCTAGCACCAGCAAAATATAGACATAATTCAGTGATGGGCCATAGCCTAATTAACCATAAAGTTTATGATCAACCCATTTGCAGATATCTTAATACATAACGCATTACTTCATGACATTGTCATATCTTCAATGTGCATTTGATTGTGTGCAGAAATCCTTGAAAGATCTTAAACTGGTTCTAAATGAAGCAAAAACAAAATATATGATCTTTACTAGATCGAGAAAGTGTGACCTTGATGCCTATAAATTTGTTCCCTAAATGGGGCACAAATTGAGCAAGTTTCTCAATACAAATATCTGGGCATTTGGCTAGATAACAAACTATCATTTAGAACACATGTGCTTGATCTCACAAAAAAGGTTAAAATTAAATTAGGTGCACTTTACAGGATTAGGTCTTGCTTCTCTTTAGAAAGCAGAATGACCATTATTCAAGCAACTATAATGTCAGTCCTAGACTATGGTGGCTGTGATGACTATGATGGTTGTGTATATGCATGCAGCCCCTTCCACTCTGAAATCACTTGATGCAGTTTACCAAAGTTCACTACGTTTTATAACTGGAGATGGGTTTAAAACTCATCACTGTAAATTATACCAAAATGTAGGATGGTCTTCCCTCTATGATAGGAGGAAAAGGCACTGCCTCCTTTTTGTTTATAAGGCATTACTGGGAAAGTTACCTTTTTACCTAACTTCTCTTCTGAACATAAAATAAATCTGCCACAATACACGCTCACAGGGTTTTATATCTCTTCAAACTCCTCAAATTAAATCTGAATTTGGTAAATTAGCTTTTACATTTTTTGCATCTAATAAAGGGAACAAATTGCAAGAGTTATTGAAATTAGATAGGTTTGTGTCACTAGACCAATTCAAGAGTATGATTGATGATATGGCTGTTGCACAATGTTCTTGCTTTGACTAATATTTAGACCTTTTATATCATTATTATTATTTATACATTCCCCTTATTTTCTTTCTATTTATTATTATTATTTTTATTTGATTTTTGTTATTATTATTATTATTATTATTATTATTATTATTACTATTATTATTATTTGCCTTTTGTATCTTTTATTGTTCTTGTTTTGTTGTTTTGATTATTGTTGTTGTTTTGTAACTCAGGGCATTGCTGTAAAAGAGCTTGATGCTCAGTCAATTTCTCCCTGAATAAAAAACGGTTGATGATGATGATTACTCCTTTCTGGCATGTTCAGTAAAGCTAACTTTATCTATCTGTTCTCTCTCAATGAGTTAATTATGTTGACTAATAATCACAAAACGAGAACCACAGCTGTGTTTTCTGATATCAGGACCAAAGTCTTGTTAAAACACACTACAGAAGTTGAGGTTTAACTTTTGTGTTGTCAACATAGGCTACAAAGTAGGCTATGTTTACTTGGCCTACTCATTTCTGCATCATTCTGGCTGTAGCCTGGCACATGAATCAAGCTTTCCAGTTGTACATCGTAATCTTCAGAAACAATATGTGTGGCTGACTGACTTAGCAAGCTGGTTAAGCTATTTGTTATCAAGATACTTAATAGCAGAATGGTCCGTCCTTAAAACTCAGCTTATGATTATCAACAGCAACAACAAACCCTTTGCCTACTAAGTTTTCTAAGCTGTTTATCTTTTATGAAACATAACTAATTGGCTATCAACTCGCTCTCTCGCTCACCTATGTCAGTATCACCTGCCTTAAAATGAAATGAATAAAACACAGAATTCTGCTTTGCAATGAAATACTATAGGCTTAACTACTACTACAGCTTGATGGTGCAACAACATGAGTTAGATATTTAAGAACAACTGTATGAGGGTCAATGACATCCAAAATCCCTTCTAAAATAATCTGGCATGATCTTGCACAAGAACTTTTCTATATTTAATAGAAGTAATGAAACCCCATTGTTCTGAATGTTTTAATTAATATGGGGAATCATGTCTGTCACATCAACCACTTGAAATGTCAAGTGGTGTAACCACCATTTAAGGAGCCATTTTGTAAGTATTATGTAACAGGATCATGTGACAGAAAATTATGTCAGAGAAGGACCCTTGAAGACCCACACTGCTATGAGTCAAGGTTAGTAACTCTCTTTAAAAAGTAACAAAATAGTGTTTTAGGCCATGGTCAGGCAAGCTTAGGTTACATGTCAAATGTATGACCTCCTGAAAATATTGATAAATCATAATAATCATAAAATATTGAATTTAATGTAAAAACTGAAGGTCAAGTGTGTACATAGTTGTCCATAATAATGCCTGCTAATTTTGCTTTTAAGTAGAAATGTCAAATGGTGTAACCGGTTACACCATTTGACTCCTTTCTGTTTGAGACCTGTTTGATCAGATTCAAGACTATATCATTTTAGGTGCCAATTATATTATTTTTATAATTTAAATAGTGATTAACTGTTTAGCATGAAGAGTAGCTTTAAAAGGGTTTAATCAGATTGTAATTTAAGCGATTTTTGAAATGTCAAAGTTTTTTATTTTAAATTTAAACTTCCATAATTAATTTTTTATATTTTATTATGATGTATGTAAATAGTATGTTTAAATTATAAATAAATAATATAAATACATTTATTATAAATAAAGTGTACTTCTTGTCCCCCAATATATGCCACTTTCAAGCAAGGAAAACGTGTCTCGCCACAGAGCGCAAGCAAAGTCCTTTTAGGCAAGTCCCTCCACTCGGCGGCCATATAGCAACGCTTTTTGGTCACTCATCGGGCATCCTACTCAGCAGAAATGCGCGTGCGCAAAGCTTCACGACACCAATCTTGCTCCAGCGGCGAGTTCACAAAACATGATTGGCAAGATGTCTTCACAACACACCATATGATTGGCTCAATGTATTCACATCACACCAAATGATTGGCTCAATGTATTCACATGTAGACGTTTTGCTGAGGTAGGGGTGGGATATGTGTAGACAACGGCGTTACAAACTAACCCCATGCATTTCTATGGAGGGTTTTTTGAGTGCTGTGTCTCCTCATTAGAAAGTCTCTGGCGCAAGTGAATGCAGATCCTGCTGTTGGTTGGTTGTTAAGATAATGATGATCATACCCACTCTTTCACTCTCTTATTCTCTCTCACACACACTTTGGGCCCTATTTTAGTGATCTCAAACGCATGGTCACTAGCGAATAGCGTAAATACATTTAGGGGTTTGTCCAGGCCACATTCAGGGTGGTTTTGTTATCAAATGTCGGGCACCTGGCACAAAAAGGCAGCTCTTATGATTCTTAATCAGTCATGGGTGTGATTTGGGTGTAACATCCTTTAAACCACTGAGAATGACATCTGTCATTCCCTTTAACAGCAAGCAGTGCAACTTCAAACACCGCATCAGTATTTTGATAGTCAGCGAAGCATTTGAAGGAATCTGCTTGCAACAGGTATTACACTAAACCATGCTTTACTAAAACCTAGCAGATTATAGGCTTCACACATCTGCACTCGTCTGTTATTTGAACGCATAGGCAAAGTGAAACTAACTTCATCGTGGTGTCATAGTCAACGACAAAACAGTTATACACAGTTATTTACTTTCACTATTGACCGACAATCTGTTACCATTGAAAACTTGACAAAATCAACACTTGCACCAATAATGTTCAAATGACTGAATAAAAAACCTTTCGCTGTAGACAAGGTTTTCCCTGGTCAGTGGTGTAATGTTTTTTAGATGGTGTAAGGCAACGATTTTAGATCATGTGTCAGACCTTATGTCGGTAATTGCCACACAGGGGCACATTGTTTAATAAAAGTGAAGTGTAAGATAGGAAAAAGCTTTGCGTCAGGATAATAATACGGTTTGCGCCGGGTTTTGTGTCGCAAAATAGGGCCCTTTATCTCTCTTATCTGTATGAGAACTGAACTGAAATCCAATAGAACACAGGTTAATCCTGTTTCTTCATTGATGTTATGAAATGATTTTTGATATAGAATATGATGAATGATATGAATATATATTAAAATATCCAATTCAGTTTACCTTGATGCCTATTTTCTGTGTCAATTTTTTGTCCTATTGCTGTAGACGTTTTATGGTCAGTTGGTGTAACCGATTTATGTCAGTTGGTGTAACCAGTATTTTGTCTTAAAATACTAAAATTGTACAAAAAATTTATATGGATAATGACTTAATACTCTACCATACTGTAATAATGGCTGTTTAAACCATTTTTTCTCAAATGGTCAAAGAATAGACATAAAACAAGATGGTTTCAGTACAATGAAAACCCCATATCATTTACATTTAGAAATAAATATAATAAAACATATTCTCATAGGATATTACTAAATAAACTACTAATTTCATGACAGCAATTGCATGACCTCTAGGAGGTGTAAAATATTAGATGGGCAATTCCATGCAAAGGTCATCCTTACCATGGAAAAAAAAGTTGTGCAAACGCAAATAGAACTGTTGTAAAAATCTTCATTTAGGTCTATATTTTATTGTTTGTAACTGATCTGATTGAATTTGATGGAGAATGACACTCTTTTTACATCATAAATATGGTGTGCAACCATACAGAAACAACATTTTTCACATGGTAATATTATACATATTTAAAAAGTGGATAAATGGACCCAAGGTTCAAACAAATTGTGTCATTTGACAAATTCCAGATTGACAAGGGAATGGTAGAGCAATGTCTATGCTCAGCTTGCCTTTAAGAGCACAACTCCTTACATTTGTAAGGCTTTTGTTTTTAAGTCAGCAAGTTCCATGGCCATGTCACATCCATAACGTTTTATAGGAAAAGTTTATGCTACACATACAGTGTTGATGCGACAATGTCCATAGTGTCTGTGCAAAGCTGATTTATATCAATGTAAAGTGTGATGACCAAATTGTGCCCCTTTCTTACTTTTAAAACCTTTAATGGTGCGTTATGGATGTGACGTTATGGATGTTACATAATGTGAATTTACAAGACTGGGGACTTTATTATACCAAAGCCGATAAAATGTCTGTTCTGGTGGCATGTCAGTTTCAACGCATTTCAACTTAGTGTTTACAATTGACATTTCAAAGATTATTAGGATGATCAAAACCTCAGGGAGGCCTTGCCTAACCATTAGCAAAACAAACATAATATTAAAATACCTCCATTGATTAGCCTAGCCATAGCCTATTTTCAAGTGGCCTAATAACGAAAATCTGAGCGATTATCTTCCTGTAACTGTCATACTGTTGTTGTACAGTAACTGGATTATCGTGTTAGCTGGTGAAGATGGCTGACTTTGCAGATGGAGTTAACATAGCTACCTCCTTCTGTTGCAGATCTGTTCAGCCTGCCGTTCACGTCTGCTTAACACAGTTTAATTTTAAATGTGACACGATATGACAGCATAAGTGTCAGGTCCTCTGTAGCTAATACCCAGAGAGTAACATGAGTAAGGGCAGCAATAAACTAGATGTACCACATAGCGGTACAAAATATGACCTCCTCTCAGTCCTGCATATTCTCTTCGCAAAAATAAATCACGTTTGTCAATTTGTCTCCATCTCCTACAACTCATGTGCATGTAAATGAGTGTGTGCTGTGAGTTTGCTTTTGTTTATAAGAGTGTGTGTGTGTGTGTGTGTGTGTCTGTGTGTGTGCATGTGCGTATGCGTGCCTGTGTTTGTGTGTTTATGTGTGTGTGTGCGACTGTGCGTGTGTGTGTTTGCATGCGCACATGCGTATGCGTGCCTGTGTGTGTGTGTTTATGTGTCTGCATTCATGTGGGTGGGTGTTTGTGCATGTGTGTGTTTATGTGTCTGCATTCATGTGGGTGGATGTTTGTGCATGTGTGTGTTTATGTGTCTGCATTCATGTGGGTGGGTGTTTGTGCATGTGTGTGTGTGCTTGCCTGTCTGTATGTGTTTATGTGTGTGCTTGCCTGTCTGTATGTGTGCGAGTGTGTGTGTGTGTGCGCGCATGTGCATGTGTGTGCATGTGTGTGTGTGCACGTGCATGTACTTTATGTGTGCAAATCACAAATGAGTGGGTATGGGTTAGGTTGATGCGGGCTCTTGAAACTAACATACCATAAATATTTTGTTATCTTGGGTGCAACGGTTGAGGTAGGGCTAGTTTTTTAGGGGAGTGGCCACCAAGTTTCATGTTCCCTGGTGTTTCAGTAACCTGGCAATCACTGACCAAAATTGATGACGGTAAAAGAAAAAAATTAATTTATTTTTTATATTTTAAATGACTTGTTGTCCTGATTCTTCCTGTGGATCTTAGTGGGCACTGAGGAAGCAATACTTTCATCGCTAGTTTTTCATGATTACTATTTCAATTGTTTCATATCAAAATTCACTACTTAAGTATGTGTTTTATGTAGTTTGTCGAGGACTGGTTCAGACACGTCACATCCATAACGTGAAACCGTCACATCCATAACGCCAGTTTTTCCTACATAATGCATTACGAAAATGACGCATAGTTTCAAAAACACACTTTTTGTGTTCATTCAAGTCTCCTTCATGCTACATATATCATAGTTTCGGCAGTTTTCTTCAATATTCTTAGGATGAAATTGATTATATGAAATTTGAGGATTTCTCAGTATTCAGAGGACAGAGGTTACATTAAAAGTGATGCAAATTAATTCACTGATACTAATTTTGCCCCCACTCTAAGGCATTTTGTTTACCAATATGAGTCCAATTGTCACATCCATAACGCTGGAACTGCCCAGATATTTGTCATTTTTGTGGTTACACCATTTGACAATTTAACAGGCTGTCAGTTCTATCTTTTATAAAAAAAATAGTATAAACATCATATTGAATAATATGAATACAACAGAAATACAAAGTATACACTTTAACAAACCTCAGGCATGTTTTGTTTTAAAGTTTTAAACATATTTTTGAATTTGTCATCTTACCAACCCTTATCTGTCACTGACCCATGAACAACTGTACAGTACAATTGCATTATAACTGTTTAACTTGTTTACTTTTGTCTTTTAGGTTACAGTGTTGATGACCGTGTTTGTGCCTGTCTGTGTGCACACCTGTCAACCATACATCGTGGACAACATTGCTGACAATATTGCTAGCAACATTCTTACAAACATATATCAACAGATCTGTGTACATACCTTTGAACTATACTGAGACTTATCCTGAGATCTACTCTGAGACTTGAGACATAACTATATTGATGCGTGACAACTGTACTGACAACCATATGAAACAAACATACAGTACCTGTGAATCATATCTGTCATTCATTCATACCTTTCAATCATGCTGTGAAATCTGTGAAACTTATCTGTGCTGTTTGAAAATTAAGATTCTAACCTAAGTTCTGTCTAAAACTGATCATCTGAAGGGCTGGCTTTTTTATTCTTCAGTCTATATCACCATAAAATTTAAACTGTTACCATTAACTGAAATTCCTAGCTGTTGCTGCATGTTCAGAATTACCACTGGTATATATCTAAATATATATATTTTGGTTTCAACAACTTAGAATTTTAAGTGTTAAGTGATCATTAGTGTATTCTTAGTATCATTCTGCTGTTGTTTCTACTGTACTATATTAAAACAAAGAATATTGATCAATATTGAATTAACAATTTATTTGTACTAACTGTATATACTCTAAGCTAACATCTAACCTAGTAAGTGGTTTTCAAGGATATTGTCTATGTAATCTCAGTAATCATACTGTAAGTAATTTGTATTTTAATACATTGTTTTACACAGCAGCCTTTTTGCATTTACATGCAATGGTAATTCCTTCCTTGGAATTTTCTAGTTAAACATGATTCCTGGAATGCGTCAATGTGCTACATTTTTATGTGGTGGGGGTACGCAAGGCGAGTCAGGATGTAGGTGGTGGTACACAGGAATAAAAGTTCGGGAACCGCTGCTCTATGGCAAAGCATGTTCATAATCCGGTTTTGAGATCCTAGCAATTTCCTGCATGGTATCCAATTCAAGGCTCACACTGCATCCCAATTCGACAAAGAAACACTTTTTTGCCTTTACTTTGTTCATTGTAATGGAGTAAAAAGTTGTTGTAGAGAATCATCATGAGTGCACACACAGGCTAACGTGCAAGCTCGGGTTAAATAAATAATTAAAAAAAAAAAATATATATATATATTCCAAGAATGAATGAAAGATCAAGACCATGGTACAGAGCGAACCTGATGAAGCGCTAGGCGAAACGCGTTGTTCGTTCAAAAAATAAATATTAAGTTAATAGTGATCAGTGTGCGGTGATTCTTGATCTTTCATTCTTGGATTATACTTACCTACCTCACCTGCACCTGTTCAACTGTTCAACTGAAGGTTTGTGCACAGGGACACCTTTAAGGACACCTTGGTGTCCTTAAAGGTTGGATATTTCCTTATTTTTTGACTTAAGGCATTATATATACAGTATATACATAAGTCAAAAAATGAGGAAATATCCAACCTTTAAGGACACCAATTTTCTTTGTGAATGAATAATGTATCATAAAAAAATACATGTTCTTCCTTAAAATACAGGGGTCATAAGTATTGGCACCCCTATAGAGGCAGGCAGATTTTTATTTTTAAAGGCCAGTTATTTCATAGATCCAGGATACTATGCATCCTGATAAAGTTCCCTTGGCCTTTGGAATTAAAATAGCCCCCCATCATCACATACCCTTCACCATACCTATTTCAGTTAGCCTATTAGCTGGTTTGATTTGCATTGAGCTCAATGAGCATCAAACCAGCGAATAGGCTAACTGAAATAACACCATGCCAATCTCTAGGTCCTCTCTAAGTCCTGCTTATCCTCTCTGGTAGCCTACAGTGCTGTGTGAGTGAGAGGGGGAGTGGCTACAGTAGAGCAGCGAAAGCCGATGTGTGCTCCTTTTACCGATACATTTAACGATATCTTTTACATTTTAATTATCCAAATAACTTGGCACTGCACTTATTTGTGCCTGTAGCAAGACACCTGCCAAGTTTGAAATCAATTGGACGAATGGTTTGACAGATATGCGAATAACATACATACACACAGACGGGGGAGTGAGTAGAGCGTAAAAGCCAATGTGTGCTTATTTTAGATAGACAGATATACTTTATTGATCCCTAGGGGAAATTCAATTTACCGATATATTTAACAATATCTTTTGCATTTCTTATCCAAACAACGTCAAACATGGCACTGAACTTACTCATGCCCATAGCAAAACACCTGCCAAGTTTGACATCAATCGGACGAACAGTTCAAGTGATATGTGAATAACAGACAAACAAACAGACAGACATTCCTGTCATTTATAGATAAATAAACATTGAATGTGGTGAGGTCATGTGACCTTGTAATTGCTTATTTCACCTGTGGGTGTCATGTGAAGTTGAAGAGTGAACCTGACAAAGCTAGCCTTGGAACACCCAGACCTTTACAATTGTACAATTGGGAGTGGGTCTGGAAAAGGCTCATTGACTTACAACTTCCAGCAGGGGTGTAACTAGCAGTGAAATTAAACTTAAAATACACTGAACTCTTACCAAATCGTTTTAAAATTTTAGACGAAGGTTTTACATAAATGTAGTTGTTTACTCAATTCCAAAGAAATACACGTTAATGTCAGATTACCGATTGTATTTGTGTGCCCTGGTTTTAGGAACATTGTAAATGGGCTTCAATGGCTCTTGGCCAGACAGACCTGCAGAGCAAATCCCAAATTTGCCGAAAGGTCCTCTGGGCATTCCCAGGCTATGACGAATCAACAGTGAAACGCGTCGTTCGTGCCAATAACATAAAATAATCAGTTAATACACCAGTGTGTAGAATGTTGGGGTTTGTTGGGAATTCCCTGGGCAGTGTGCAAACACCTTTAAGGTTAAAGGACCCTTCTGTAACTCCAGTCATTTCTTCGCCGATTTCTTACTTTTGTTGTCACATTTTTCTCTACGGAGCTCCCCCTACAGCTTTTGACTGCATATTTTACAATCTTTTTTGTCTTTTCACTGGCTCTGCCATGATGAATATCTAAACAATGAAGCCATCTATTAGTTAGCCGGCATGGCTAATAGGTGCTTGAGTGAGGCGTGTGTATGTCCAGAGAATTTTAAGCATTTAGTGTCTCTCGCTCGTTCTCGCTTCTTACGGGACTTCCTGATTCAGACACTGCTGGAACGCTAGTGCAGATTTCTTGCAAGGCTGGTTTTCCGCTAGCAGACGGTAGAGGGAGCAGGGAAAGCTGTGATTCTCACCACAATAGGTAATTTAACCATCACAATGATTTCTAAACTAAACTGTGTAAAAATGTTACATAGGGGGCCTTTAACCTTCATATCATATGTCATTCATATAATATGTTCATATAATATATTCATAAGTTAACCTTCATATAATTGTGATCTTTGATTTTTCATCAATTTGTCATTCTACTCACAATTAGCAGTGTTTTTATGGTCAAGGATGTCCCACTCATCACGTGACTGTGGCAACCATCAGCAATCATTTCCTCATGTTGTGGACTGCCTTGCACAAAGAGAAAAGCACAAGATCCAATTAAGAGTTTAAAAACATGTCAGCCCAACCTTAGAACAGCTGGATTTAATATACTGTACACAGACAATGTAGTAGGATGTGTCCAGTCCACATTGGGAGGGTTTTCGTTATCAAATGTCGAGCACATGGCGCAACAAGGTGTTCCTAGGTTTTTGAATCAGTCATGGGTGTGTTTGGGGCGTATAACATAATTTAAACCAATGAGAATGACATCTGTCATTCCCTTTTAACGGCGCAAAGCGCGATGTCAAATAAATGCATCGGTATTTTGACATTCAACGGCGCATTTGAAGGAGGCTGCTTGCGAGACCGTATGGAATAGTCATTCCACTAAACCATGCTTTACTAAAACCTAGCATAGCCTTCACACATTTGCACTCCTCTATTATTTGAACTCATTGGCAAAGTGAAACAAACTTTGCGCGGGGTGGAAAACGAGTTTTACGCCATGCGCCAGTGTGCAAAATAGAGCCCTCAGCCAGGAATGAGTGAAACGAATTAGTGAAAACACATGCTATTCAGTGGCACCAGCAGACATTTTTGACAGGGGTGGTCAGGGGAGGCCTTTGCAAATCTTGGGATGGCACGCCAAAACAAGGGGGGGGGGATTGAAATTAATAGTAATATATCACATATAATATATTAGGACACATAAGAATAGTTTTAAATGATTATTTTGTTTTCGGAACTGTAATTGGGTAACTGTTATTTACTCAATCAAAAAACACAACTGCAATTCTATTGATATTACCTGAGAAACACAATTAAGTAACATGACTTATTAATGTTTACAAAAATGGATTTATAGCGTTTTGGAAAAGAGCTCTTCATATGCTAGGCTATATGGTTTTCAAGACAGTCTAGCCTACCCATATCTGGGAAAGTATGATGTGATCATTATTGCATCTTAGGTCAGCCTTTGGGAAAAATACTTTGTGCTGCATCCATGCCACCTGAAGCATGCTATTCAAAAGCTGATATCTATTCAAAAGCACAGTTGATCTGTGCATATCATGACCAACTTTTGATTCTTTGATTTGGAAAGCAAGTTCATTATTTTGGGCTGCTATTAGAATATATAAAAATTTCAGCCCAAAGTTGGATAACATGTTTTGCTGCAATTTCAAAACCGGATTACCCGGACCCGCTTACTGTACAGAGGAATGCTTCATATCCCCGCGTTCGGTAAGGGACCGTTCGTTATTTATAAATGGGATCACCGGAGGGATTTTGAGTGCTTCGATCAAAAGTTGCATGACCCTCCCCTACCTGCAATGTAATTTTCAACGACCCTCCAGCAGCATCTTCAATAATGACATGACCCTCCCCGGCCAATTGTCGACGTGTTCCCACGATCTTACACGCTGTGGTAACTCATCAATATATGCTACCGTCCAAAAATCAACCTCTGCTTTCTGATCTTACACATCACACTTCACAAAGATGGTGGCCATTTCAGTAGATTTACTCCCTAACATTGTTGTGGAAACACAATAAGCATGGAAACTAAATGCACACTTCCTGCAACTGCATTAGCCTACTTGAAAAGTTACTCCTCTAGTAAGTATTCACATGAAATAAAACAATAAAGCATTGAGACCATTCAACAAAGCACACTGGGTAATAACTAATTCAACACATGAACTTGTTGCTATGGACTCGTCTCTAGGCTTCCTCAGTCATTGTAAAGCTGCCGAAGCTGAACATTATCCAAAACTCAATTTCTCAGACGAGCGTCAATTTGGGAGCTTGCTACACTCCTTCCTTCTCAAATGACTTGAAAAGGCCGTTTGCACAATTTCACAAATAATCACAGGAACCGAAAAATACCTAACATGCCAACTTTTTCCGGGTTTTACCAGGTTTCCCTGCTGTCTTGCCGTTTTAATATTTTCCCGTAGAATATCCCATATTACTGTAATACTCATAACATTAGTCCTGCATTCTGGCCTGTCTCTGTGTTGTCCTGTTGTTACCCCTTGCCCTTCCAGTGAAACACATGTATTCAAATCATCGTTTTGCTTGCTTGAATGCGAACTCAGAGTGATGTTAACCTAGGCCTATTTAAGTTAACGACGTGGTTGTCGTGAGAGCAAGATTCATTAGCGCTTGCGGTGTTCGGCCGTAGGCTATGCCTACGTGCGCACCTGCCAGGCTACTCAGCTAGACAAAGAATTCCCCCTGTATATTCACTCCAAGTTGGCCTACCATAACTTACCAACTACACTGTAGACCATAAACTGGCTATTTATATGACCAAATGTATTTGTTCAACTTTATGAAGCAGAATTATGCACTGCTACTTGGAACGTAGGCCTAACACATTTTTGTTGGCAGGAGAGAGGATGACAGCGATTAACAAAATGCACTTGTTGCTGGTTACCAATAAATACTATATATTTTTTGCAAACAACAAAAACAGAAAGGATGGAGACAGCAAAGCTAGAGATGGGCAGGAACAAGGTCAATTGGTAGAAATGCTTGTCAAAACGTTAGGAGCTGGGTGTGTGGATGAATGACGCACAAGTATGCTTTGTGTTAAGCATGAACACTGTTTAAAGTTAGGCTACACGGTAAACTACAAGTAAACCAAAGTTAAATTTAGCTTTTTTAGGGCTGAATAAAGTTGACCAAATGGATATAGTGCAATGTTGACAGAGCTATGGAACGAAAGAGAACGTTATATGGCGACAGAAATCAACAATCAAACAAGCCACTTAGATTTTTTGCTGTTTTCATTAATACAAAAGATGGGTGACCCTCCCTCCTAGACAAAAAAAGTTAGGTGACCCTCCCCTCAACAAAGAATAAAAAGACATGACCCTCCCCTATTTTCCTCCGGTGACCCCGTTTATAAATAACGAACGGTCCCTAAGGTCTGCTGTTTATTTTGATATATGGTTTGCTATGTTTTGATGGTTTGCTATGGTGTTTGTGAGATATAACACAGAGTAATTGGTGTGGAGATAGACAAAGCGCTGTGTGCACAATGGGAATATGATTAAATGCCATATATATCCAACATTAATTTTCTCACGAACCATTTATCACAACACCTAGCCGCTAATATCATGGGAAAGCTCAGGTTCTGCTCTTTCACGTGATATCTGTGTCATTTATGTGTGATCCGTGAGGAATTCAACAGAGAATAATGGGTGTGAATTTGGACACATTTTGCATCCGTCGGCCACATAGTCAGGGGTGGCCACAGGGGTGGCCAGAGTTTATGTTGTGGTGGCCGTGGCCACCCCTGGCCACCCCCTTGATGCTATTTGCAAACTATTTCCTGTCCTGTGTTCTATCCTTTCCAGTACAAGCAAAGCTAACCTCCACCTAAGCACAATCAGAGCCCGTTTACGGAGAGCCGGATCACTCCCTATTAACTCCATTGTACCTGCAATCTGTTGCAGTTCCGCTAGGGGCGATCACGAAGAAGTGCAAAAACAATGGGGGTCTATGGAGCTAGACGGCTAAATTTGTCTCTTTCACCTGGTTGTCGTTGAGAAATTGAAGATTTGATTGTGGTTTCTGCAAGCTCAATATGGATTATAGGTCAAAAGTTAAATGAAGTGATCACGTCCTTTCGATTTCTTACAGGTTGGGTCATTGTTGCCCACAACACACTAGCTTTCTGCTAATGAATGACGTCATTGACACATTTGAAAGGCTTTTTAGAACAAATAAGTGACTCAAAAAATATAATACTCAGCGGTTTGTATTTTCTCTGCCCCCTCTTTCGACTGCAACATTCGAATTTCTGGGCAAAAAATGATATCCCAAGAAAAGTGGATTTGAGGGGTACAGCTCCATAGGCCTCCATTCATCCTGCACTTATTTGTGAGCGCCCTCATGTGGAACCAGAAAAGGAACTGCAACCAGTTCAGAAACCGTAAGTTTCCCCGAGAGTGGCGGTTCTCCCCTTATTAGACATTCTCTGGCACAATGCATTAGTTTTCCACCATGAGACATGAGCTACTTATTTTCAGTAGGCCTACTGCACTGCAAAAACTACTTACAGTGCTCAGCATAAGTGAATATATGGAGTGAGGATTGTCTCAAAATGATTTAAATATATATAAAAGGATATATATACATATACATATATTTATAAATATCCAAATACAAAATACAAATATTAAAATGTGACATACAATAAATAAACAAATTTATATAAATAAACGTGTCTTTGTAAATATATTTTCGAGATTTGAAAATAAATTTGCTTGACTTTGTATGTGGAATCTGCATTTGTGAATCTCCTTTTTGCTTTTATGTCGATTACGTAATTTTGAGACATTCCTACTGCACACCAAGATCCACAAATAAATGACACTAGATTTGAATGCGAAGACACCCTCCACTGAACAACCAGCAGATGGCAGTGTTGTACAACATGTCTGTTATCAACTGATAGCAACTGAATCTTTCCGACGCTGTTTTCCCTAGTTCAGTTCAGTCAAGTGGTCTATGACTAGCAGGATTAACGACATGGAAGACACTGGATTAAATGGATGGGTAAGTAATAACAACTAGCCAGAACTATTCATTATCGGTTTCGATGTGTAGTGCCGTTTTTAATTTCATAGACTGTATACTGTAAATAAGTCCATTTAGTCAGTATACAGCTGTTAGCAGCTGCTAACGTTAACAGCTAGCTAAACAGCTGGTGCCTGTTCAGCTTTGTTGGTGACTGCACAAAACACATTAAGTTAAGATTTCCCTTAAAATCCGATTTAGGGCCCCCTTAAAATAAAATTTAGTTTTCCCTAAAGTTATTGTCTTGCAACTCAAGTGACAGGCTGTGTTCGTGTTCGCTGTTTTACAGATGTTGCAGATCTTACATTACAGATGTTAACATAGCTTCTAGGTTAACGTAAGGTGAGAGCCAGCTCAGCTGAGATCGCTATCTGACAGACTGCCATTAATGTCAATATTGCTAAATGGACTTATTTATACAGTCTATGAAATTAAAAACTACACTACACATCGAAACCGATAATAAATCGATGATAAATCGTTCTGGCTAGTTGTTATTACTTACCCATCCATTTAATCCAGTGTCTTCCATGTCGTTATCCTGCTAGTCATAGACTTTCTCTGTCATAGACCACTTGACTGAACTGAACTAGGGAAAACAGCGTCGGAAAAATTCAGTTGCTATCAGTTGATAACAGACATGTTGTACAACACTGCCATCTGCTGGTTGTTCAGTGGAGGGTGTCTTCCCATTCAAATCTAGTGGCATTTATTTGTGGATCTTGGTGTGCAGTAGGAATGTCTCAAAATTACGTCATCGACATAAAAGCAAAAAGGAGATTCACAAATGCAGATTCCACATACAAAGTCAAGCATATTTATTTTCAAATCTCGAAAATATATTTACAAAAACACGTTTATTTATATAAATTTGTTTATTTATTTGTATGTCACATTTTTATATTTGTATTTTGTATTTGGATATTTATAAATGTATGTATATGTATATATATCCTTTTATATATATTTAAATCATTTTGAGACAATCCTCACTCCATATGAATACACCCATGCTAAAGTTGACTAAAAAGAGGAATAAAAAATCATCTTTTGGAAATTGATCTTAATGCCTTAATTAAAAACATTAGGAGGACACCATTTTTTTTGTGAATGAATAATGTATTGTAAATAAATAAATGTTCTTCCTTAAAATACAGGGGGCATAAGTAAATACACCCCTATGTTAAATTCCCATAGAGGCAGGCAGATTTATTATTTTTTAAAGGCCAGTAATTTCATGAATCCAGGATACTATGCATCCTGATAAAGTTCTCTTGGCCTATGGAATTAAAATAGTCCCACATCATCACATACCCTTCACCATACCTAGAGATTGGCATGGGGTACTTTCCATAAGATCATCTGTCAATGCAAATCAAACCAGCTATAGACTTACTGAAATAAAACCATGCCAATCTCTAGGTATGGTGAAGGGTAGTCAAGTCAAGTCAAGTCAGTTTTATTTTTATAGCGCACTTCACATGCACAGAGTGCAACCCAAAGTGCTCCACACATAAGACATTGAAACATAAGACAAAAGATGCCGGATAGAGAGGCGTAGTCGCCTGCGTACCTGCAACACCAAGACATAGACAAACAAATTTACAAATTAACAAATGACACAAAAGACAAAAGATGCCGGATGGAGCGGCGTAATTGCCAGCATACCCGAGACACTTAGACATACAAGACAGACAACAAACAAAAAATAACAAATAATAAAATAAATAAATAAGAAAAAAAAAGGAAAGTCTGTGTTAACTTAGTCCAACTCAGTCCAATTGGTTGAAAAATGTCCAAGGGCAGATGATGACGCACAGCTGTGTCTTGTCCACAGCTATGTCTTGTCTGTGTCTGTGTCCCGGAGGATTTAATGTTAATGTTATGCCGAGTAGGCTGCAGTCTTGAAATCATGAGATGGGTATGTGATGATGTGGGGCTATTTTAATTCTAAAGGCCAAGGGAAATACCCTGGGTGCCAGCCGAACTTAGTCCCGCCCACAACATTGGAGGTCGGGAAGTTCGGTCTGGCATTGCTCCATTGTGGAGAAACTATGTTCGTCCCAGACCTGGGCGGACCAATCAAATCGGGCTTTACGATGATGGACAGGTGAGCAACAGCGCCTCGTCTATCACGTCATCTGAGCACGCTTAGGTTGATTATGTTTGCAACAAAAACGCTGTGGCTAGAAGGAGACAGATGGCTTCTAAGACCCCATATGCAAATATTGCATATTGTTTCAATGATGTTGTATCACTGAAAACAATTATTTCTGAAAACTTTGGCCAAAGTTGAGATGTGGGAAAACTCATGGTTTCACATTCCTCAAGGGAAGGGAAGATCAGACTATACCTATCCTCTACTGCAGTGGTTCTCAACCATTTTTCAGTGATGTACCCCCTGTGAAATATTTTTTCAACCAAGTACCCCCTAACCAGCGCAAAGCATTTTAGTTGAGAAAAAAATCCTTAAAGCAGAGCACTGTGCCATCAGAATTACCGCTACGCTTCAACCACGACTCCATCGTTTGAGTTTTGACAGTGATTGACAGGTGATGGCGGGTGGCATGTGACAGGTTGGGTCGAACCATCCTGGTATGAGGGGGAACTCTGGGTTTTTAGGATAATGAAATTGAATAGCCTACTGAAATATAAAATTCATTTTATGAACTTATATTTTCCTGAAATATTTATTAAATAATTGTTTTCAAAGTATTTTTGCATGGATTCACTTTTTAAATATATGTATATTTTAAAATCTCACGTACCCCCTGGAGTTCCTTCACGTACCCCCAGGGTACAATTAAAAAAAAAACGATAAACTGCTACTCCTCAATACATACACTTGCAAACATTGACCTCTATAAATCACTGTCTATAATAAGTCTGATGTCTTTTGCCTAGTGTTGTATGTAAATGTGATGTGTGATGTGGCCTGTCCCTGTTACTTGTTATATGTGCTGCAGAACAGGAACCTGCTGGAAATCAGTTTTTTACTGAGTCAGGCCCGTTTTAAACTGTAACTTTGTTACTTTTAATACTTTCCTGTATAATAAATATGAAATGAAAATGAAATGTTGTACAAAGTTGTATTTATACCAAAATGTATACCATAATCTTACAGTTACTCGACTACCAGTGGTAGTCGAAATGGTCATGATTTTCCACGTGTTAAAACGCTGTTGTCTTCTAATTTCTTTGCCAACATTCTCAGTTCCATTTGATTCACACTTCATGAATGCAGGGGCGCCACCAAGGGGTGGGACCAGGGCCGCGTTTGGGCATTGGGCAAAGGGGCTGCTGCCCCGGGCCCCGGCCACTAGGGGGCCCCGGCGCAGGACATTTAAAAAAGAAAACAAGTGTCTTATCGTCACCTGTCTTTGCCCGTATCAATGCCTGTTAATACAGACAACAATGGCTTCGCATGAGACAATTAGGAAATATAAAAGCGGATCTCGAAAAAAGAGAGAGCTTAAGCCAAAGCGCGCCAAAACCATGGCCGTACGCACTGTGCGTATCAGCCAGGCTACTCAACAACGAGAGAATTTCCCCTGTGTGCGTGTATTCACACCAAATTGGCCTAGGCTACCATAACTTCTCAACTCTGCACAGCCTATTCCATTCACTGCATGCCAGTAGGCTATTTACAATTTTCTGTAAAGTAAAGTTTGTAACGTTAACAAAATCAACTTAATGCAGAACTATGCACGCGCGCACCTTTTGTTTGAGCAGGAGAGATACACAGGCATGCCACAGAAGTTGTAGGCTAGCTTGTTGTTTTCTATTACTATCTATGCTGGTTATTAGCACACAATGGTATAAACTAATTCATTAACTCGAGACTCATCATGGATATAACACGTTTTTTTAAAACAACGAAAACAGAAAGGATGGAGACAGCAAAGCGAGAGGAGTTATTTCAAATGGGCAAGCCGCAAGCACAAGGTAGGCAAGATTATTGCTTGTCAAAACGTTAGGCTAGCATTACCACTGTTTAAAGCCATACGTGAACGTAGCCTTCGCTAGAACAAACTAGGTAACTTTAGCCTTTATAGGGCTATACAAAGTTGTCCAAATAAATAGGTCGTTGTTAGGCGTTGTTGTTACAAAGATATTGCATGTGGATGTTATTAGCCTACTACAGTATGTAGGCTACTTTTTAACTGACCAATGCAGGAACCTAACCGGGACAAATATTATCAAAGCGTTGAAAGTTAGGTGGGTGTGTGCGTACCATCGCATTCATTCCTGCAGGCGCCCTGTCCACTTTTTTCAAAACGAGGATCAAAATAGTGATAAGTCCACGTCTAGGGCTAGGCATACTACCCCTGTCCCTGACAACGTTACCGTTATCGGCTGCGACACCCCCCTTGTTTGTATTTGATGTGGTTGGGCTGTGTGTGTGCGCTAGACTGCGTGTTTCAATGTATTTGACGTCGTGGCTGGCTAGGGCTGCGTGCTACAGTGTATTACAGACAGCGTGTGACAATGCATCATGATGTGGCTGTGTGCGTGCGCGCCAAACTCTAGGCTACAATTTTTCATGAGTTCAGAGTTCGGGAGTTGCACATTTTAGTTTGGCAGTTTTCAAGCCTTAGTTGAAGTAATTGATGGTAATAATTTAATATTTCATGGTTGATTTGTGTGTGTGCATTGCCCCATGTTTGTAGGCTACTTGTTTTTTGTATGTTGGTACAATTGTATGTTGGTTATACGGTTCCACAATATAAATGCAAATTTCATTTTTACATTATGTCTGTCATAATTGAATTGCCTCTCTCTCTCTCTCTCTCTCTCTGTCTTATGTATATTGATAATAATAATAATAATAATAATAATAATAGTAATATATATTGAAAAAACATGGGGGGGGGGGCTCGGGGAGGCCTCTGCCCCGGGCCCCAGATGACCTTAACCTGGCCCTGGGTGGGACTATGTGATATAATACAGTGGGTAGCCTATTATTAATTTAAATACCCCCACAACCAGTTTTGGTGTGCCACTCCAAGATTTGCAATGGCCCCTGTTAAAACTGGTGGCGCCACTGCATGAATGGTCTCTAGGCGCGCGCACGACACGCTCAACTCCACCCGACTCCAGAGGTGTAAAAGTCCGGCTTCAGAAAGTAAAAGTCCTGCCACATAGCCTAGCCTACTCCAACCATTCAATATTCCAGCTGATTCTAATTGGCATAAGTCCTCAGCCAGGTGGATGAGCTAATTAGTGAAAACACTCATGCGTGCACAGGTCGAACCAATGACTTTTAGCCTAGGCTACTTTGTGAAGCCGGATTTTGACACCTATGCCCGACTCCATGAAAACAGAAACCGTAGGCCTACACACCGGTGCTTCTGTCACACATCTGATAATAGGCTGCTAATTCGGCACACGGACCGAAAGAAAGAGAAATGAATGAAAAGCTTCCCCGATCAGGATCTTAATTTGGTGTTATCAGCGGCATATCATCCAAATATGGTATGGTATTCAATGTCTGCGCAAGTAAAACTCACCGTGGGTAGGCTACTGGGTAGGTTTGAAGCAACAGTATTTAAATCAACGAACGACGTGGATTCCTGTAGTCCTAACTATCCACGAAAACAGAATAAAGACTGAACAGCGGGGGGAAAGACACGGGAGAAACCCGGAAAAACGGGACCGGTTGACATGTAGGTCTATGCCCCGTGGTGCTGGTCCAACAGATTTTCTTCGCAGACGTCATATTCTAGTCGAATTTCGACATCACAATTGCAATATTAATAGCCTAAAGAAAGCCATACATAGGAAGAACGAGTAGGCTATTCTAACATTTCTGATTGAAATGCACCATTAACGAAACCTACCTTTCGGAAAGACGACACGAGTGCGGTCCGTCTTATTTTCTTTCACTTTTGAAAGCACTGTTCGTGGGATGTGGGAAGAAATTCATTCGAAATTCGCGGTTCAATAACTCATAAGCGAAAAATTGTTACAACATTCGAGAGCTCTATCCAACCACGGTAAGGTAGACAAAAAGTAACAACCCGGTTAGTATCCAATCTACCCGTTTTCAGAGGTCGATCATTAATGATCATTCAGAAGTCGGTTCCATGTGCAGTCAGCTATCAGACTGGGCACCGCCTTCAAACTGCAGAACGAAAGATAATAATCCCCCCCCACACACACACACACACCTATGATGTCCAGTTTGACATACATTACTTTGGGCAAATAGGCTAGCCTAGGCATTAGGGTTGCCACATTTGAATTGTGAAAATCCCCCACCCCCCCAAAAAAAAATAAAAAATAATAATACATATATATATATATAGTATAAATTATATATTATAAAAATTCTAAAGTTATAAATATTAAAGCAATGCTGTTAATTGTATGCAGTTGAACTTAGCTATATAATAAGATGTAAGATATAAGGCTAATCCATAAACTCTAGCCTTGTTTGTTTGTGCCACATTGATAAAACAATATTACAATACTATACATAATGTTAAGTTGTTACAAGCAGTTATAAGTTTCATATAATAAAAGGGGATATCAACAGTGACACCTGGAACCTGCCAGTCTATCTCTCTCTCTGGTGCGCACACAAGATGCGTTTCCCAATTAATTAGAGTAAGTAACGTTCAAGTTAGATGCTGCTGCATGATCATCCTTGCATGTAACACGAAGTTGGTGCATTTTGACATCGTGAACATTTTCGAAGAGAGAAAAGCAGTTAGCAGTAAAGCTATTTATTGGCTACATTTTGGTACCCCCTCTGTCTATTGGTGCCCTTGTGCGTGATGCTTGTGGTGAATACAATGTTGAAACATGTCCTATAGTTTCTTACCTACAGCCTATATTTGCCTGATGCACTCGTTGACACAGACTCCTTTCCCTGCTGCTGTTATATTAGCCTACAGAGCAGGACAGGCGCGTGTAACAACAAAGTGGGGTCTGGGTCTGTGGTTGTGCGGCAGTTCTAATAAATAATGTAGTGTCTATATAATAATTAATGTCTAATAAATAATGTCTCTATTTTTGCTGCCAATCACCAAAAAGCATGCCTTTTATGTCTGTGTACGTAGGCTACACGGGATTTGATACGATAAACACAACCAAGAACAACACCGTTTGAAACAAGCAGATTTCACCAAAAACCGGGACAATTCGTGTCCCGGGAAATATTATTAATTATCCGGGACAGTCACTCAAAAAAGAAAACAATCCAGGGAAATCCAGTGCATGTGGCAACCCTACTAGGCATACTGTAGGCCTAGATCTATATCTTTGCATAGCTTCATTGTAGCCTATTCATCTTTTCTTTCTTTAAAAAAAAACAAAAAAAAACTCCATAGCCTAGGCTACACTAGGCTACTAATAGCCTGGGGACATTCCAGGATTAGGGGACAATTAAGGTAGATAGCCTACACTTCTTAAAAGATTACCGTGGAGGTGATGCAATTTTTTTTCATAAATTGATAGTTTAGGGGGTGTAGACTCAGAATCTGACGGGTGCCGCTCTGGCACCCTTGAGCATTTTTTAAAAAAATTACATAATCTCCCTTTTTTGACCATAAAAAATAACTAGATGCACATTACTGTATAAACCCATCATGTATGCAGTTATTCCAAAAATGTGGTCCGTGAGGGTACTGCAGGTGGTCCGTGGAAAAGCAAAATAAAATATAAAATAATATTTTTTAAAACCTTCATTTTACCAGGAAAACATATATTCTAAGAATATGTATATTCAAATCAAATTTAAATTTAAAGAAACACGCCACCCAATGTCAGTAGTAATATATGTTCTTACCTTAAAGGAACACGCCACCCAATGTCAGTAGTAATATATGTTCTTACCTTAACTTTCACGAGTTAAGTCATACCTCTCCCGTGTCGGTACGTGCACTCAAACGCTCTGGAGCGCGGCTGGACTGTGTTAGCATGTTGCTATGCTAGCGGCCTTTGCCGTAACTAAGCGTAGAAGTAATCAAAAACATCCACGTTTTCCCGACTTAAATACCGTTGCACGAGTAGTTGATAGAAATGCTACGGCCACGCAACATGCAACGTGGCGATTTTCCAAGCGAATAAACAGGAGAACTACAATGTGTGGCGCAATAGCACTTGGGAGTACTTCGACATAGCGTAGTAGTATTGTTAACACCTAATTGTAGATCCTATCCACCACAGAGTTTAGAATCCATGCTGGATCGACCCTCAGCCTCTCCCTCCCCTCTGAGCGAGAGAGAGGCACACACACTAGAGATGCGCTGATGGGCTATTATTTCAACCATAACTGCATGGCAAAACTTATCATCCATCAGCCATCCATCAGCACCAAAGTTTTTTGACCAATTTTCAAAACCGCACCCGCCCACCATCCGCTGGTTGTTTTAATGTAGGCTATATGGGTGATGCAGCGCTGCTGACGTGAGGCTAGAAAGCCCTTGCCTGTTCTAGAAAGACTGATCCAATGCAGCAAATATATTAAAAGGCTAAAGTCGTACATTGGCTATGTTGTAGCCTATCCCCAGAATATCAGCAGCAAACTCGGTCTCTGTCTCGCAAAACAGTCTCCAAATAAAACGCACATCGGCCTGTTGCCTATTCTGCCAGCTTGTGAAATGTTGCAGCATGTTGAAATTATGTGGCAAATTGCGTTTTTTATTACAATGATAAAATTGTAAAAGGACGTGACCGAAGCTGAGGCAAGCCAGGCAATAGGCCTATAGGCCCGACGGTAATTGTAAAGCAATTTACAAAGGATTCACTGAACAAAAATGCTGATGTGGTACATGAAAATTTAGCTAAAAATGTGGAGAATGCAATGCAATCAAGCATTTTGGACGATATATTGTCACAAGCTGGCAGAATAGGCAACAGGCCGATGTGCGTTTTATTTGGAGACTGTTTTGCGAGACAGAGACTGAGTTTGCTGCTGATATTCTGGGGATAGGCTACAACATAGCCAATGTACGACTTTAGCCTTTTAATATATTTGCTGCATTGGATCAGTCTTTCTAGAACAGGCAAGGGCTTTCTAGCCTCACGTCAGCAGCGCTGCATCACCTATAGCCTACATTGAAACAACCAGCGGATGGTGGGCGGGTGCGGTTTTGAAAATTGGTCAAAAAACTTTGGTGCTGATGGATGATAAGTTTTGCTATGCAGTTATGGTTGAAATAATAGCCCATCAGCGCATCTCTAGTGTGTGTGCCTCTCTCTCGCTCAGAGGGTAGGGGGAGGCTGAGGGGTCGATCAGGCATGGATTCTAAACTCTGTGGTGGATAGGACCTACAATTAGATGTTAATTAATATTACTACGCTAGGTCGAAGTACTCCCAGTGCTATTGAGCCACACATTGTAGTTCTCCTGTTTATTCGCTTGGAAAATCGCCACGTTTCATGTTGTGTGACCGTAGACATTTTTATCAACTACTCGTGCAACTGTATTTAAGTCGGGAAAACGTGGATGTTTTTGATTACTTCTACGTCTGGCTACGTCTGAGCCCGCTAGCATAGCAACATGCTAACACAGTCACGACGCGCACCAGAGCGTTTGAGTGCACGTACCGACACGGGACAGGTATGACTCAACTCGTGCAAGTTAAGGTAAGAACATATATTACTACTGACATTGGGTGGCGTGTTTCTTTAACAGCGCCGGGCGCCGGATCAAGTGCTGCCCACTGCTCCAGGTGTGTATGTGTACTCCTAGTGTGCTCACTGCTCTAGGGTGTGCATGTGTTTGAATGGGTGTACACTGTTTGTGTGGGTGTGTTGTACACTACCCCCAAATGGGTAAAATGCAAAGCACAAATTCCTTGTATCGGTGGGGTCAGCCCTATGTTCCCAAATTTCTAGGGTTAGGTTAGGGGAACATGATATTTGGTGGAGTGGGTAACTGTGAGTGCACTGGCCGATTGGATCCAACCACACCAACAAGGAGGGGAATAAGGGTGGGATGAAGCCGACTGTCTAGAAATAAAATAATATATATATATAAAGAAGTATTTAATCAAAAAATTATGTATATTAGAAAGGGGGGAGAAAAGAAGAAAAATAAATAATGAATAAATAGTTAATAAAGGGTTAAGATGAGGGGTGGGGGTTGAGTTTAGGCCAAGGGGCTGGTTAGGGTGGGGGGCTGGAGTCGGCCTGGGGGGTTGAGGTTAGCCTGAGGGTGGGGGTAAGGGTTAGCTGTAGGCGTTGGTGTTAGCCTTAGGGGGGGGTTGGGGTTGGCCTAAGGGTTGGGGTTAGGCTAAGGTACTGGGGTTGGGGTTAGGCTAAGGGGTTGGGGTTGGGGTTAGGCTAAGGGGCTGGGGTTGGAGTTTAGCCAAGTGGCTGGAGGTTAGGTTAAGGGATGGGGGTTGGGGTTAGGCTAAGGGGTTGGCGTAGGGGTTAGGCTAAGGGGTGGGGGCTGGGGTTGGAATTTAGCCAAGTGGCTGGAGGTTAGGTTAAGGGATGGGGGTTGGGGTTGGGGTTAGGCCAAGCAGCTGGGTGGGGTTAAAACTAGGGACTGGGGCTAAAAGAAAGAGAAAAAGGTAAGTGCAAGAATTGGGGCTGGGGGTAAGTGTCACTCCCTCAGGAAATACACAAAGCCTTGGTTCTGAATTACTGATGGTTTATTCTTCTTCTTTATTGTCCACCGTCGAACTGTTTAATTACAGTAACATGAAACGTATCACTCGGTTAAAAACACAATATAAACATAGTCACATGCATACATACAATAAGGTACAACCTCGTTGGCTGCACACAACCATGAGGGAATGAAAGTCCCAAAGTGTCCATGTGATAATTACATAATTAAAATCCTCTTGGTATCGTGGTATGCCGGCGTGAACCACAAGTCAGCGTCTTAGGCCTACCGCATTTGACTGCCTAAGTGAGCTGTGCAACACATGCAAATGTCCGTGTGCAACATATCATCCATTGACCCTTTGGCCCGCGTAATCAAACAATATACACACAACAATAAGATACACAATATAACATTACAAATCATAACAATGAAACAAAAAACATATGTGACAAATTAACCATGGCAGTTACACTCCCGTCAAATCATAATTTTGTGATTTCACTTAATTCATTTTACACATCACAATTATAGTTACCTTCAGACAGTATCCTTAAAACTATCCTATAAAGAATTTCATACATTTTATTCAGCCTCAAGCAATAAAATTATCTTTTGCACAGGTCTCTCAAGATAAACACGTTTAAAAGTGCGCTTTCCCTGTTTGTCTAAGGTTGAGTCACTCATTAACAATTTTACTTTCCTGACTATGCCATCGACGCTAGGGTACACCTCAACTACCCTTGCCAATTAGAGGGACTCCCGCGGGTCACGGTATTCCCGCGGGTTTCCCGCAGTACGGGAGTAAATTTCACTGATGGTAACGTGATTGGGACGGGACAGGAAATAATAAACGGGAGCTGGCGGGAAGCCAGAGATTATTAACTTAAAAAAATTACGCTGCAATGCAGTGAGTGCGCCCAAAGACGTGAGGCATTTCGTTTTAGAAAAGAGAACCAATTACAACCCACAATACGTTTGTTGTTGATTGGTAGCCTATCAGAGCAAGACAAGCAGCTGCCCTGTTCACAATCAATCAGCTTCAGCGATAGGCCCTAAGGCAAAATGGATGCAAAGTTACAGGCGAAAGTGTCAGCAAAGGACAGCTCTATTCAATTGCACGAGCTGTCCGGGAAAGCGGTTCTCGTTGAGTTTAATGTGTCATGCAATGTTGGGGCATGGCACCTCGACGATCGCATTCATCGCATAACCTGGCGGAACACAAAAAATAGTTTTGTTTAGCCTACTCATAGCAACAATGTTGCTATGCTTCGCTGGTTTAACGTGATGAGAACGGTGCAAACTTAACTGATGGGATGAGATCTAACTATGAAATTATTTAAGCATAGCCTACAGCAAAGTCCTGTAAAATATGTAATTTTAATGTAGCCCAAAATAATCGGCTATTAACCCATTTACTCCTAAAATGCCTGCTAAAAACGCCTATAGAATCCTATGGCATTCTAGACTAAATAACCTTATTTCCTGAGGGTTTTCTGAAAACATACTAAAAATTGTCTACCAAATGTAATATCTAAGCCTCTGTAGCACCTAGAAACATGAAATAAAAAGCATGCTGCGCTACGCAGCATCCAGCGGGAGGGTCAATGTTGCGCTACGCAGCATCCAGCGGGAGGGTCAATGTTGCGTCATGCAGCATCCAGCGCGAATGGGTTAAAGAAAAGTTAGACAAGGCTTTCTGCCCTACCAAAATGTATGGTCACCGCACGCTACTGTAGCCTAACAGTCGGATAACTTTAGACATCAACATAGGGAGCGGGACGGGATTCGGGAGTCTTTCTCTCGGGATTTTGCCGGACAGAATTTTTTTGGGGGGGCTTTCACGTGATCGGGATATGACGGGAGTATTTGTGCGGGCTCGGGATGGGACGGGAGTGAAAATTGCTTCCCGTGTCACCCTCTACTGCCAATCTCCATTTATTGCGTGGAGAACCATCCTCTTGTAAGATGACAATGTCATTGACCCTTGTGTTTCTTTTATTCTTTTGCCATACTTGTCTTAGTTGGAGGTTAAGGAGATACTCCTTTTTCCACCTAGTCCAAAATTCATTAGCCAAGAACTGCACCTGCCGCCATTTCTTGCGTAGGTACAGATCCTGACTCACAAACTGACCAGGAGGGGGTGCTGTAATACTGGATTTCATTGTAAGAAAGTGATTTGGAGTGAGAGGTTCAAGGCTCATTGGATCATTTAAATGTTCAGTTGTCAGAGGTCTGCTATTTATGATAGCCATCACTTCATAAAAAAAGGTTCTCAATGAGGCACTGTCAAGTCTTTTGCCAGCTCGATCAAGGATTGCCGTTAGAACACTTCTGATCGTTCTGATCTGTCTCTCCCATACACCTCCCATATGGCTTGATGATGGAATGTTCATTCTGAACTCGCATCCATGTTCCTTCAACTGTTCATGATTGAGGTCTTTCATTGCCTTCATTGCTTTACAATTTTGATTTCACGGCTAAATGCTTCCATTTGAACCAATTTGATT
The DNA here is from genome assembly GCF_046254945.1 of Alosa pseudoharengus. NCBI lineage: Eukaryota > Metazoa > Chordata > Actinopteri > Clupeiformes > Clupeidae > Alosa > Alosa pseudoharengus. Next base: position 20,147,246 of record NW_027468774.1, on the reverse strand, counting down.
ATGAAAAGTTCTGTTTCTTGTCTTTCTTCAACACTTGTAGCTCCATTTATTTTTTGGCTGACGCCCTTTATCTGCTTAGCATGACGCTTGAGACAAGCAATCGCTTTGACGACCTTTCCCCAATCACAAAACTTAGTAAGGCGGCTTAAAATGTCCTCTCTTCCTTTACTTTAGTGGTCAACACTTGAGCCTTTCTAAGTTCTGGATCATTATCATCGACCTCTCCCACCTTGACGCCTCCAATGAGTAGCTGTTACTTCCATAAAAAGTCTGGACCCCTAAACCAATTTGAGGAAACAAGCTGATCTGCGGTTAGGCCCCTTGATGCTTGATCTGCGGGGTTGTCTTCCGAGCACACAAAGTGCCATTTCATGGATTCTGTAAGAGACTTGATTCTTTGGATTCTGTTTGCCACGAACACATGAAAACGTCTGGCGTTGTTATTTATATATCCAAGAACAACCCTTGAGTCAGTCCAAAAATATTCTTGAAGCCCTTCTAATTCAAGCTCATTTCTAAGCATGACACTTGTCCTTGCTGCCACTACTGCTGCAGATAACTCAAGCCGGGGTATTGTAGTTATCTTAGTAGGAGCAACACGCACTTTCCCCATGACCAATGAGCAATGGACATCTCCACAGGTACTGATTACTCTGAGATAAGTACATTCCCCATAACCTGTGCTACTGGCGTCTGAGAAGTGGTGGAGCTCATATTGCCTAACATCTGTGAAATTTGCTGGCACATAGCACCTTCTGATCCTTACACTGGATAAGTTTGGAAGCTCTTGTAGCCACAATTCCCACTGTAGTCTACACTCTTCTGGGAGTGGCTCCCAACTCACTTTGTCTCGACAGAGGTGTTGCAGGATCTGCTTTCCACGAAGGATAAAGGGTGCTACAAAACCGAGCGGGTCATAAATGGAAGCCACTGTACCCAATACTCCCCTTCTAGTCATTGGACGTTCCTTCACAGTGATTCTGAATTGGAGGTTATCAGAAGATACACACCATTGAACACCAAGAACTCTTTCTATAAGTGGTTCTCCCAAGGCCACGTCCAGATCTTTGACGCTTTGAGCACACTCTTCCATTGGAATTGATCTCAAAACCTTCTTGCTGTTAGAAATGAACTTATGTAGATGAAGCTTGCCCATCCTACAGAGTTCCCTTGCTTCCTTGATGAGCTGGATTGCTTCAGCATCAGAGGTCACACTCACAAGCCCATAGTCAACATAAAAATTTCTTTGAATGAATGTAACAGTGTTTTGGTTAAACTGATCTTGGCCTTTCGCAGCTAGGTGTTGAAAACCAAAGTTGGCACAGCCAGGTGAGGAGGCTGCCCCGAATAGATGGACCTTCATTCGAAAAATTGATGGTGGTGAGTCAAGATCACAATTCTTCCACCATAAGAATCTCAGATAGTCTTGGTCTTTTGGTCTTACATGGAACTGATGGAACATTCGTTCCACATCGCACATTATGGCAACTGGGCCTTTGCGAAACCTACAAAGAACTCCTACCAAGGTGTTGGTGAGCTCTGGTCCAGTAAGAAGGTGGTCATTTAAGGATGTGTCCTGAAACCGTGCTGAGCAATCGAAGACCACGCGTATCTTTCCAGGTTTTTGAGGATGATAAACCCCATGGTGGGGAATATACCAAACTGGACTATTATTGACCTGTTCTTCTGGAACCTGTTTGCATCGCCACGGTTAACAAGGTCTTCCATGAAGTTAAAGTAGTCCGCACAGTATTTCTGATTGATTTTCTTCTCCACACACGACTTCTCTGGGCATAAGAGCTTGTGGGCAATTATACTCAATCAACAGGCCAATTTCACACTCCTTTAGCGGAGAGATATACTCTGCAAGATGTTCTAAATGTGGCCATGCCTTGGCAGTTTCTGGGGTCGGAATATGTGACCGTGTAGCAGGGATAAATTCCCGAGTGTAAGCTGTTGGCACTGTGATCTTTTTGGAAGAAAACAGCCCTCTTATCTGTAAGAAGGGCATTAACAAGCACTTCTTTGCCTGAGTCACTGGACACATAAACGGGTACTATTGCTGAAGTCTGGATACTATTGCCATCTTTCACAATTCGGTTAGAAGTACTTGTAGCAATGTCTTGTGGCGTTGAAAGCGGCCTTTCCTTACTGTAGTTTGTTACCTCAGGTTGTCCTCGTTTTAACTCTTGAGCTGAGCGCTCTTCGTGTAGGCATGTAGGATGACGCCTTGAGCAGATATCACAAGTCATCCGCCTCCTACAGTTCTTAGATTGACGGCCAGGGTTTAAACAGCCAAAGCACAGTTTTTCACTCTGGATGAATTTCACTCGATCAGCAACTCGACTTTCAAGTAAACGACGACACTTGTGTAAGCTGTGCCCTGTTGTATTACAAAACATGCATGTGTCAGAATTCCTCTCACTTGTATCAATAGTAAAGATCTGGGCACCAATGTTATTGGGTTGCAGGCTATATTAGCTTCCATTGAAAGGAATGTCACAAAATTTTGGAAATCTTCCATGCTCCAACTGGTACTGTGTGGCGCTTCGGTTCCATCCAAGACTTAACCATTCAGGCAGCTTGGCAGTAAGTTTTTGATTTTCCATTGCGTCATTAAGAACATGTAAATTCTCGTTGTGAATCATTGCGTATTCACAACTGCGTAAGAAGTCCACGAATCTTCTTAATTCAGCACACTCTCTAGTTGCTATTCTTGGCCAAGCATACAATTTGTCTCTAAAGGCCTTAGCAATAACAAAAGGTTGGCCATATCTTTCATTTAGCAGATCCCAAGCTGCACTGTATGAATCTTCAGAGCCAAGCAGAAAATGACCTTCTAGGGCCTCTCTAACTACCCCACCCACATATTTCTGAAGAAAAAAGACCTTTTATGAGGTGGGAATATTCTTTCTCTCAATTAAGGTCTGAAAGGATGCCCTCCAGTGATTAAACCTAAGCGGATCACCATAGAAGATGGAGGGCTCTGGAACGGGTAGCCTGTTTGCTGATATTCCCTCGGCAAAAATCCTCACAAAGTCCCTTGCGTCACCTGGACACACACTTTCCAAATTTGCATCTTGTGGTGGTTGTTGATGCTGGTCCACAGGTTTCACTTGATTGACTGCATGCACGGCTGTATGAAGCTCAACATTTTGTGGTGCAGGCTTGGTCTAGGTCAACGTTGTTTTCATCGTAGACTTGAAGCTTTGCCTTGGCAGCATTCAGCCTTTTCAGTTCTTCCAAGCGCTAAACAGCCCAAAAAAACGCGAGCTTCTAAATGTCAACACTGCCTCAACACAGCAGTGGACAGAATAACAGTGATCCTGAGACCTCCGACAAAACGTGATATACAGATACAGATCGCAGTGGGCATAGCACTACACACCAGAATGGCATTGATGGAGTAGCCTATCAAAAACGGGACTTCGCTCCTCTGAACTCTGACTGGGACTGCACTCTCAGGTCCTCTCCTGAGGCGTTCGAATGTTCAGACAGCTCACCATTTCGCGGGCATTAAACATTTATAAATTATCATTGGACGATATAAAATTCAAATAAAAACACAGAGAACAAACAAATCTGATTGGTCTGTACCGAATTCCATATCAACATATTGCAAAAACATAAAGCATTATGGTCATTGTAGTAACAAAAATTAAACAGTGTGGTGATAACCACTATAAACATATTTTACAGGTGCTTACATGCATACTCAGCAGCAGCTTCTTGTCTTTTTATTGATGATGTGTTGGAACGAATGGAATGGGTCTCATGGGCATTTAGGGCAGAAAGAGAAATGCTCGAAGTTGAAGATGCAAATACGGAACCAGCATCAGGCCAAATCATATCTTCATCCATTCCTTGCATTTGAATCTGAGAATTCTGCATTACGATCTTGGTGATTGATATACTTTTGTCCAACTTACAGCGCAGGTCATGAGATGGAGTGTCAATACTTCTGTATGCATCATAAACCTTATTAAGATCTGTTAATTCCTTTTGCATGCGGCTTATGTTGTCTTGTAGGATGCTACTAGTATCCCAAACGTTGTACAAACGCCGTCACGCAGGTAAGATCCGATCAGCGTTTGCCCTCAGTAAGCGCGACTTTAGCTCCAAGGTCGACTTAACAACGGCTTCGACAACGAGCTCCACTTCGGTCAAGAAGCACAGGATCAAGGGCGCCTTCAGCTCCGGGTTCAACTTGCTTGCAGACAATGTTTGGCTTGCTTACTGGTGCCGAGTTCGACTGTCACTCCCTCAGGAAATACACAAAGCCTTGGTTCTGAATTACTGATGGTTTATTCTTCTTCTTTATTGTCCACCGTCAGACTGTTTAATTACAGTAACATGAAACGTATCACTCGGTTAAAAACACAATATAAACATAGTCACATGCATACAATAAGGTACAACATACCTCGTTGGCTGCACACAACCATGAGGGAATGAAAGTCCCAAAGTGTCCATGTGATAATTACATAATTAAAATCCTCTTGGTATCGTGGTATGCCGGCGTGAACCACAAGTCAGCGTCTTAGGCCTACCGCATTTGACTGCCTAAGTGAGCTGTGCAACACATGCAAATGTCCGTGTGCAACATATCATCCATTGACCCTTTGGCCCGCGTAATCAAACAATGTACACACAACAATAAGATACACAATATAACATTACAAATCATAACAATGAAACAAAAAACATATGTGACAAATTAACCATGGCAGTTACAGTAAGGGATAAGACTAAAACCAGGAAAAGTGCTATAAGTGCTAAAAATCAAAAGTGTAAAATTCATGAAAACAACCTTTGAAAATCGACACGACACTGCAAAAACAAAAGGTAAACACATCTAAATTGTGTAAGGTGAAAAGAATAAAAAGTAAAAGTCGTCTAGGGGGAGTAGAACAACTGGGGTGGAGAACTTAAGAGACAAAAAAAAAGGGGGGGGGAAAGAAAAAAAGTAATAACAAAGTAATAATGGATTAATAACATAGTAATTAACAAGTTTTTTATAAATAAATAAGACAGGACCTGGGAAAAAGGGGGGGGGGGAGAAGGAAAGATGTAGCTTTATTGAGAAACAGAAGAAACAGAGGAGTGGATTAATTGAGACCAAGGGGAAAGAAAGTGTGAAGTTTATTGATCCAGCTCCGTTCTGCTCGTTGCCTCTGTGCTCCGGTCCAGCCGGGGTTGCTCTCGAGACCACAAATGCCAAGGTGTGCAGTGCTGTGTTGCTGGAAATGTGTGACTATGTGGGTGGTGCGTGAGTTCCTAGCAATAGTGTATAGGTGCTGTTTGAGTCTGGTTTTGATTGAGTGACCTGTTTCTCCTATGTACTGTAAGTGACATTTATTGCATGTGATGATGTAGACAGCATTTGTGGTGTCTAGTGAGAGGGGTGTGTTAGGGGCAGAAGAGTGTGAGTGAAAGTTGGTGATAAAGTGTTGTGGTTTGAAGAAAGAGTCCTGTGGTGATGCCTTGAGTGGGGGCTTCCTGGAGAACCGTGATGTAATAAGGAGGTCTTGAAGGTTTTTGTTTTTACGGAAGGCTGAGATGTGTCTGTGATGTTGGAAGTGGGTGTAGGAGGACTGAAACTGGGTGAAGTGTTGTTTGAGAGTGTGGTGGGTTGTGAAAAGGTAGTGACTAATGGAATGAAAGGTGTGGGAGTGGGGTTGGGGTCAGGAGTGGGGTTGGGGGGGGGGGCATTATGGTGGGAGTGGAATAGGTGTCAGAGCGGGTGGGAGCAAGAAGGGTCAGGGTGTCTGGTTTGATTTTCCTGAGGAATCTCTTTGAATATCCACGGGGGCGGAGGGCTCTAAAGAGAATTTCTATCGCTTCCTGGAGGTCTGTGGGAAAAGTGCAGATACGGTGGAAACGAATGATTTGTGATTTAATGATGCCTCGGAAAGTGTGTTTGGGGTGGTAACTGGATTTATGCAAAAGTGCGTGCGTATCAGTGGGTTTGAAGAACATTTTAGTACTGAGGGAGCTATGTGTTGGAGTGGATGGTGTAATAAAAACTGTGGTGTCCAGGAAATTGACAGAGTGAGGGTCGATTGTGGATTTCAGTTTAATTGTAGTGTGGTGTGTGTTGAGTATGTTCATAAAGTCAGTGAATTGGTCTAGTGTGTGAGTCCAGGCGCCGATGATATCATCCAGGAAGCGATAGAAAAAGAGGGGATTCAGAGGACATTTGGCTAATGTTTCTTGCTCCCACTCGCTCATAAAGATGTTGGCATATGCGGGGGCGAATCTCTGGCCCATGGCAGTTCCATGGATTTGTAAGAACAGTTTTTCGTCAAATTCGAAGTCGTTGTGGGTTAAGCAGAAAAAGTTGAAGTAAAGTATTGTCTGGGCGTGTGGGATCTGGAAATTGATTAAACTTGTGCTGTACTGCTTGAAGGCCTGAGATGGTGTCTATGTTTGTATAAAGACTGTCAACATCGATGGTGAACAGGTAAGTATGGTTGGGAACTGCCATGGGCCGGATTTTGTGTATGAAATCATGTGTCTTGTATGTATGTGGGGTGTTTAGTGGAGAGGGGATTAAGAAAATTATCTATGAAAAAAGAAATGTTATAAGTGGTGGAGCTACAATCTGAAACTATAGGTCTACCAGGAGGGACTGTGAAGGGAACTGTCCATGTGTCAGGTGACTTGTGGATTTTGGGGAGAAGGTAAAAGGCGCGGGGTCTGGGTTGGTCTGGTCCGATCAGGAAATCAAATTGTTTTTTGGTTATGGAATGGTTGGTATATAATGAGAGAACCAGATTGCGAACTTTTTCTTGTGCTTTGGGTTGAAGGGATTGAGTGATGGATTTGTAGTGGAGTGGGTTAGAAAGTTGCCTGTTGGCTTCTAGGAGGTATTGGTGAGTGTCTAGGAGGACTATTTTGGAACCCTTGTCGGCTGGTTTAATGATAATGTTTGGGTTGTGGCAAAGTTGGAGAATTGCTCTTTTTTCTGCTGAGGAGATGTTGGAGTGGCTGGAGTCAAAAGGGCGGGAGAGATAGGTGGACAGGGAATGGAGGTCTTGCCTGATGAGGGTACGTAGTCTCCCATCCACCTGGGAAGAATCAGGTTCCCAGGTGGAGGGGAGAGTGAATGGGACGGGCTCACGGTGGGGTTTGTGTTTGAAATGATCCTGTAATTTCAAGCGTCTGTGATAACCATGGATGTCCCTTCGCAGTCCCTCCCAGTCCTGACTGGTGGGTGTGGGAATAAAAGAAAGACCTTTTTCTAATAGTGAAGTTTGTGCAGGGGAGAGAATAAGGGACTTGGACAAGTTGAGGATGAGGGAGTCAGTGTGAGGTAAAGTGTGATTCAGGGTGTGTGAGGGTGTGTCCTGATTTAGGGTCTGTGGAATGTTAAATTTAGTTGTGAACACCAGGAGTGGAGGATTTTGGAGCCTACTTCTGGGGTCCAGTGGATGTGATCAAGTGTAGTGGAAAATTGATCTGCTGGAAGTGGTTGGAGGTGGGGGAGGTGGGTGGTGATGTAGCGGTTAATCTCAGTGAGATTAAACTTGTAGTGTGGGTGAATAGAAGGGGAAAAGTTGATAACAGGGACATAAATGTTAGCGTTGGGGAAAACTTTGGTGGCCAACTTCAACATTTTGTGAAGTTGTTTGTTGGTGGTGGCCTTGGCATTGTGCTCTCTGTCGTTGGTACCCACCGACAGGACTAACAGCTCAACGGCTTCTTGTGGGGAAGTTTTTTCAAGTAACCGGATCATGTGGTTGGCTGTGGCACCTGGGTAACTGTCTATCTGTATGTTGGGATATGGATGAGGGGGAATACGGGCCAGATTGGAATCACCTATGAACAGTATGGGTTTGTTAGGTCTGATGTGCCACTCTTGAAGTCCCATTTGTGATAGGCAGGAGAGAAGAGGGGGAGAGAGAGAAGTGGGACTGTAGGAGTCCGAAGAAGAGGAGGGGGCCTAGGGGACAGGGGTTGTGTAGAGTGTGGTGCGGGTGGGGGTTTGTGTAGAGGTAAGTGGGAGGGGGTGGGAGGGTTAGGGGACATAGGGCTGTGGGAACATAGGCATGCTCCCGTACTGGTATATGTAAGTATATTTGGGCAGCCATGGCCTACTGGTTAGGGTTGCCAGTTCGATCCCCGACCAGTAGGAGAAATGTTGGGGGGGGCGGGGGTAGTGGTTGAAGAGCACTGCTCTCCCATGCCCACAACCACGGTTGAAGTGCCCTTGAGCAAGGCACCTGACCCCTCACTGCTCCCCGAGCGCCACTGTAGCAAGTCAACTCGCTGTTCCGGGTTAGTGTGTGCTTCACCTCATGTGTGCTCATTGTGTGCTTCACCTCACTGTGTGTTCACTAATTCACGGATGGGATAAATGCAGAGACCAAATTCCTTGTATATGCAAGTATACTTGGGCTATAAACCTGATTTACATTTGTTGTTATATTTGTTGTTGTAATTCCAAATTATATGTGTCATTCCTTGCAATACTGGAAGAAATAATTTTCTTGATTCTGTCCTCTCCTCCTGTAATCAACTTTGCAGTTTTCTCTATCTTTATTACAGTGCATGAAAATGCACTGTACTGTTCTTCCTAGGCAACAACAACTTATTACAGTGCATGAAAATGCACTGTACTGTTCTTCCTAGGCAACTTATTATTATTATTATTCCGCTTACCACTTTTTCCGTACGCAATTTCTCTTGAACAGTTTAACTTAGAAACTTCATTCAAACTTTGTAACGTAGGTATTCAAACGGACCAAGCTGCTATGTCTTTTCAACTTTGAAACTTTTATACTTTTTTATACTTTTATACTATAAAAAACTTTTTAAAAATCCCCATAGACTTAACATTGCCGATTATGACATCATAATACGGCCATTAAGCAATTAGAATCATATGGCAGGTGTTCAGGCCACCTGCAGCCTCAGGCTTTAAGCATACAATCTGGGTCAATTAAGACTACACATCCTATTCAACTGTTTCCTCTGCCCAAAACTGTTTCAAAATAAAAGTCCTCACTACAATAATCCACTGTTAAACAATGTAACCCATTAAACTACTGAACTTTTTACATTCAACTTTTAAACGGTCTACTTTTAAACTATCATTAAACTATCTATCTATTAAACTAGCTGTCTATCAACAACTTTTAAACTATATACATTCAACTTTTAAACAGTCTACTTTTAAACTATCTATTAAACTAGCTGTCTATCAACAACTTTTAACTTGTCATCAACTATGTCAACACTTGTCATCAACTATGACTCCTACCCACTGTAGCTAGTTAGCATGGTTAGCATAGTTAGCCATTAGCTAGGTGGGCTAAGTCACATGGTTAGCATAGTTAGCATGTTAGTTAGCATAGTTAGCATAAAAACTGAAAATGATTAGCTAGGTTAGCTAAGTCACATGGTTAGCATGTTAGCATTGTTAGCATGCTAGTTGGCATAGTTAGCATAACTACTAAAAATGATTAGCTAGGTTAGCTAAGTCACATGGTTAGCATAGTTGGCATGTTAACATTGTTAGCATGCTATTTCACATAGTTAGCATAACTACTAAAAATGATAAGCTAGGTTAGCTAAGTCACATGGTTAACATAGTTTTATGTGTATTTCACCACTCTAACAAAATCTGTGGATATGCGTTCATTTGGGAATCTGTGCATCTCAAAATCCTCTCGTGAATGATCCGCCATTTAACCTTATCAGAGCGGAGCTCAGGCCTATCTAGAGTCGTCTTGTGCTGATGTGTTTGCACTTTACCGCGCTGGTCGGGGAAACAAATAAACAAACTCGTTAGTGGGACGAGTAGGCCTACATAAGTAGGCCTAGTTCTAAGTTGTGTTTTAGTATTATATTTGCATTACTTTAGCTTGGGTTTTGTATTATTACCTAGAAATATGCTAACCATTCCTGCTTCAGTTCCAGACAGGTCATCATAATAATTTATTAAAACCTTCGGGGCTAACCCCTTTCATTTCTGCTGCAGCAGGTTGTGCGCAACAGAGTAGACAGACTTAAGATACAGTCTGAGGAGTTGCAGCTTTATTCAGTTACCCGCAGTTGAAACTAAACCTAAGTTTCCCTCACAAACTCTGATTTGGTCGCTATACTGTAGCTTATTCCCAGCTGAGCCGTTTATGAGTGTTTAGTCCTAAATGAAAACGATTCATACTCTCTAGCCACTCACTCGCAATTCACTGACGTCAGGTCCACTTAAAGGAGCCACACATACTGTAGGGCTAGGCTACTGTTATGTTGACTGCTGTACTATTGAGGACTATTATGAGTTCTGTCCATCATTTGGTGGTAGGTAAAATTACTGCAATAAAATTATGCTTATTAAATGCTTTCCCCAAATCACTTTTCACAAAGTGAGAAAATGTGAGAAAACATCCTATCTGCCTCATGTTTCTCACAGGGAAGTTGGTTGGTTCCAAACTCATTCAAATTACTAAGATCATGTGTGTGTGTGTGGTGTGCTATGATGCTAAATATCCAGCATGTTTTTCAAAATTTTGAGAGTGAACTATTGAAGTTCTGAGCCTGTTGATCGCCAACTAGTAGTTGAATCATCACAGATCCATTGATTTTGGTTGGATTTTTATCATTTTTATATACTGTTTGGTGAAAAGAAGTAGCAGTATCAGACTTAAATTCTGACTAGAATTGAGTATGACAACGTCAGGCTAAAACACTGTTATTATCCTGTATGCTACTGAGACCTGAATTCCCCTGGGGATTGAAAGTAATTGTGGTGAGTAATTACTTAATATTGATGTTAGACTGGCGAACTTCAGGAAAAACTCAGGAATCAGGTTTATTCTGTTACAAGCAGTGAGGGTCCAAAAATGGTCTGTGGTAGGCCTAGCCCAGGCCTGAAAGGCCTAGGTTGGCCTATAGCCAACTTCTACTCTCTTCCGCTCTACATCCTTAGTCTGACAATTCAAAATCTAAATCTCATTTCAGTTTAGTTACTTTTAAATGTTTTAAACAAAGAACAAAATGGCGCCAAGAACAATCCCACTTGGTTGGCTCTCCACTTGGTATCAGACACACCTACTCACACCCACTTCACACCTATATGAATAGCATGAGGAGAGATATCTTATATATCAGAAATATCACTTATAGAATGTTCCAAACATTCTCACAATCACATCATTAAAATCCTTGTAATGAGACTATCAGAATGATACCAGACATGAATACATTTACATTACATGGATACATTATATCAAGGTAGCATCCTTTGTCTTGTGTAAGTGATAGGCCTTAAACCAGCACATTAGCATTCCATTGGGGGAGGGGATGGGGTCTTTGTTTAAAACCATGAAGGGTTACATGGCTAACTAAAAGTAGTCTTGAAGTTAAATTATTATCCATTTTAACCATAAATTTATTGCTATCAATTCCCCCTTTTCAAGTCTGAATGACTTGAATTTTAAAATAAGATTCCATAACATGAGCCTTCTTGAGGCTTTTTTTTTTTTTTATAAAGTCCATAATCAGTCCATAATCAATGTAAGTGTGTGCGTGAGCAAGGAAAGCAGCGTTCAGCATACATCCCTTCTTGCGTTTCTCTTGAATGTGTCTGCATTGTTTCAGTGTAAGTGTATGCGAGTGCAAAGGGTGTGCATGCAGGCCGCGTTCGGCGTGCACCCTTGTGTCAGTCCAAACAGTCCATGAACAATGGGCCATGAGTGTCTTTGATGATGCGGAGTGTGATGCTGCTTTCGGCACCCCCTTTCGTTGCTTTCAGTCAGTCCAGTTTTGTTGCTTCCAGAGTCATGGCAGTTGCTTCTGCCACAGGTTCCGTTGGACCTGTGGTTCCTGAGTCTCGTCCAGTCTCGTCCAATGACTGGCCTGGCTGGCCACTGCTGCTGCTCTGGGCAGAGTTGTCTGGTCCATCAATCTCGTCCAGTGGCATGGCCTGGTCTCCACGGCTGCTGGGTTGTACTGGCGTAGTAGCTGAGCCTAGTTGGTGGAGCCATCAGCCATCTTGAAAGGATCTTCTTGAGATGTTTGCGTAGTGGTAGTCGAAGACAAAGGCATGTCACACCTCCCTTTGTCCCTTCTGGCATGAAAGAGATTCTGGAGAGACTCGAGAGGGGATTCACAACAACTTGGAGAGACATTAGCATGAGTGTAAACAGAGTCAAACAGTGTCTCGTGAATGCAGATTCACAAGTCAACAACAGTATGCTAATGTATTCAGTTTCTCAATTGGAGACAGTCACACCTATGATTCTTCTAACATAGCAGGGCTATTTACCTCCAAACAGACATTTGCATCTATTGGCAAAGGCCAATATAAAGAAAATAAATAAACTTTGGTTAAGTTTAGATGTTTAAAAGAAAAATAATCCACAGACTCACGTGGGTAGGGTACCCCTGCATGTCTTTTAAAGAGATTTTGCATTAGAAGTGAGGGTCAGTAAAACAAAACAGTAGGCATTTAAAAATTACCATTTGAGCAATAAAACCAGTAAACTTAGATGGTATTTCAAGTCAATACCATCTATCTCCCCCTTTTTATAGTTTCTTAACTATAACAAAAAAAATACAAACTAAAAACAAATAAAAGGTAATTTCAAACAGAAAGAAACTCAAGTTGTGGGTATGAATCCATTCAATTGAACATTTGCCCACATCAAACAAGGTGTAAACATGTAGCAAACATTTCCCATTGGCATACAAGCAAAAATAAAAATCTGTCTTATCATGTTAAACCCCAAAAGATGTCCCTCAAATGAAAGAAAGAAAATGGTTGAAATCAACAATGGTTTCCCATTAAAACTCCTCTTAGGTTCATATCTCCCCAGTGAAGTTCCTTTGGTGTCCATGGGGGAGAAGCTGGGGGGTTGCTTATAGAATACAGTGATGCTAGGAACAAAGGCAGTGAGATAAGATAGCAAAAGGTGTGAAAACTTTTGACCCAAGAAAACAAAGAAGGACTTGAAACAAAAAATGGAAACAAACACATATAAAGAAATAAACAAATTTCACACACACAGGGCCGGCCCACACGCGCATTCATTCATACTGGACACACAGACACACACAGCTCCATGGAGCTGGAGGACAACTTAAATGGCTGCAGGAAGAATTTCCTGCTTAAAAAAAACGGAACAAAAGAAGTTTAGTCAAGCCTTTTCAGTTAGCTCATATTAGCTCACAAAGACATCTAGACGCCCCTAGTGGCAGCTAGTTAGCTCAGGCGTACTTAAAAGAGGCCTAACCATGCTCTCTTGAGCTTATGCTGTTTGAGCTTATGCTGTTTGCACACTTGAAAAAGATTACGACAAAAATCCTGGATTCAGATGTAACAAAACACCACATCTATTCAAAAACAAAACAAGACTAGTGTTAGCTTAACACTTTGGATTCTAGCCGCTCATACGCTCTTGGTGATAAAAACAAAAAACAGCAGCGCCAAGTTCTGTCTAATATTCTGTTTTGGTAGTGAAGGAATAACAATGTTCTGTAAACAAAGAGGGGCATAAGCTACGTAACTTCTTAGGACCTGTCGTCCCTAAAACCGCGAAAAATAGGTCGCTCACTATACCACAGTGATTAATATTGAGTTGCCTAGCACACTCGCTAACCTATTTACTCTTTATATCCAATAAAGAGGCTCCTTTTATCTGGATTGGCTTTCAATCCAACACATATGTCCGACGCTTTACAAAATATGGATTAATTCGTCTTGTGCGACGTTTTGCCAAAATCGGGGAAGCACAAATTTATGTCCACTATTAAATTACGGTTTTGCCAAAATATTGCCAAAATCGGGGAAGCACAATTTTGTGTCCACTATTAAGTTACGGTTTTGCCAAAATGTCTACTCACTCAGAATGCCTTTTCCGATATCTTAACGCCCGTTCCAAACTGTGGTTAGCAGGAACCGCCCGGGTTTACAGATCCACCTTTGTTCATCACCAAAGAAGAAATGCAGATAAAAAGCGTCCTTACTTGGGAGCTGTCACCAGAGCGATGAGAAAAAGAAGAAAAAAAACTGCGGCATCTTAGAATCAGCGACAAAAGTATATTATCTCGGTGGAACCTCCATGAAAGTAATTGTGGTGAGTAATTACTTAATATTGATGTTAGACTGGCGAACTTCAGGAAAAACTCAGGAATCAGGTTTATTCTGTTACAAGCAGTGAGGGTACAAAAAATGGTCTGTGGTAGGCCTAGCCCAGGCCTGAAAGGCCTAGGTTGGCCTATAGCCAACTTCTACTCTCTTCCGCTCTACATCCTTAGTCTGACAATCCAAAATCTAAATCTCATTTCAGTTTAGTTACTTTTAAATGTTTTAAACAAAGAACAAAATGGCGCCAAGAACAATCCCACTTGGTTGGCTCTCCACTTGGTATCAGACACACCTACTCACACCCACTTCACACCTATATGAATAGCATGAGGAGAGATATCTTATATATCAGAAATATCACTTATAGAATGTTCCAAACATTCTCACAATCACATCATTAAAATCCTTGTAATGAGACTATCAGAATGATACCAGACATGAATACATTTACATTTCATGATACATGGATACATTATATCAAGGTAGCATCCTTTGTCTTGTGTAAGTGATAGGCCTTAAACCAGCACATTAGCATTCCATTGGGGGAGGGGATGGGGTCTTTGTTTAAAACCATGAAGGGTTACATGGCTAACTAAAAGTAGTCTTGAAGTTAAATTATTATCCATTTTAACCATAAATGTATTGCTATCAGGATCAATAAAGTATCTATCTATCTATCTATGTTATGGGTCTAGAAGTTTTTCAGTTTTTGGACAACACACACACATTCACTAACAGCAGAAAAAGTAATTAAAAGTATATAATACAAAAACACAACTAAGCAATAAGGACAGTATTAGATAAAGAATATACTAAATACACTAAAATACAAATTATACTAACTAACACTTAATCTAAATCAATTCTAAAAACAGTATCCACATAGTGGTGATTAATCAATCAAGAGGCGCTTGCAATGACTGAGGCAGGGACTGAGCCTGTTATTCTCTGCATAGTAAGGTAAGGTAAGGTGCTCTGTGTGAGTGAGTGTCACGGTGATAGTGCAATGGTGATAGTAGTCATGGTGATAGTGCAAATGAGTAAGTCCAACAGTGCAAGAATAAGTCTATATATCTATATATATAACTATTTTAAGAAAAGGTATAAGTGTGGCCACAGTTTGGCTGTGGCATGGAGGGAGGGGTTATGCATATGTGCTAATGTGCTAATATAGCACGCAAACAGTGAGGCAGAAAGACAGTGGTAAAAAGTGGCTAGTGGACAGACAGTATCCAAACATGGAGGGGGTGAAGAGGCAGACAGACTATGCAGAGAAGTCTATCTCTCCTCTTCCCTTAAGTGAAGCATTGAACAGTTCAATGGCCCTGGGGACAAATGACTTCCTCAGTCTGTTGTCAAAGGCAGTGAGCGAAGTTTAAAGTTTAAAGACTTTAGTAATGTAAAAGGTAGGCTACATTACAGATATTCTGTAGCAATTTACAGATGCATGCAAAATTCCGTCCAGTCACGGTCAGACTATTGCGCTCTAACTCCTATGCATCACTGTACATTTTTACCGCTCTAAGCCAGTGACGTCAGACAGTTGTCTGTCATCCAATAACTAAACATTGATTTTACCAAACACACAACAGTCATTCATTTCTAAAACTTAAATAGCAATACAGACATTACAAACTAAATAATGTCATACATTTACATTATGGCTCTAACATGATTTATTTGAAGAATAAAAGTAGACTGCTATTTCTGTCTTTGCATTGTGGAGAATTTGACCAGGAAAAAACATGATACATGAAGCAAATTTTAAAATTACTATTCTTTTATTTTGTTCAGGATATTTACATGAAGTGGATGAAGGTGCTCCACCAGAAAAGTGACATAAGTCAGCAGTCTGGCATGGCATCTCACCCCACAAACTGAAAGTGTAATGCGAACAGAAAGGAAAAGCCTTTTTAACATTTTAGTACAGTGCACTGGCCAAAAAAAACAATCTAATCTCAACAAACACATCTGAGGCAAAGCTTGCTAGATTGCCAGCATAAATATTTGTTAAGGATTTTAATGGAAACTAACACAAATAACTCACTGTGTCAGCCCCAGGTGACATTTGACATTTCTGCTCAAGATTAGAGGATGGAAAGGTTCCCTCATACATTCAGATATGGTTTGCTGCATGTCTTCTGAAAACTACTTCCAGACTGGTGGTGTAGAACATGCTCTCCACCTAACAGTCTGTGCAGGCAGACACTGGAAAGGTCGGTGATCTGAATCCGAAACCATGGTGGTATTTCACAAACCAAAATTTCTGTCATGGCTAGATAACTGCTGAGTGAAACCCTAAGGCCTCTGGAGTACAGATTAAAATGAAAACAGGACAACTAACTTTACTAATGCACTTATTTGGGTTACTTAAGCTTATACTTTGTAATCTGTCCAACTGTGCTATTAAGGTAATGCACCTGTACACCACATAAACACCAACAAACACATTGAGAATACCAAATAAATCGTATAAAAAAACTGCATTGATTACGTGCTTATTTCTTCACCTCCTTCTTTCTCCTGCTCTCCCTTTCTATGTCATTTTCAAAACCTGGTCTGGTGGATATATAAGGACACACAGGAAGGCCGGCACCCTCTCGAGCTACTCAGCAGTGATGAGGCATTTCAACCAAGCAGTGAGCTGGTGCAAAACGGTAAATGTCCAGTTTCAGTAGCTCCCTCCATCAGCTTTGGTCTGGACTGGCATTCACATGTGCTTCTTGGCTTCCCTGGGTGCCTCTGCTGTTCCCTTGGGTTCTGTGCTGAACACGGACATGAGATCACGAAGAGCCTGAGCAATGTGCACTCCGAATTTATGGGAATCCTGACAGACGCAAAACACAGGCAGAAAAGAGGCAGAGAGAGAGAAAGGGATGAGTGGGATAAAAATAAGCACAGGGTCAATTACACGCCGATTGTGCATGAGGTCTCATTTGTTTATGTTTATTTCTAAAACTGATAGTTCTGGTCCTTGATTGTGATTGGCTGAATCTTGTTCGATGCCGTTGTAAAATGCGGCATTAAAAATACACCTTGACCGTATTTCGTTCTATATTACTGCGCTACCATAACTTGATACAAAAGTTAAAGTAGCTGCGTCTCGACGTTGCATGGCAACCATTCAAATAGAGGAAATATATTTCTAGCGTGTTGTGCCTAACAACGCCCCTTAGCTGTTATTTATATATATATATTTTTTTTTTACATTTCTGGCAGGCCAGCTTTTGTGTATATGCACTGGTGCTTTGTAGTGTGTGCTTCTCACCGTCTCCGAACAGGAGTGCTTGCAGGAGACATGGAAGTTGATCATGTTGTCTCCCACGATGATGTAGGACACGCCATAGCCATCGTCCGCTACCTGACACAAAAACACACTTGCACACTGAGATCGATATATGGGGGTGAGTTGCCTTGACATACAGATTTTGAAAGGGAGAGACACTTACAGGCCCAAAGCCCCCTCCCAAGGAGATGTACTCGGGATGGTTCACCAGATCAAACAACTCCATCTGCTGGACAGGAGTCTGAGAGGTGGACAGGCGCCACGGCTCTGAAAGCACCTGGAGAGAGGTACAAGACACACACACACACACACACACACACATACACCAAAGACTGTTAAAGAAAGCATATTGATGGGATATAGTAGCTGCACACAAGGCTTCTTCAGAACTGGATCTAATCAATCAGTCTCAATCAAACCAGCAGTTATTTAAAAACTGCTTCAGAAGAGAATTCACAATACCACTTACGTATTTATCCATGTATTCAGCCCTCAATTTAAAGATTATTTCAGTGACTTTCCCAATTCTGATATTAGTACTCACTTCTTTGAGGAAAGGAGACTCCACTCCTAGGTATTTGGAGACAACGTACAGACAGAAAAGGTGGCGGTCGATACCAGAGCCGGTCATGGCCAATCGGTACAAGTTCTGGTGCCTCTCAACAGCCAATCGGAAAAGCTTCTTGCAATGCTCTGGTGACTGAGAAATAGAGATGATGGTAATCAGTGAATTCTTCTCAAGCTTGTCCAAAACCCTTGAAAGCTCATAAAAGTTTACCGGTACATACAGACAGTTAAAGGCTAAGCGATGTTACGCAGTTTCTAAGCTAAAACATTTTTTGTCACATACTGCAAACATCACCTCACCATCCGCTAGCTGCCTGTGCCCTGAATACACTTTAAAAAAATATATGGTCTCTGTGGACAGCCCAGGGTCTAAAAACATCACAAACTGTTCCAGCCAATAATCGACGAGATTTGGGTTTACGAGAGTTTCAATTGCATGGAAAGGAGGGGGAGGGAGTAGAAAATACAGAGAAATACACTTTGGGATTTAAGACATTTTGATACTTTAACCATAATTTCATAATCTGTTCTGCACAATCTCTTCTATGCAAAATTGCACCAAATTGCAATGCATACAAGATCATTTTTGTGAAAATTCTGTCTTCACAATTATCATGGAGTCCGTATACTAAACAAGAATGGCTGTCTTTTCTGTTAACGACAGTAGGATTGTGTAATAATGGTAGGGTCCCACAAATCGATAAAGATAACAGTAAATACATTCAAGCTATCCACGTTTTTTCTATGAATTTATGTCCTTAATCTGAATGTCTTTGCAATCAGAAGGACTAAACCAAAGACGGTTGATGAACTAGTTTTGGGACTTTCAAGAGGGGTTTTACAAAAACTTTACATTTTTAACTATTGCAATGTTAATATTCTCTGGTCGCTTTGACCAAAAATATAATATTGTTGTGACCATTTAGGAAAGCTCCACTTACTTGAAAAGGCAATCATCTCAAGACTTTGTACACATATGCAGACATTAAAAGAATATGCCAACTTTTTGGAGAAATTAGCTTATTTGCCATCTACCCCAGAGTTAAAGAAGAGGATACATACCCTTCTCTTTCGTGTAATAACCCAGTTTAACACCATTAGCCTAGCTTAGCATAATTCACTAGTAGTGGGTTGTTCCATGTAGCCTATATTCCTTTTAAAGGAACACGGAACAACATTTTGGGAAATTAGTTTACATGTTGTGACGTATAGTTACAACATATAGGCTACAAATAGGCAATTTTCTAAGCATATACAAACTTGGAACTATGTTCTCATTCAAGAAAAGCACTGATACTTGGGCAGAGTGATTTGCACACAGCACCTAAAAAGCTGCAGTAGCAGTGCTTCAAGTAAATGAGAATGTAGTTATAATTATACTAGTCACGACATAAATAGAACAATGTTTTAGTTTTTTTTTTGTCATTTTTGGTAGATGAATTCCTTTCACGGTGTTCAAAACCTCAAAAAGCACCAATGCAGGTAACCCTGGTGTCCTGTCAGGAACATGTAGAGACAGATCCTCATCCTGGCTTACCTCTCCTGCCTCCAGAGCCCGCACAAAGGCACAGCTCTCATTGGAGCATGAGCGCACCGTCTCCGTACGCCCTTCACGGAAGAGCCGTGTCATCGAGGCCTCGTAAGTCAGGCAAAACCCGCCTCTATTCTACAGATCGGAAAAGGGAAAGGGAGAAGAAGTTGAGAATCTTTTGTTTCACTTTGGAAATGTTGTATCCTTCCCCTTTCTAAAATTAGACTAATGTGATATGTGATTCCACTAGTCAGCAATGTTAACATGCTTGTCAGTTAGTGTGTGAGTGAGTATTTTCTCACCCGGTAGTAGGCCAGCTGCAGAGCAAGTTGAATGAAACCATCAGGACTCATCTTGAGCTTCTTTATCCGGCCTTTCCCAAAGTCCCGGAAGGGGAAAACATGGCAGTCAACGTCATCAGCCAAGGTCTGTGCCACAGTCAAAGAGGCCATCTCCTGCTGTTGGACCTGAGACAGAGAGAGAGAGTTTTTTGGGGGGGCATATATATGATTTACGAGAACTCTGGAGGGGCCACTCAAGCTCCTGGCAATATTTAATGTCCCCACTCTGGCCCCGCGGGTAAATCTGGAGAGCAGATCATATCTCTATTTGTCCATCCTCTGTCCCTTACTTCAACCCTCCTGTCCTAACCCCTCCTTCTAATTAATTTTGTGAAGGAAACGAGGAAGGAACGATAGGAGGATGGAGGAATGAAGGAGAGGCAGATATGAGAAATTAATGATTTCAGAGGCACGAGCTGGAGGACCGAGGAGAGAGGCCGCACGCAAATAGAATGTTTGGGATCCACCCCTGGTGTCCTGTCTGTCGGGAACATGTGGTGGCAGACCCCCACCTGCCTAACCTGTGGAGGTGCATGGCTGGAGCATGAGCTCACCGTTTCGGTCCATCCCTCACAAAAAATGCATTGAATTTTCCCAGTGTTTATATAAAACTGAAGCGTTTTGCTCAGCTATTTTTGGAAGTTTTACAGTCACTGCACATACCTGCACATAATGTACCTGTGCAGCAAGCGCACAAAGCGCAAAGTGCTCTGGGCAAATAAGTATGAAATCAAAACAACACCATAAATATTGTGTATATCAAGTAATCGAGTGTAATCGAGTTTTGCAACTGTATAAAAAAATTGTGCATGTGCACGGAAACTTTGTACTTGTAGAAATATTTTGTGCAGGTAAAGTAGCTTATTATCAGTTGGATTTATTTTCTCTTGTTGTAGAAGGCATAACTTGTTAGAGAGACACCAGGCAAGCCTGATGCTTTTTCTCTACGAAACTCCCCCTCGCTCGGTTTGAAGCTCTTTTCCTTTTCTTTGCATCTTCTGTCAAGGGTTTTCGCTGCTTCTTCGCCGGCTCTGCCATTAAACACACGTTTGCAACAATCGCTAGCGTTTCGTTAGCCTGTCCCTGTGCTGTGGATGCAGGATGTAAACTGATCCTGCTTCGGTCGGCGGGTACGATACACTGAACTTGCAAGCAGGATATTCTTCCTACAGACAGTAGGGGCGGGCGAGAGAGTCTTCATTCGCCCTGTAATGAGTCATTTAATCATATACCGACTTACGAAGATGAGTAATTAACATGAAAACGTTGCCTGGTGTCCCTTTAAGACCTAAGTTCGCTAGCGCTGTGCCTGCCTGTGCGCGCTATGGTGCCCGGCCCGCCGACCCTGGCCAAGAGATGTGATGCAGGACGTCCCCTGATTGGCTAGTCAGTAGGCGATGCAATGTGCTGATTGGCTCTGCAGAAACGCTGTCAAGACCGTGCCAAAATTCGCTGATTGGCTCTTCGAACCGGCAACCCTCCGGTTACAAGTCCGATGCGCTAACCAGCAGGCCACGGCTGCCCCAAAAGCTTCGTAGATCCAGTGGTTCCACACACGTTCAAACTAAATCCCTATGGACAAATGTTTTTTACAAGTGCACAAAATATTTTTGCAGGTATGCATTTTTTTTCCACACTTGTGCAAATCATATCCTCAAAGACAATTTTTTTTCACACACGCACAAAATATTTCTACAAGTACAAAGTTTCCGTGCACATGCACAATTTTTTTATACAGTTGCAAAACTCGATTACACATACACAATATTTATGCCGTTGTTTGGATTCCATACATAAGCAGCGCTCTCAACGGAATCTTGTTTTACTAGAGCAGTTTCAGAGCAGTGTCACACCAGTTGGCAACAACCAGCCAGGGAACACAGCCAAGGGAAAACCCAGATGTACATTTCTGCTGTGCTGCAGGGTGAATTCCTCAACAATGATCCAACAGTGTGTGTGTGTGTGTGTGTGTGTGTGTGTGTGTGTGTGTGTGTGTGTGTGTGTGTGTGTTGTTCTTGTGGTCTCCTTTAGCACTGTAGCCTGATTGTCAGTCCATCAAAGATTTAAATAAATAAATGTAAGCTGTAAATAAAAAAATGTGCAACTAGGCAAACTAGCTGTGATAACTTGAAATTCATGTTTATAATACATGGCCATGTGAAACATCATTTTTACAGCACAGCATTTCCAACTATATTGCCAAGACACAAACTTTCATTTTAGAAAGGTTTTGTCAGTGCAAACTGTTGGTCACATTTGCAATAACCTTAGGGAGTTAGATTGCTAGATTGCTAGTTTTAAGCTACAACTCTGTGGAGTGAATTTTTTTTGTTTCTGATGCAAGAAAAAGAAAAGAAAATCTAAGCAAAAGTTTTGAGAACAAACCAAACTGAAATCTGTTGTCAGATGTTGCCTAATCAATTTGTAAGGAAATTAAAAAATCCACACAATTTCCCTCAACCTTCAACCTTCCTTGTAGTTCACCATATTGCAGTTTGCGCCCTCTATACACAATTATTCCTGTATACACCAGGGGTTCTCAAAGTGGGGTCCATAAGCCAAGGGGTTATTATTATAAAAGTTCAAGTTTATCATTTTAAAAATTAAATGTACAGATGACACCCCTTTTCACCCATAAAACAAGCAAATTGTATCATGAAGAACCATTCTTACTGCTGCTTAGCTTGATTTATTTGTCAGCTAGCTAGCTGATGAATGTGTAGAGAGTCAGTCCATGTGATGCAAGTGATGTGTGGTGCAAGTGATGCAAAATTCAAGAATGACAAAAGACCAAGTTACACATCTGCCAGATAGTGGACCTGGCCACAACTTCAGAGAATGGCATGCTTAATTGTTACGGTTATGATGGGGTCCTCAGAACAATTTCTCCCCCGAAAGGGGTCCTTACAAAGCAATTGAGAACCCCTGCTATACACAATACTTAAAAATACCTCCCTCATCCTTCCCCATTTTGTTTAAAGAAAAAAAGATGACGGTAATGTGCGCAAATGTTCTTTAACTACTAGGAAGTATCTTCCCCCTCAAATTTCCTTAGGCAAATCTGAGGTGGTCAGGTGGAAAACTTTTGTTAAATTTGATGAATTGAGATGAAATGACCCTTTTGAGAATGGAAACAATAAGATATTGTGAACATCTTTCCACCCCTCATTGGTTCCATGGCTTTAATGGTGTGGTTACTGTGTGTAGGTGATGAGCGAACACACTCAAACTGAGTCAACAGGCCGAGCTGACTGTTCACCGGCCAAGCTAAAACCCCCAAGGGAGTTTTCCAACTTGTACTGAGAAAGGTCATTTGAGCGTCCATGTGTGTGACCTTACATGTACAAATACATAAGTATAATTGCATACGCAAATATGTTTGTGTGTGTGCGTGCGCGCATTTCCCACCTCTGCTGGAATTTCCCAGCTCAGTCTCTGAGGGGGGGGCAGAGATCGTTCCACTTCTCCTCTGCAATTTCCATCGGTGGTGTAACCAAGCTGAAAGGCATCCGTTGCCAGGGCGAACTGCAAGATAGGACCACTATTATGACCTAGCCTTAAGGAAGACCGTAAACAGCTCTCACATTCTGACAGATTTAACTACCTCACAAAGAATTATAGGCCATAACGAGAAAGTGTGGGAGTCCACATGATCTTTGTCTTAAAAGTCTACTGAAGCCTGTAGAAACTCTACAGAGCTGTGATTTAAATGAAGTTTCGATCCTCCAGATTCAATAGAGGGGTAAAGGGAAACACTGGATAATCAGTGTATCTTGAATCAACCAGGACTGAGAACGGGACTAACTTATAACATTATAGTCACATTTGGCAATTTCAGTGTTTATTTGAACTAGGAGAGCTTTTTTCATGGCCATTAAAACAAGTGAAAATCCTCATTGTCACAAGTAGCTTGAGTCATGAATGATTCAATGATCCATTCTTTATTCCACACCTTATTCTTTCTTCCAAATATAAGACTAAACTAACATAGTTCTAAGGAATGAGTATGAACACATGGAGTTGAGTATGAACAACTGGGTTGATCTGGTGCAATGTGGAAGACCAAATGACCCTGCTAGATGCTAATGTTAAACAGGGAGGATTAATGAGTAAACTGATGCCTGTCCAACCCACCTCCCAGAGATGAGCCACAGTGGGAGCATCTGCCCAGGAGTGTTCCGCATTCAAGCCATTCTTCCCATTCTTATAGACCACCACTGAGAAGGACTTGTCAAACCATCTGTGTGTATAGGTGAGGGTGAGAGAGAGAAGGAGAGAGAGAGAAAGATGGGAAATTAGCCAGAAATATGGAGAAAACTGGGACAGAAACCAAGACAGAAATAAACACTGTTTGGGATAAAGATGAACTCTGAAAGCCCATGATGGCGCGCACACACACACACACACACACACACACACACACACACACACACACACACACACACATACACACACACACACACACAATCGGTGTCAGAATCTGCAGCTGTGCTACCGACCTGTCGTAGCATTTCCCATGTAGAAGGGACTTTGCGTAGCGGTCCAGGTTGCCCTCGGGGTCATCGCCCATCATTCCCTCCTCCTGGTCGTCCAGCGTGACGAAGAAGGCAGCCTTGTCGATGCAGTCCAGTGAGCGCTTGTTCACGCCAGAGCTGAAGTATTGCTTCCGGACATGAGCCCACGGCACCCTGAGGCACGGAGGAGAGGAAGAAGGAGAGAAAGAGAAAACCAGCAGGGAGAGGTGAAGAGGAGATGAACACCTAAAAAGGTCAACGATACTGAATCATAGCATTTCAAACAGACAGGACATAAGCAACTAACACAATGCTAAACATCTTTGACAAGTGTTTGTACAGTCCTGGCTCTGCAGCTCTGCCAGGAGCGTAGATGGAAGGGGTAAAAGGAAGATGAAATATAAAAAGATGAAAAGTCCTTTTTACATAAATTGAAGAAGATTATGCAAAGTTGTGTAAAAATGTCTATATTTATGGTTAACATTGATATTTATGGTACTTTGCTAAAGGAAATATTACATTTATTGTAAAACTATTGTGTTACAATAAATGTTCCTCATTACTGAAATGCAACTTTACCTGCCTACTGTATAAAAACTACATTGTTCCTTTAAATTAACAAGCAGATCTTGTTAATTTAATTTTAGAACTTGTGTGTGACAAAAGGTTTAACATGGAATCCAGTTCAGCTGTTCTCTCTTCTCTCACATCATGATATTT
This sequence comes from Alosa pseudoharengus, assembly GCF_046254945.1. Lineage (NCBI taxonomy): Eukaryota > Metazoa > Chordata > Actinopteri > Clupeiformes > Clupeidae > Alosa > Alosa pseudoharengus. The sequence goes on along the minus strand of NW_027468774.1, from coordinate 20,122,195 downwards.
GTGTTAATGTCATAGAATCTTACACTGTGGACCATCATTACCAATATGCTGCGGTATTTCAGTAATGAGAGTTAATTCATTCAAAATGGAATTAAATATATAAAACATTAATTTCATTTAATGTACTTATTTGCGTAAATGAAAAAAAAAAATCAGATTTTTTTTTTCTTACTAATGGTCTCCCTTTGTCATTTCCCATATTGGTAATGATAATTATTTTGGATCATGCCACCATAACATTGGAAAAAAAGTTATATTAAATTGTTTCACTATAATACTTGTATCAGAAAATAAAAGTTCTATTTAGTCACTAAATTACAAAAAATCAATCAAATGAGGTAGATAATATTTTGATGTCAGTTGGCAGGCTTCGTGAGATTCACCCTTATGGCTGCTTTTCTACAGAAGCACTTCAGCCACATGTAATGCTGACAGTGCAACTGAACAGGAAGATGTTGAACCCACACAGAAAGTCACATGCTACAATTATGAACAGGTCTCATGAGCAATTCAAAAGAACTGCAAATGTCATTGATCAAGCAGTGAGAGACCAGACCCTCAGACCACTGATCTTCACAAGTGAAGAATAACTACAAACCCATCTATGCTGAGTAAGGGTTGTTCTCCAATTAAGAGCATCTTTGTCTTATCAAGTCATATCAAGTGTAGTGAAATTAACTGAATAACAGTGTAAGTAAGATATTGTATTATATTAGGTTAAACAAGAATTATCATGATTGATATATTCACTGAAACGATTTTGCCACACTAGCACACCCGTCATTAAAACATGGGAGAATGACTACACAAGCCAGTCATGATCTTGAATCTGAGCACTACTTAGAAATGTCAGTAGGTCACAGCACAAAGACAGGAAGTCTGCCTTGACTGCAACAGCACCAGCAACCTCAACTTTCTAAGAAACAAAATGATGCCTTTCCAGTGCTGTAACCAAGACACTCAGTGTGGAAACTAGTGGCTGAACCTACTTCAGCTCCTTCCTTAAAGGTATACATACACAAAAGCCACACTTGGCTCTATACATCCATACAGTCATATTTGACTAGTGAGATGTAAAATTGCATAATGGTTGCTCAAAACCAGGGGGTCAGACTTTAAAGAATCAATTTCAGACGGTTAGCAATGACTATGTTGGTGCCAATATGTCTGTGGCTAATCAGAGTAGGGTTCTGGCTACTGTGGTATAGAGCTGCAACAATTAATGAATCAATGAATTGTCAACTATTAAATTGGCAAATATAAAGGATAAACTATTAACTTTTCTGAGCATTTCTTTTAACAGAAGAAAAAACTGAAAATTCCATTTCAAAATTCCAATATTTTTTCACAAAAAAAAACTAGGAGCCCTCATTTATATTACTGGCTAAGTGCAAAGTTTAAAAGTCTAACTAGAGCTAATTTTATAGTAAGGCAAATCAGTTAGCTAACTTAACACAGGAAGATCCTAAACACAAACATTAATGAGTCAACTCAATGCTCACACACCATAGCTTCAGTCCATGCACCTTGAGACACCTAGCTCTTTCACTGACTTTGTACTTTGCCCATTGTTGAAATTAGGGCTATAAATGTTTACTAGCTAAATAAATCATCTTTACATCGTGTTATATATACAATTATATAGCAGAAGATTGCAACTGTAAGACTGTCGTAAGCGGCAAGCTGTATTAATTTACAGCCGTTGAGTGTTAGATTGCGCTTTCCCACCGATTTTGTTCCTTTTTACTTCTCTATAGGTACAGCATATGATAGTTCACTGCTGGCAGATGCCTCAGAAATCACCTTAGATATATTTTTTTATATTTTTTACCTAGTTGTAGGAAATAGTAGGAAATACGTTCATATTACAAGTGATAGAATTAAGGTGTGACTTAATGCTTAGTTAATGCTATGACATGTAAAGTTAAGCTTGCCGAACTTTACTTGACTGTGACTAGCCTACATTCATGACACTCCCTAATGATCACCTAAATCCCATGAACACACAGATAACTCTTACACCAACCTTATTTTATGCCTTTTATTCATGTTTGTTTAAAGATTTAGTAAGTATACGCCCTTTCACTCCCCACTTCGATGCAGCTCCATTATATCCAGTATTCTTTCCCCTAAAATGGAGCGTGTAGGTAAAGCACACAACATTCCATCTGCAACTATGTGTAGCACTCAACTCAATCTAGATTCTGTCAGAATTTCTGTGGGTGGTTAAGAACCAACCAAGTGGGCAGGACCATGAATAATAATTAGGCAGTTCTATGTAGCAATGACCGCTTATCCAGATTGGCTCAATTTTTCTGCCTTTTCCTTTCATTTGGCTATAGCATACAGCAGACAAACTGCATAGATTTCAAACTTAACACAGGTTTATGTTTTATATGTTTAATGGTTTGTGTGTTGTATGTCATGTGGTGGTCTACAAAGTGTGAAGGATGTCCTGCCTCCTAGACTAGTTCACCTATAGGTACCAATAAAGTAACCTGAACCTGAACCTGAGGTCACAAACTCATTTTGACCTATGTTATTTCAAAAACTACAGGAAAAATGGGATTTTAATGGCATGGGAGTGATTGTATTTCCAGAGCCGCATGTGTGACCACCATGAAGCTAAACATCCAAACCTTAGTGTCAACCTGGTCCATTGCCATGCTTGCTGGGCTGAATGCACTAGAATGTGCTACAGTAATTAACCAGTCACTACAATCTAGATGGAGTTGTAATCCATTACTTTGTGTAATCATTATGTCAACACCCCAATGTGGATACCCATAGCAACCTGGACACAGAGTTTGCATGTGATCTTTTGGACCTGGAGGAGGAAGTGCTCCCTCATACACCTTAAACACACAAATACAACATAGGCCTACGCACAGAGCAGAGAGCTGTCGACAACATTTAAGTCTGTGGTCACATTGTTATTGCTTAATCAGTCAGATTGTCTCTAAATAAGTAGGCTACTCTTTTGCATCTGTTTGCAAAACACACACACACATACAGTACAAACAAGTGTTTGTGTGCAAAGGTACAGTATACCACCCTAGAGTTATAAGAATAAGTAGAATAAAGTAGAATAAGTGATAGCATTGCATTGGTATTAGCTTTTTATGTGATATCACCCTATATGTCTATTATATGCTTATGCAGGGATATATTTCAGGTGAATAGGCAAAAAATCTTAACAAATAGAAATCCCCACAAAACCTCCACAGCTGATTATTTACATTGTGTCAATGTTTTTTGTATTGGAAGTTTTCTGAAATGTTATGTATAAATATGTAAATGATCCATATCATTTACTTACATTTCAAGTACAGAAATCTTAACATTGGATAAAGTCAGGTTCAAAAGTCTTGTTTTTGATACATATTAGAGTGAAATGTTAATCATTGCGTATTTCAGTCATGTCCCCAGAGTGTAGCACTGTAGCTGCCTGGCCACTGTAGCTGTAAGCACCCATTTTCTTTTGTATTATTTCGTATCGACAGTACTCGTTGACTTTGAAAAACGAAGATCCTAAATCCAAGCGGAGATGACCTCAATCCAAGATTCTGTACACACACACACACACACAGATGTTTGACTCACCGGTTTCCAGCTGTCAGGGCACCGAGCTTCTCTTCTCCGGGGAGCGGTGGCGACGGGTCATCCAGAATGCGTTGGATCTGGAACTGGATCTCCCGGGGGGACAGCAGCCGCCCTGCGCGGTACACCCACAGCCTGAAGTAGCGCCCTTTGTTGTACACTGCCACAAACTCACTGTCATGCCAGTGCTGCAGGACATCTGAAGGGCAGAAATGAGACATGCATGAGATTACGAAAGTGGACATACAACTTGACGGTGTCGATTGGGTCGACTGAGTATCAAAAGATACTTTTTCCTTTTCAACTAAAATGTCAAGAATGTAATACACTTGTGTGTATTAAATCTAGTGTCTAGTAACTATGGTAGGCTAAATCAACAACACACTCAGGTATGCATATACATTAATAGAGGATGAATAGCCTACAGTAGGTAGTTACACTGTCAAGATTTAGCAGTAAAAGAATCAGTACGTGACAGGGGGGGTGCATTCGATATTAGTGGGGGTCTAGGAAAATTTTGAAATTCTGACTGCTAAGCACACCATTTTAACACAGTTTGGTCCTAATCAGGGGGGTCAGACCACCCCAATCACCCCTGTAAAAGACCACTTTTGAATTTGTGCTGCTATTTAAGAAAGAATACGAGTTGGATTATGGGCAAATTGTTTATGCAATGTTGTCTGTAATTTACCCTAATCCAGTGTTTCTTAACTGGTGGGATAGGACCCAAAAGTGGGTCGCAGAACCATTCTGGGTGGGACACGGAGCTTGTGTTAAAAAACAACAAATCACTCAGTTAAAATCTCCATGGACATAGATAGACAATATTTATGTGATCGGTCATGTTACACATCATTTTAGTGGCAAACACAAGTAAACAAAATGGGACAAAAACCCCAGTGTGTAGTGTGCAGTGAATTGCTGGCACCAGAGCATTAAACCATCAAAACTAAAATGCCATATGGATGACTTCAGAAATGTAATGCCAAACAACAGCATCTTCCAAACAAATAGGCCTACAGGCACTTTGTGTGCCAACATATCTGTTGTCTTGAACGCTAACAAAATATATGGGTCGCGACTTCACGAACATGGGAAATTGTGGGTCCCAAAGCCAGACAGTTAAGAACGACTACCCTAATCTATTTATGAATATTTCGATTTTGTGTGTTTTGATATGATGTGTCTGTGAATTGACCGGAAATGTTTGATGCCACTTTGCTTTGGCCTGCTTGTTTTTTACCGGGATTGTATTTCATTCATGAATTTTGAGATGACTTGACGCACGTTTAATGACAGAAGGATTATCGTATTGTATGTTTTGCATTCCCTTGGAGAGCACAGCGAGGAACGGTGTTGTTCACATTATTAAGATTGGTAACTCTTTGGAAACACCTACATGTCTGTGTAAATTAATCTATGTAACTTTGATATTTATTCATGTACCGGTAATATGGGAATTTGTACAGTGGAATCAAGAGTGTGAAATGTTTGTTGTATGTTTTCAATACAGTTTTCACGGTGCTAAGGTGACGATGGATTAAACGAAATGTTGAACGTCATGCTGGTCTGGCAAACTAAATAAAAGACACCTTATGCATCAGTCGAGACTCTCTCTTTTGGATCTAAGGGCTGTAACATAACCCCCATATTTTGAACTGTGCATACAAAGATATGACATAACAGATATCTCAGATCATTATTCAGGTCTTTAGGCGCCACCCAGTGGTCCGAAAAAGAAACACTAGTGTAGTCTTTACTGGTGTTACCTGGTGTAGTTTTTTATTGCTTTACATACATCAGCTAACCTTAATTGATTTAATGGGTTAGCTTCTACACATTTATATAAAAGTGTGGAGGGGGGGGTTCATGCACTCATGAACATTTTTTCTAATGAATGAAGTAATTGATAATTTCGTCCCACCAGAAAAAGTGAGCATTTTCCCACACCTATAAGACCTAGCTGCAAATATGTGTGTGTGTGTGTGTGTGTGTGTGTGTGTGTGTGTGTGTGTGTGTGTGTTACCTGTCTCCTCTCCTGGTAATCGTGTGGTGTTAAACATTCGTTCACACTGAGCAGCACATAAAGGGATAACAGTGCCAGGGACTCGACTCTGAGGGCGTGAAAAAGAAAAGCAGAGAGAAGGAGAGAGAGAGAGAGAGAGAGAGAAACACATACACAGGAAGTCAGGAATGCCATTTTATGCCAAGTCCACATGGGAAACAGAGCACTGAGCTCTAAGTTTACAAGCAACTAAACATCCATTAGCCGGACCACTTACAGGTTTCAGCTCCTCCCGGTTGACCTTGCGGCGGTAGAGCAGCAGCGCGGTGATGGTGTTTCCTGCCCGGGCCGCCTGGAGCGGTGTGGGCGTTACATACAAGAAGTCCTGTGCCAAAGAATGTGACAGTCACAACATACCACAACAAAAATATAAAGTTGATAAACAGCTTACAAAGCTATACACACTCTGCACTAAGCAACTGGTTAGGATGGACAATATATGGAACTTCTAGCTGAATTAGAACAGTGGAAGCACTCATGCTACATTAAAATGTGTTATTCAATGTTATAATTTGAACATATGGCTTTACTGGAGAAGGTGAATCTGGGATGGATGGCGTGGCACAAGTTTCTTCTTGCGATGAGATATCAGCTTTTGCGATTCAGTTTGCTACACGATAACATTACGTGGCACTGATGACTAGTATTAGGTGATATGCAAAAAAGCTAAATTTATGGTTTTTCAGTGTTATGGATGATTCACAATGCTAATCTTTTTTGTCTACATGGATTCAAAACAAGGCTTGATTCAAAAATAGTTTTCCTTACGGTATTCAAACTCCACTGTTTGTTTTCCAGTAACTAGGACCATATGTACAATATCAACAAAAGGGAACACACAAGACTGCTATCTTACTTTTTACATTCTGAATCTAAGAACACACTCTAGGAGCAGGTGTGAAACAAAAAAAAAGCAACAGAAAAAAGCAGAACTTGCAAGCGTGCCAAATATTAGAAAAAATATTAGAAAAAATACTTTATTAAAAGTTAAAATTAGAAACCTGCATGCTTTTGTTTCAGGTGTTGAACAAGTTTGTTGTGCTACTCCATTTAGCTCAAATAGAGTTTTTACAAACTGTACACAGCGCGAAGGTCTGTTCCATATCTACAATTGGGCCACAGGAGTGCATTTCAACAGCAATTCCTGAGGGGAACACCAAAAATAGACCCAAAAATACTGTGTCACATCAGTGACATAACATATTCTTAACTAATCAAACCTGCTGAATTGACTATAGTTGTAGTTTTAGTTATTCTGTTGGTATAAGGAAAATGCCTTGATTTAATAATGCATGACCTCAAATAATGTCAAACATACATGGCACATATTCAGCTTAATCATCTGAATTTGTTAAATGGAACACATTTGCAACTTTGAATCAAGGAAAATGTCTATCTTTCTAACAAACTATCCTGAAATGTCATATGTTTACAAAGATATTTGGCAGAAGATGTCAGCTCTGTTTTCTAAGGAATTAAATTATTTCAGATGGACCTTTGACCAAGTGGACATAGGAAGATCGGTCGTATGCCTATGTACTGACAGTTCACAGGCCTGCTGCTGGCCGTTTGGGTGCCCTTAACATAATTGCTTTGAGTGAATGGCTTCCTTCTTTTTGTAAAGCATGACAAGATGTATACCAACTTCAAGAAACTTGTGATATTAATTGCATTAAGTCATCTTATAATGCAGGTTTGCCCTTCCTCGCTAATACAGAAATATGTGTGTGCATAGTTTAATTTAAAATTATTATCTTGAATTTCCCCTTGAGGATCAATAAAGTATCTATCTATCTATCTATCTTAAAAAAGACCACCTCTAGTGAAAATCAACTTTTTAACCTAGTTATGACCGTATCAAATTTGTTACGTTTTGCGAGATACATCATGAGTAAAATAAGTAGTCAATAGGCTCATTCAACTTCATACGCAGGTAAACGTGATGCATGTTGGACTTAACACAATACATGCTGGTTAGAAATGCGGTGCGACTTCCTCTGGCGCGACAGGACATCACCAAGATCTCACATTGTCACATGATATAAAGACCTTGCAAGAGCAAGGCGCCTGCAGTCAACTCCTTCAGTTGCTCTCCTCTGGCTGCACCAACATGGAACCGCCTCTGTGATGACAGAATTTTGCCCTAATTGGTCCCCAGGCTTCACTGATGCATGACACGTGTTACAATTTTATTCAAAGAATTTCTTCTCTTATGCAATGGCAATTTTAGGCAATGTGTAGGGGCGCTCAAGCATTTCATTTTAGCACCCCTGAAAAATAAAGTAAAACATGGATATTCCCATCGCTTAGATTCTGTCTTTAACAAAGAAAGCAAACGCTACGCAATCTGCCATTGTTTTCACTGAAGCTACTGGAAGTAGAACGTGTATGACTTGATAGCAGCCTTTTTATAGCCTACTCAACCCCTGCAGTCATCAGAGGTTCACGTTAACGTATCGAGTCAGGCGTAGTCAGCCGCAATAAAGACGCAAACAAACTAGCAAACATGCAGCTGTAGCAGGCAGTGATTGATTTTGACTATTATCTGCATGTATACAGAGAAGGCTTAACAGGTCCTGGCCGTTTGCCACTAAGAGGAAACCCGAATTATTACTGAAAAGGTAAATCACTGAGAAGGATGTTCAAAGGTGTTAAAATGTTAGTTTTAGAATTATACCCTATCCATTAGGAAGGCAACACATATAAAATGTAGCCAAAGTGTTTAATAGATACGTCACTAGGACCATTTATAACTGAAAAATCAACACAGTCCAATCAGAGAGCTGAAAGGGTGAGAGGAAGATGGTGAGTGGTGTGCTTTGGAAAGGAGGAGGGCTTGCTGACACATGCTAAAATTTCCTGAATTCTGTTCCTCTAACCTTGTTTAGGCCTTAATTCAGGAATCTCTCAGCACAGTGCCACAGGGGAATGGATGGAACCAGAGAAACAGCAGAGTGAGAGGGGTTTGAAGGACCACATGGAAAAGGAAGAGCAATGGTAAAGAGATCTTGAGAGGGAAGTTATGTGGGAGAGAATCCTACCATGCCATAGTAATTGCTGTTAACCATGATGGAGTTCCGGCCCCGGAGGTAAATATACTCCTCCCACCAGTCACTCACCTAAAAAAAGAGGGAGAGAGGGAGGGAGAGGAGAGAGAGAAAAATGTGTGTCAGGCATTTGAATTAGTTGCCAGGTTGCTTGTAACATTTCAAACAAACAGTTTCAGGTTTCGACATGTCAAACCTCGTCTCCCAGGCAGCTTAAATATGTGCCCTTGGCCTTGCTCCTAGAGTGGAACTAAACACACAGAACATCGCAGTTCCCTCACGGACAAACAAAATGCACTTAACTTAAGCATCATAAACACAGTGTTCATATCGCTTGGGTTCACCAGGAGTTTCCAAATGCAGAGGCTGACTCGGCAAATTCAACAAACCAGCACAAAAAAACACAGTAAACCACTGAATGACCTACTTTAGATTTTTTTTTTATAATTTCTTGTTATATTTGACCAATACAACTTATGCAGCCATGCGAAATTCAGCCTGTTCATCTGTAAGGCTTTCTTGCAATTAAGGTTTTGTACCAGATAACTCTGTGAACTTTAAAAACGCGATACCAGAGTGTCACTCACTAAATCTGCATTGCCTTGGGCAAGTCTACTTCCTGCGAGTGCAACTGACCAGACGCTTCATGGGTCATGTCCATCCTGAGAATGCCACCAAAACTAGTTCTGCTGTTTGTCAAAGCTGTTTGTCAGAGACACGATGGGGGCAGCCGTGGCCTACTGGTTAGCACTTCGGACTTGTAACTGGAGGGCTGCCGGTTCGAACCCCGACCAGTGGGAAAGTGCCCTTGAGCAAGGCACCTAACCCCTCACTGCTGCCCGAGCGCCGCTGTTGATGCAGGCAGCTCACTGCGCCGGGATTAGTGTGTGCTTCACTTGTGTGTTCACTGTGTGCTGAGTGTTTCACTAATTCACGGATTGGGATAAATGCAGAGACCAAATTTCCCTCACAGGATCAATATAGTATATATACATACTATACTATACTTAATGCAGTAGAGACAGGGATTACACTGTCTGACTGTGATCTATTGAAAGGCAATGCTTTTGCACAACCCCAAATCAGGAGAAGTTTGGATGTGTAAATGTGTGTAAAATGCAAATAAAAACAGAATGTGATAATATACAAGTCTCGTAAACCCAAATTTAGTAGCAAAAAGTACATAGATAACATATCAAATGTTGGAAATGAAAATGTGGACTATTTCATGGAAAATGTATGTTCATTCTGAATTTGATGTCAACAACATGTTTCAAAAAAAGTTTGGACAGGGAATGTTTACCACTGTGCTGCTTCACCCCTTCATTTAACAACATTCTGTCAATGTTTAGGAATTGAGGAGGCCAGTTGCCAGAGTTTTGAGAATTAAATGTTGTCCCATTCCTGCCCTATACAGGATTGCAGTTCCTCCACAGTATGGGGTATTCTTAATCATGTTTTTCATTCCATGATGCACCTAATTTGACAGGTCTGGACTGCAAACAGGCCATTTTAGCACCTGGACTCTACCTCTGTGGAGAAATACTGTTTACATAATGTGCAGAATTCATTTTGGCATTGTTTTCCTGAAATATTCAAGGTCGTCCCTGGAAAAGACATTGCCTGGATGGCAGTATATGTTGCTCAAAACCTGTATACATCATTCAGAATTGATTGTGCTTTGCCAAATGTGCAAGATGCCCATGCTGTAGGCACTTATGCTCCTCCACACCGTCATAGATGTTGGGTTTCGAACTGAGCACTAAAACAAGTTGGATAGGTTGGATACTTGGATAGGCCCTCTCCTCTTTAGCCCAGATGAGTCTATGATTTCCAAAAATAATGGCAAACTTTGATTGGTCTAACCACAGGACAATTTTCCACTTCACCTCAGGCCCAGATAAGACAGTGATATTTTCTGTATCATGTCTCATTTACAATTTTGGCTGTTGCATGGTTTAAAGTTTTTGAATTGAGTATCAAACTGGGCACATAGACAATGGTTATCGGAGGTTTTCCTGAGCCCACATAATGACTTTCTTTACAGAAACAGGTCTGGTTTTGATGCAGTGCCATCTGAGGTCCAAAAGACCACAGCCATCCAAAATTGTTTTTCAGTTCTATCCCTTGTTTGCAACGATTTCTCTGGATTCTTTGAATGTTTTAATTATATTATGTCCTGTAGATGATTAACTCCCAAAATTCTTTACAATTTCATGTTAGAGGCATTAAAGGGAAACTTGGCAGGATTTCCCCCTCTGCTGGAGAAATTGTGCATTATGCTATTTCAAACTGTGGAAAAAGGTAACGATAAAGCACATGGATTTGTTTACAAGCTAGCAAAACGGTTAGCATAAGTTTGGCAGACAATGTGGATGTTACAAGGTAAGAAACACGATTTAAAACTAGTTTCTTGTTTCTCACTTATCTTTTCGGGACGGTAGTCTCAATGTTGCAAGGTTGGTTTTCCGCCTGGGGACGCTAGGGGCAGCGGGAAAAGTCACCATTTTCACCGGAACAGGTCATTTAACCATCCAAATGATTTCTAAACGGGTTTATTACGTTGAAATAGTTGCCAAGTTCCCCTTTAAAATGACATTGTTTCATCATTTGTGCACACAGGTTTACACAGAGCGATGAATACCCCTACATATTTACTTCTAAGAGACTACACAGGGCTGCCGAGTTAAAGAGACTAAATAACATCTCTGAACACTGCTCCTGCTTAGAATAGTGGCTCTTATACACATGAAGGAGTGGACCAGGTAAATAGAGATGATGCACAATGAAATACAATTGTACACAGAAAAATCCGACACATCCATTCTGTTTTTTTTCACATGCAATACATATGCTATATTGAACAGCAAAGACCCTTATTTGAATGATGGGCAATGTGCAAAGTCTCAAGTCTAAATAAGCTAAATTGATAACTAGGCAAAATCAATTTTTCTAATTTCATACCATGGGCAAGACCTTAACTGCAAACATTGATGAGTGCACGCACATGCCATACGATAGCTTCAGTTCATGCAGAAGAACTTTGCTAGTTGATATATTTTGTTGATTATACTTTATCCACCATTTAAATTGGGGCCCCAAGACACACATTGCTGGGGTACCATAGTCAAACTGACTCTTATCCCATGTGCTTTATGGTTTCCTGCTGTGACCTGGCAGTGTGTATAGTTTCTGTTACTAGTGGCTGCTTTACATTACTGGTCCAGACTTACATAGTTGGTGGCCCAGAGGGCTTTGAGCTTGAGGTAACGCTGCAGTCTGTTTCCAAGATTCCTCTCAAACTCAGCACCCAGCTTGGTCAAACGCTCAAACTCTTCATCATTGACAAGTGGACGCACAGACAGAAGGTACTAAAAGACAGGGAGATAGAATGAGAGAGAGGATGAGAGAGAGGATGAGAAAGAGAGAGAGACAGAGAAAGAGAGAGAGAAACAGACAGACAGAGAGTTTTAATGATGTTTGAAAGGTAAGCACATTTCTTTCATGCATTAACCTTATCCAATAACACTCATAAGCATCCATGCGCACAAAAATACTCATATCCACACACACCAAGCTCATATACTAATCTGTCTACATATAGCTGAATTGCTGAGTCATTCAGTGACCATCAACATCAAACCTCACTCAGCCAAAGAGCTAGGGTCACAGCACAAGTTATAATGCTCAATTCTGATTTCTTTTGCTCAAATCCATTTTTTCGCATTGTTTCTACTAAATATGACCAATAGTAGACTCCTACACCTGTGTGGACAGGTGACAGATCCTGAACTGACCTACATGCGTAAAACAACAAACAAACACAAGCACAGCACCCAGCCAGCCCAACTGACTAACTGACTACTTTCATAGCTCTCTTCCATTTTGACAGAGTGATGCTATAACCCACATCAGAGAGCGTTCTCCTAACTTCTCTGGTGCTTCAGTGAAGTGTTTGGAATTCTGTCAGCGCAAAATTCTGAGGAATTTTGATCAAGAACGTAAAAGTCACATAAATTGATATAACAATTCAGACTGCATGTCTCATTGCAAAAGATCAGACCTGTATCGGTTGTACACCACATACTGAAGTGGCCCAAATCAGAATTGAAAAAGCTGTTCACACTGTTTTGACAACATCAATGTGTCACATTAAGTGAAAAAAAAATGGATTTGGCCTAGGTGTGTGATTCTAGCCTTACTTAAGTTACCTTCTCATCAGCGAGTGAGAATGACTAGGGAAGAATAAACATGGAATGTGTGCTTTTTCAACACAGGAGTACTTGACCTTTGTCCCAGAAGCCACCAATATGAGTCACATCTGTGCACCATAGATGTGTGCGCGCACACAAACACACATACAAACTACACACACACACACACACACAATACACTCACCCGCTGCAGTGTGTCTTTGATGGGTGGGACAGGCAGGTGTGGAAGAGACGTCTGATAGCTGTACAGTAGCGGTTTCCTTCCTGATAGGAGCCTGACCAGAGGCTGAAAGAGGGAGACCATATGAGAGGGAGAAATGGAGGGGAAAAGAGGCAGATAAAGAGATGGGAGAAACCAAGGACGTCTCTTAAAGTAGTGTAGGGTTAGGTCTGTTTTGAATGATAATTTTTTGTATTGATTTTGTCATTCAATACAAGGAGCAGTGCTCAGTGAGAGCCTTTGGCTTACCACTATACCTTTTTTCTTTTATAACCTGTGAACATACATACTTCCTTTTTTTTATCTTAGTGCTGTTAGCATTCTCAAATAATTCAAAATAAGAAGTCAGCCCAAATGAGCTATCTGTGCTACCACAGAGCACCCTGCTCCAGGCCTAAACTCAGAGAGAGAAGAGAGGAGAGACAGAGGTGTGTGGGAGGGGATGGGGTTACTGACCACCCAGACTTTGGTGGCAGTGGAGATGCGTCCGTGCTGCTCAAACATCCAGCGGTGGTAGGAGAGCAGCAGCTTGAGGCAGAAGCGCAGCGTCAGGATCAGCGAGAGCCACAGCAGGGTGCTGAAGACCAGCGCAGACACCATGGTCTGGCCCTGAGAGCTTAGAGACAGGCTGAGAGAGAGCGAGAGAGAGACAAAGAGAGAGAGAGGATGAGGGGATAGAGACAGATAGACAGACAAAGGGAACAGAGAGAGAGAGAGAGAGAGGTGGTGTGATTGCCCAACAGAGAAATTAGTGAGGCAGGGAGGATGGTAAAGGATGGGGGTGAGGTAAAGAGAAGGATAAAGAGGCAGGGAAGAAGATGGGTGTGGTGGACAAACAGGGAAGGTTTTCAGGTTATCAGTGGGTGGGGGAGCGAGAAAGAAAGAAAGAAAGAAAGAAAGAAAGAAAGAAAGAAAGAAAGAAAGAAAGAAAGAAAGAAAGAAAGAATGAGGGAACGGTGATGTTGCAAGACAGGATTAAAAAAAGGGAGTGGAAGTGAGTGAGAGCGAGAAAAAAGATGGGTGTTAAAAGACAGAGGGAGAGATGAGGATAGAGGGAGGGGACAGAAATAGAGAAAGGCCAAAGGAGAACGTAAAACAACCCAGGTATATGGAGAAGAACTTGAATTGCTCTATTTAAAGTAGTTATCGGTTATAATAACATGAAAATCTGCTATTTAACCTTTATGAGGCATGGAGCCATGTTTACCTCACAGGACAAGAAGCCAAGAAGCAATTGAAATTATTGAAGAAGGAGTTATGTATTCTAAATTACGTTCCTCTATGGAATGTCATCTGGCACTACTGCGCCCTTACACATTTGTAACTCCCCATTAATGGAACGACCCACCAAGTGCTACCAGTGCAGGGGTGTCCCTCTCTATCTTCAAGCTCCTGTCCTAACACATCTAACAAGTACTTACTAATATGCACTTCATTTTCTTCCCTCTCTACTTCCTTCTATCTTTGTCTTCTTCTACCACTATCTCCTTTGACTACACTTTGACTAGTACTTAAACTTCTCACCCTCTTAAACCACTCTCATCCTCTGGTAGGAGTATCTCTTGTAGTAGTATTTATTGTTACCTATGGTCTCCTTTGCAATGTAGCTTGAATGTTATTCCTCATTTTGTAAGTCATTTTGGATAAAAGATCTGCTAAATGAATAAATGTAAACTTGAGAAAATTAAACTTAAGAAATGTGATTGTCCATGTCATGTCATATCATTGAGCAGAGACAGAGATGTGGGGGACATTTTAGAGCAGGGTGAGTGTCCAGCTGTGGAGAAGGAGGCTGTATTCTCACCTGAGCGGCAGGTGCTCCTGGATTTTAGCGATAAGACCCATGGAGGGGTCCGACTGCATGTATAAGGTGCTCAGGATCGCTATGACAACAAACAGCCAGGAGGAGGGGCTGGCAGGATAGACACCCTTTATCACGCTATTCTGTAGAGACGAGGGGGGGGCGGTCAATGGGTTACATTCAAACATACACATGAAATGTTCCCTATCCTTCACTCACCCAGATGCACACTCACACATTTGGATAAGCACACACACAGAATTTCAATATAAAAGTCCCCACACGATAATACATGGGCAGCAGTGAAAATGGGAACACATACTCTCATGCGGCTGATTCTCTTCTTCCAGGAGCGCAGGCCAGACCGGTAGATGTGTGAGAGTGCTTGGTAGGACAGCTGCAGGTCAACCCCCTCCGGTGTGATGGTGAACTGGAAGGCCACAGCCTGGTGGGCTTCCGCCATGTCTGTGGGGGAAAAAGATGGTAGAGAAGCCCCCAGAGTCATCAAACAGCAACACACCTGGCTACACACACTGTGGCTTCATAAACTCTCAGAAACTCACTCATGTGCTTCAGTTCAGACCATTTGTGAAGTGAAGAGGAAGAACAGGGGACACACTCCTGACACCCAGGTGTGTGTATAGAAAGTCACTTAAAAGACATCTCCAACCTGTGACTGCTAGCAAAGGTGTATACAAAGTGAACCTACTCAGAGCCAGAGAGCTTATGTAAACAAGGCATTACTGGATTTGTGACATTCTAAAAAAGGCATTTGTGATTTTCCATAAGAGGTGAGAAGACACTGCCTCAGAATGTCCTCAAGGGCCATCAAGGTGTCATTCTATTCTGAACGACTGAAACATGTGGCACGCTCACCTGGGGACTAACCGACCACACCATTCACACAGTTTAACATGCAAACCCTGTGGTAAAGACAGATTACAGAGGCAGGTCTGCTGCATCCGTCTCCTGTACCTCACTGGCTCCTGGGGAAGATGTGGTATGTGTGTGTTTGTGTGGGAGGATTGGTGTAATGGTGCATGTGTGTGTGTGTGTGTGTGTGTGTGTGTGTGTGTGTGTGTGTGTGTGTGTGTGTGTGTACTGTGTGAGTGTCACCATCATCTACCAGCAACCCTTCACTCAACACCACCATCTACAAGCTGATGAGTGTACAGTCACTAGATGTATGTACAAATGTATTTATTTAATGGCCCCCCATGGACAGAATTTCACCAAACTTGTGAACATCTCAGCCGAAGATAGAGAAAGAATTCTGTGACTTTGCTGTAACTCTGTTACCATATCGGCAACAGAGTTACACAATTTAACCTAAGAATATTTCCTATACTTGCATGAAAAACTTCAAATGAAACATACTAAATCAAGTGTCCCACCATGGCACTTTCTTTTGGAAATTATTTGCACTTTTGGGCTTAATGCCATTGAGGGAGGGGGGGAAACAGCATGGTAACATGCATGGTTACAGAACAGCATATTTTAAAAGTCTCCTAAAACCCTTTTAGATATATTTTCCTTCATTTTGTATGTCAAAACTATACCAAGGATAATGTGTGCAACATAAAAAAAATCTTTCATAATTACTTTCAGATTTCAAGAGCACAAATCTACTGCCTGACACTCCACTTGGCATTATCTTCAGAATGCTTTTGATTGTTTCAAACATTTGATCTAGGCCACATAGAAACCAACTTTAACCTGTTTTGTAAACTTTAAGTGATTGGTAATCAAAATGTGTAGCAGGAGTCAGTCTGGCTTAGGAACAGAGGAGCATCTCAAACTATAGGCACTGCAGTAACCATCCTCCTTCCTTTTCTTTCCTTGTCGACTAATGAATGTATTTACATGCAGTTCAGGCATGTATGTACATATTTGTCCCCCATTGTCCCTGTTGGAAGCAGGAATAAGTTACTGTATTAAGCAGCACAGAGAAGAACAGCATTGTATGAAAGCAGCCCCACAACTCATGGCATCTGCCACATGCCGACAGAGTGGGGGCGAGGCTGAGAGAGAGAGAGAGAGAAATGAGAAGGAAGTGAGCACAAAGACTTCTCACACTCTGCTTAGAGGCCGGCCAGGGCAACAAGCACAAGTGAGAAAGCAACGCATGAGAAACTGTAGGGCTGGTTAAACGTGAGCCACAGGGGAAACTTGCTCTACAACAAACGGATTGAAAGTAAATGCTGATATGAAGTGTGCTACTTTGTTTATCTCTCTCTCTCTCCCTCTCATTCTCATTCTGTGAGTTTATATTTCATTTCAATCATGCAAGAAACTCAATCGTATATAGGCCTAACGTACATAATGCTATAAATACATCCTGTGCCCATCCTTCTTATTACTTCCTCTCGACACAGAGCATTGTTGTGACGTAATTTGGTCTCTAGCTGAAACTCTGTTAGGCGGTAGCCTACTTCATACAGTTTATTCAGTTCAGCCCCTTTCAATTAAATTGTGTCGCACTTTTGCTTTACACGTGTTTTCATACATAAAGCTAAGTTTTCCAGGGCCGAGGGAGAGGGAAACAGCTAAATAGGTAGTTTTACTGAAAGTAATCCTGCACTGATAGATAGAGGTATATCGACAGGTTGTGTTGACATTCGCCATGTTAACTTCTCTCTTCAAAGAGACCACCCTTTCACCGTACTACCTAGCCTACATTTCATTTATTCATTCATCCATTTACAGGTCCAAAAATAAACTGTAAGGAGAAAATGGAACAGCTAACCTACATACTAAAATGGACCAGCGAAAGATGAAAAACTCCAACACATAACCATATATAGACAAAACAAAAAATCTTCCTCAAAAACTGGAATAGACTACTCCCTGACTCCACATACAGAAATGCCATGAAAAACGGCACTTAGCAGCCTAGGGTAGCCTAATACTACGCATTTCAGCAGAACTATTTTACACTGAGCGCATTAATTAATTCGCACTCTCCATCCGTCAACATCTAGCTGTACGCTTTTACACAAAAGCAATTAAGCCACGATGCATTTGATGATTGTTATGTTGCAACACAATGCAACATACATATGCTATAAACGTTTCGTACGATAAAAAGAACAATTAGTATAGTGAACCTACCTGAGTAGTTATCTTATTTATCCGCTAGATCTCGGAAAAATCCGAACGCGAAGGCCAGTTGTCCAACACAGATGTGCAGTCCAATCGTTACCACCCTTCTATTCCAGATACAGTAAGCAGGCCGGCGCCCCCCACACACTCGGTGCCAATTCATTTACATACGTGATGACGTCATCGACTTTCATGCACGCTCACGTAGAGGCACTGTTTATATTCTTGTGGTTACACAGGAAGGGTCCATGGTTGGCTTCCTTGTTAAATCTTCACATTTAATTCAGTTTTTTACAATTTAGTTCAACATTCTGTTTGGTCTCCCATTCTAAACTTGCTATTTATGCATAATTTATCCACTTCAGATGAGACCATACCATGACAGCAAAGACAAACTGAGAACACCTTTCCTCATTATGTTGTTTATTGTTTTTATCACAGGCAATAATAATAGTGCACTTTCATTTTTAATTATAATACAGACATTTTTCTCATTTTCATCATTATTATAATGCTTTTCCCCAATTGATGTCAATCTTTAATATGGAAAAAAAGTTTCTACTGTGCATGAGGGGGGAAGAGAGTATAATCTTACAATCTTAACTGGAATAGTCAATTATGTCGACAAGAATGAGAGTCAAGGTTCATAGCATGAGCACAGAGATGACTAAACAATCAAGGCAATGGGTTACAGTGCATACAGAAGCGCATACATGAGGATGTGAGGTATATAATGTATGGTGGGGGGGGGGGGGTGTTAAAGAAGTATAGAGTGAAAGTTGGAAAAAGAGGGGGAATGACAAACAGAGAAGTTTCACTGTGTGTATGTGGGGGATGGGGGATTACAGAGAGTGAAACCTGGGGAGGTGGTGGCGTGGTGAGTGTGTGTGTGGAGAGGGGGGGGGGGGGCGCTGGGGAATGACAGAGGAGTGGAACAAAAGGATAAGAATGTTGGACTTTAAAGACCAACTGACATTCCCCCCCCCCATCAGTCAAGATGTGAGCACAGAAAGTCCAGAAGGGTTGTAGTCATTTCCACTATGAACTGGGGTGTGTATGCGTGTGTCTGTGTCCACATGTGTGTGATTGTGTGTGTGTGTGTGTGTATAGGAATGAACCCTGGAGAAGATGAAAGCTTACAATCCCAATTGTGTTTTGTTGATGAAATGTGCTCCCACAGCCAATGTGATCCGGAGCTCCAGAAGCACGCGATTTGAAGCATGATTAAGGCGATGTCAGTGAGTTGTGGAACCAGCTCCCGCCAGCAGAGAGGACAGACGTGGATAGGCATGCAGTTTGGACATTCAGCACGCAGAGACCCAGGGCCTCAGCTCAGCTCTGACATGCAGGGATCCCACGGACAGACAACAAGGCTGAGCACCAGGAGTACCTTCTAGAAGGGCTGGTGAACAAAATATCAGGCTGAGTAGCAGCTGAGTGGTTGATGGCCCGGAGTGACGGGTTTTGACGGGGCCAAACGACAAAAGCCATAAACCAATCAGGTGGGTTGGCTACCGAGTACATTGCGTAATGGATGGCAGCAAAATATCCAGACTTAAGAAACAAAAGTTTAAATAAGTGTGGAAGTGACAAAGAGGAGAAGGGCACCGATGTGATCCTGTTTTTTTGCTATTTTAAGTGTTGATGCTGTCTGCTGTTACGAATGATGGAAGCAACTATGTACCCTGGATATCCTGTGCTTTAAGATGAGTTTGTCTGTTGAAGACAGGGTAGGAGATTTTCTCTGGACCAAACGTCTTAAACGTCTTCAGATCTGCAACTGAAGTTGTGTTTTGGGAGAGCACTGCTGAGGTGAGAGGGGTGTGGTTGGGTGGGGTCCTACTCAATTATTTTTTCATTATGTGTATACAGTGCCTTCCTGTTAAAATCCAGTTTTTATTCATTTCACTATTCTTTTCCTCGGCGAGACGACTGAAGCTGTTGCAGACCGTTCATCAACACTATCAGTGTATGTTTGTGTGTGTGTGAATACTGGTTGTGTTCAGTATGTGATCTGGTGTGATAAAGTTCAAAGCTTTGGGCTCTTCTCTTGATTAACATTCTGGAAGGAGGAGACATGTGTCTTACATCCATTTTCTCTTCTCCCTTTGTCTGTTCTCTTTAAGTCTTTTTTCCACTCATGGAAAGGGTTCTAGAAAGTTCCAAAGGATAAAATCCTTTCAATGTCATTGTTATCTCTTTTTTTTAAATTAAATTCAGCTCACTGATACCACAGAAGATGGTGAACACAAAAATATTTATAAGTGGTGGCTGGAAGGATGTTTGCAGCATTGATTTTTAAAAAATGTTTTAAAAGGAAACGAGGTCATTTTCCCCCATCATTCCATCAGGTCCTGCAAGAAGACTCCAGTAATCCAGCCAAGACAGGCATTTTGGGACAGCCATTTTGAAATATCTCATGTGTCTTTGAAGTCGTGCTCTTAATTGACAATTTCAACTAATTGTCTTTCTCACAATTGCCAGCAGTTTGTTACAGTATTCTCTCCCCTTCCAATAAGAAAAATAAATACATAAATTAAATACAAACAAAAATAATTTCAAAAATACATAAATAAATAAATCAAATCAATATTTCGAAAATAGCTTTTTTGTTTTGACATTCACTATATTGGCTTTTTTTGTCTCATTTCCCGGACAGCAAGCATGTCTCATCATTTTAAATCAAGAACAGAAGACAATGTAACAAAAAGTATTCAGAACTCTTTCTATTGTTGTGCCATCAATGCCCCATTCTCTTTTTGTCCCCTTCCCTCTTGGGCTAAGAACCATTCCTGCTTCCGTCCCCTCCCAGCCCCTGACCGCTTCCATGCATAGGACTTTCCCAGCAGCCCTAGTGCATCTGGGCTGGGAAGGAGCCGTTCAGGACCAGGATATGGGACTATCTCATCCCCATACAAACTTTGGACAGAAGGGGGGTGGGGGAGTAATGTCCATTTCTACACTTCTCTGTGTCTCATTTTCACAGAGGTCCGTGCAGATTGTGTAGTGTAAAAAGGACAAGACATTTCTGCGTTCAATTATTTGGTAATTTTGTCCTGTTCTGTTCAATTCTGGTCACTCTGGTGTGTCCACCAAGAGTTGAGAGGACCTTTTTTTTTTAATCTTCTTTTAAAAGGCAAAGTAGTTTAACATTTGATCGTTGTTGGGTGAGCTCACACAGATTGTGCCCCTGAAAAGGATACTTATGATTTAACTAGCTAAACCTCAGTCTGTGGCAAACTTTTAAGAATTTAGGTAGTGTTCTGCCTCTGCATTTTTGTAGCAGAAATTTTTCATTTTCTAAATCAGGCCCCTCTTCATGATTTCTTTTTGGTACTACTTCGTGTCAGTTTTTAATTTCACTTCAGGATGATCAGCAGGCTACTAATTTGGGTTATCTGACTGTCCCTGTGCCCCAGAAGACTTCATACATTCTCTCCTGGTTATGCACAACATAACTAACTCTGCTGCTTTTGCCCCGGCCTTCACGTATAGAACACATATATGTATACATACACCCACAAGCACACCCATACAGATATATACATATACATGAATCTTGACCATCAGGTGAGCTCTCTGAACAAACGCTTCATCTGATGTCTTCGGTGATGGATAAGGTAAAAAGTAGGCCTCCTGGTTATCAAAAAATGCATCATGTTCCTCCATGGTGCTTTTCTAGCCTCCGACTACTGCTGCTGTGGTGGACCTCACAGGTGACTGGTGGGTAAGGGCGGGGGAGTTTCTATGGGTCTGTGGCGGGCTTTTTTAGGGGGAAGGCTTTTTCTCTCAGGGGGGGTGTAGGGGTTGTATAGAGGGTGTGGGTAGCCGTCTGGCCCGAAGCCCTCAGGGCTGAGACTGGGTTCCGTTGGAGGAGAGCAGGCGGGTCTTGTCTTTGCTGGAGCCCCGGCGTTGCAGGCCTCCACTGTCCCGGTCGCCTCCTCCCTCCGAGCGGCGAGAGTTCTGACGGCTCAGGGAGCCGGGAGGATGAGAGGACAGCTGCCCGTTCTTCTCATCTGATGGGAAAAAAGCGGAAGAGAGGCGATCCATCGGTTGATAGATCAATATATAAATATAGATGGGTACTTTCTCTCAGCTGCACAACAAACATATAGATATTTATTTACCAATAATCAGTTTACCAGGCAGGAAGACAACCCAGGACGTAAACTATGAAGTTCTCATTTATTTCACTATGATGATATTATTTATTCCTTGATTCATTGATGCATTGCACTACAAGATGCCATACTTTCCATATGCCTGTTGTGTTGCCGCAACCGCTACCTTTCACAACAAACTTGCAAAGTAAGAAAGTCTATGTGTCTATCTGTCTATATGTGGTGTGTGTGTGTGATTGCGCGTGTGTGCATGCATTCATGCATGCGTGCATGTGAGAGAGAGAGAGCATCAGAAAGAGTCCATACCTGTAAGCTTGTGACACTCACCAGCAAGTGCCTGTACAGAAGGCTGATCATGAGTACTGAGCAACTGAGCTTGAATAGACTCTACCACCCGTTTAAACCTGCGACTAGGACCTGAGAACACAAATGTGTGCGCGCACACACACACACACACACACACACACAAACCATGCTTAGAATATACTCAAACTTTCATACCCTTTAAATTTGGATACATTTACAGTCAATCATTAATTTCTTACATGTTTTCAAAACAAACCATTTTGATCTGTACCTGATATAAGAGTGAAGGTGACACTGTAGATTCCCATGTCCCTTCTCTCCTCCTTCTCTTTTCCCCTGTCTCTCTCTCGCTCCCTCTCTCCTTCAGAGAAGGCAATGTCCACCTGGAATTTGACAGGCTTCTGGAAGACAGATGAACCTCCGGAGGACTTATATTCCGCCCGGAAACTGGTCTGAGAGATGACACTGTGACTGAGAGAGGGAATCTGACAGAGATAGACAGAGATGGAGACGGAGGCGTGGAAATGGGGAGGACATGATTGAAGGAGAAATGACATGAGAAATAGATATGGTTTGTTAATGGTAGTTTGACACACATAGGGAAGAGACAGATAGACGGACAGAGAAGATTTTCTGATTGATATTGATTGATTGAAATTCTTCAGATACAGCTTGTGTCGACACTGACATAAGACCAGCTGATTACAAGCCTTGTTTACTAATTACAAAGCAGAGGGCACATAATCACATAGCTTCCTTTAGCCTTAAGCATGACACTTGAGGGCCTTTGGCATCAATGACTACTTTCCTGTAACCCACAACAAAAAAAGTCAGAAAGACAGAAAAACTCTTACTGAGAGGAACGCGTGGACGATGTCTGCCTTTATTGAGCTCAGTGGTTTGTCTCTGATCACCACAAAGATTTGCTCCTCCTTCTCAATACTGATGAAGTTTCCAAACCAGGACTTCTTGGCCAGCCTGTACCAAGAGCACGCACACGCACACGCACACGCACACGCACACGCACACGCACACGCACACGCGCACACACACACACACACACACACACACACACACACACACACAGAGAGAGATCAATACTGCAGCTGAACAAGCAGGCAGTCAAAGGGACTAGGAAATGAAAGATAAAACAAGCTGCACACTAAAGACCAGGGAGGCTACAATTAGCATGGTATACAGGACAGCTAGATAGAAAGAAAATGTGATGATAAGATAAAGACTTGTTTCTTATAGAACAGTGACATAAGGCTAGATATTTCCCTCATAGAAATCAATAGAAATCTAGCTATGTGTTTTTTAATTGTGTCTGGGTCTTTTTTATTCAGGCTTATTCAGGCCGGTCAGCTGTTGTCTGTAAATGTCTGCAGTATGAGACAGCAATGCACTAGCTATTCAGGAGAACATGTTTTTTTATTTATTTAAATCTACTAAAACTAAAAACCAGTATAAACAGAGAACATTTTGAACTGCATACTTCAGGAAAATTCAGCTCTGGTTAAACTGGATCTTAATCTGTCTCTTCTGTCTGCAATTATAGATTGATGCCTTTGGCAACCTATGAAATTCTTACGCAATTGCATTTAAGGATGAATAGTATTTTGGACCCACCCCTTATAAGAGTAAAGAAATTAGCATTAAATGTCAATTGTTTCAATATCAATTGTAGGCACTTGTCATCTGCCCCCTCTCACTGTCAACTCAAAATCAGTTTTCAAAGGAGGTGAATGGGCAGTCAGATTATCATTTATCACACTCACTCTGGGCTTGACTCTGGCGTTAGGCTGGACATGTCCTCAGATGTAGGAACTAGAGAGAGAAACAAGGAAAGAAAGAAAGAAAGAAAGAAAGAAAGAAAGAAAGAAAGAAAGAAAGAAAGAGAGCGAGACAGCAAGAGAGGGTGGAGAGAGAGAAAAAGTGAAGTAAGATGAGGAAGGAAAGACAGACTGATGCAAGCAGGTCATCAGGGAGAACAGATTTTTGCCTCCAGCTAATGTGCATGTCACAGCATGTCTTCGCTGACGGAAAACTAAGCAAACATTTATGACCCACAAACTTGTCACTTGTGTAAGCTCCTATACCTTAACCCTGTTTAGCCTGTTTTATTGGTTTCCTTTGTATGACAATGAGCACTTGTGAAACCACTTAGTCACCTGCACCTAATATATACAAAAGAATTTAGGTCAATGGAGTGATTATGTCTCCACTGTGTACTTAGAAAAAGATCTAATTTTGATTGATAAGAAGATATATGCTATATTTTGATGCCATACAGATAGATTATGAATTAATCGATTTTTGTCTGCTCACTGGGTATTAAAGGCAAGACCTTGGTGTTGTTGGCACCTCATTGTCCAGATGAGCTACAAGAGCACTAGTGCTCTGTGCATCTCCAACATTCCCCTTAGCCACAACGGCGTTTTCTCACCTTGCAGCTTGCGTCGGTGGAAACGCGGTGAGCCCAGCAGGTTGTTCTTGAAGGAGTTGAGGCGCGTCCGCCAGTGGGCGGAGCTGCTGGCCGCCATCCCGCCACTTCCCCCAGGACTGGAGGGCGGGGTGAGGGACAGGGAGCCTCCGGCCACGCCGCCCCCACCCTCAGCGCGCGAGGACGAGGACGAGGATGAGGACGAGGGAGGGGTGGGAGGGGGGTGCCCGGGGTGGTGGACAGGGGTGCCGAGAGGGGTGGGGAGCGGGGAGCCCTGGGGGGTGACCTGTGACACATGGGCAGAGTTAGGATAGAGGCTCTTAGTTACCGACTTGATGGCGGAGGGCGTGGGGAAGACAAAAAAGCGAGGGATAGGGGAGAGGGGGGAGGGAGACGGCGAGGGCGAGCGGGGGGGGCCCTGGAGGGGGAGGGACGTGGATTGGAGGTGGGCCCGATCGGAGGGCGCCTTGGACGGCAGAGTCTGGGTTTTTTGGTCAGGCGCGCGTTTGGACCCCCGGGGAGTGGTGGCACTTCCTGCTTTGGGGTCTTTGGGCAGGGTGGTGGAAGCAGAGGTGACTTCGGACTGGCTGAAAGTGAACACGGGGCTCTGATGGAGCAGAAGAAAGAGGACAGAGGAGAGGAGAGGTGGGGAGATGGAGAGATGGAGAGAGCAATGGTCATGAAAGTTATGATTTATGGCGATTTATGACTAGCATTAGCAGACTCTACTGATATCTTCAACATGTGCTTTTTTTGTCATCTGTTTCATTTACTGTTAAAAACAGTTAAACCTGTCAATGAGGATGCTACAACTAGCAATCGAGCCATCTACCATTCTCTGTTCTTATTTTCTACAGACACGCCCTGCATACAGGGGGTATTGAAAAGAGTATACAGTGTTATATATGAGTTGGTTATATATGTGTATGTGTGTCACTACCTGTGTGTGTATTGAGGGGGTGGAAAGAAGAGTGAGAGAGAGAGATAGGGAAAGAGAGAGAGAGAGAGAGAGAGAGAGAGAGAGAGAGAGAGAGAGAGAGAGAGAGAAAGACAGTGAGACAGAGAGAGGTAGGAAGGGAGACAAAAGAGCATATGCATATACTGTATGTGGATGAGGGGTGTTGGGTGTTGTATTGACCTATATGTGTCATTGATTTTTAGTTCAAGTAGAAGGTCAGTGGTATGGGAAATGGAACAGTATGAGGGAGATGATTTTAGTATGATAAAGCACACTGAACTGAGGAGAGCTTCAACACCAAACACATTTCTGCCACAGATCAATTTAGTTACAACACTACATACATACTACACTCACTGTTTTCCTTCATAGATTGCCTTGCAGTTCTACACACTGAATGGGTAACATAAGACAGTATACATGTGTAAACCTTCACTTCCTAATTGCCAGTTCACAAGTGACAGTGGAAAGCATGTCATGTCAACTATCATTAGAGCAGGAGGACACTTTCAGTGTTTTGCCAAAAACAGTTTGCACATTTTGTCCACAGTGTTTATATAACATGGCATTTACAAACCAACCCTGGATTAGTTTGTCCTCCATGTGCATCAAAAGCTGGATACAGCCATAATGATGGATTTAATAATCTAGATTAGATTAGAGCTTCAATACAGGATCAGCATAGTACTGGCCCGGACCGGTACCGGTAGTTTAACTTGTGTGTGTGTGTATTTGTATGTGTGTATGGGCGTGTATGTATTGCATATAGCAGAATTGTAACTATAGAATATGTGGTTCTGCTTTTTTCGCAAGACTAAAGTTTTTGCTGGCACCAGGACTGGGGCGATGTGGTGTGTGAGTGGGAGTGGCTGGACGGGGGAACTCACCCTGGGGCTGCTGAGGGGGCTGGAGGAGAGGCCTGTGGAGGCGCCGCTCACCGAGCGCGACCTGCAGGACACGGACACAGGAATGAGCACAACCAACCAGGCAGGCCACAGGCAACACAGAGAATCAGTCCAGTTAGCGCACAAACCACAGATCCAGCCAACACAATAACAGTGTACTGTACTGTATGTCTGAGTGGGAAGGCATGTAGATGTATAGAGAGCAGGTTGATGTAGTGGTGGTTCATAAGACCCTGGGGGGAAGCGTGTGGGGGTGTGGTATGTGCAGTGACTGTGCTGGCTGTGTGCAGATGTGCCAGCATTTAGGAGGGTGGGGAGCTCTTCTGTGTGTGTGTGTGTGTGTGTGTGTGTGTGTGTGTGTGTGTGTGTGTGTGTGTGTGTATGTACGCACCTCTGACTGTGTGAGGATGTGTCCAGGGCTCGGCGTGGCGGTGTAGGTGAACCCTGTTCTGTCACACTCAGCACCTCCAGGCTCTTTCTTTCCGGCCGGCATCGGCCATGACGCGTCAGCATAGGCGAGTCCACGCGCTTCCGGGGAGGGTCTGCTGCAAAACAGACATGCACGCACGCACGCACGCACACACACACACACACACACACACACACACACACACACACACACACACACACACACACACACACACACACACACACACACACACACACACACACACACACACACACACACACACACACACACACACACACACACACACACACACACACACACACACACACACACACACACACACACACACACACACACACACACACACACACACAGAGGATGTGGTTCTATAGGGAACTATAGGCTATATGTGAGTGTACTGTATGTGTACATGCATGCATACACAAAAATGTATGTGCGTGGGTGTGTTTCTGTATTTGCGCAGACATGGCATGACTCACCAACATCATTTCTGGGTGGCAGGTTCTCGTCCTCATAGCTGGGGTAGCGCTCTTTTCTGTCCAGC
The DNA here is from genome assembly GCF_046254945.1 of Alosa pseudoharengus. Taxonomy (NCBI): domain Eukaryota; kingdom Metazoa; phylum Chordata; class Actinopteri; order Clupeiformes; family Clupeidae; genus Alosa; species Alosa pseudoharengus. Next base: position 20,094,439 of record NW_027468774.1, on the reverse strand, counting down.
AGCAGGTAATAGATCATCTTCTCCTGGTTTATTCTAACAGACAGGGAGGAATGTAAGAAGGAGAAAGACAGACAGACAGAGAGGAATATGAGAAAGAATGACAAACAGACAGGAAGGAATGGAAGAACCGCCTCCTGCCATCAAAGGAATCTCCCTTCAGCACAATTACCAATAACAGCTGTTGACAACCTTCAAGAGTTGCCTTGGCAACGACTGTGTCACATCTACTGTTTTAAAAATTACATCCATATATTCTGCTTCTGCCCAGTTGCTATCATTCATATTACAGAGATTCCTTGTTACTGGTAAGGCTTATCAACACACATATCAAGACAGGAATAATACAATTATTTCTTATCACTTGTCAGCACCGGGGACGATACTATCTGGGCAGTATTTACTGACGGTAGTCCTGACACAAGCCAGGCCGAGGGGGTGATGGGATACTCACTCCTCACACTGGAGGTCTCGGGCCAGTTTGGTGCGGTCCCTGAAGCAGCCCAAGGAGTGCATGCTGTCCAGCACGTCCGGGTCCAGCTCAGTGAGGGACAGGATCCGCCGCACACACACCCTCCTGGGAGGGGGCTGCTCTGGGGTGGGTTCGTTGCGGCCGCCCCTGAGGAACACAGGAGGACAGAGAGATGGGGGAGCGAGAGCGACGGTGAGAAGGTTAAAAGAATGAAAAGATCAAAAAAGATTTTGATAAGGATGGATTATAGGACTGGCTTTAAGGCAGGGATTACACTGGCCAGCGCCAAGCGGCAGGTTTTCTATTGTTCTCTATGGTTCGCCAGTGGAACGGTGGCAGCGCTAGCGTAATGCTAGCGTTGAACAAGCTGAGCGTTAAACTTGGGTCAACTTTCAAAGCGCAACGCAAGAGTATTCAACTGTCAGTTTAGGCAGACCGTTTGTGTTACTTAGGAACGAGAAAGAACTTATTATGGTCTGAGCATTGCATTACACTTACCACTGCCGCTGGGTTATTTCCAGTGTGATCCCCACCTAAAAGAGCAGTTGGATGCTGTTCAGAGAGGGGTTTTACTTACTGATACCAGGCGTGCTTCTGTATTGCTTCAAGCTGTTTAGGGAGCCATTAAAAAATAACAGAACTATCAGTCAAAAAGCAAAGAGCTCTAAGCGCATTACTATGAGTCAGGGATTCTACACAAAACATTGCTTAGAAGTCACATACCTTAAGAATTGCAAAAGATAAAATAACTACAAAAAAAGAAGTAGACTGAAACCTATGGCTCTTAGCAGCTAAGATACTGATGTGTGCATAAAAATGCTTATTGTTTACTATTATCTGCAAAAGCTCCTTTTAGAAACAGATACAAATGTCTCCAAATTTACAACAATGCCATTTTGCAAAAACTGTTTCACAGTTGAAGATTACAGTGAATTCTGTGCCCATTTGATTTATATTTCAGAATAAATAAAGAATCCAAATCCACACAATGTACAGATATACTGGGAATCACATTACTGTCAGTCTAGTGGCATATTTGTTTTTGTCAGTAAACCCAGTATAATGCACTTTTAAGTACTTACACCCTGGATTTATTGCTGTGTGCATATGGCTCAGATAAAGTTCCAAAAATATTTTCTCTGTGTACACAGTTATCACCAGGGACTTGACCTCAGTTGATGTGTGAGTAACTGGATGCCGGCACTGAATGTCTTGTAATTTATGAGGTAATGAAATCTGGGAATGTCTGCTTGAGCACTGCACCAGCAGGTAGTGACTCTCACCCAGAATGATTTCTTGTCCACTCGTGTTAATGACACGAAAATCTACACTCACATGGTGCAAATCTACACACACATGATGTTTTCACACCTGACTCATATACAATCTGTCTCTTTCTCTTTTTGTCACCCCACTGCTTTCTCATCTCTCTTTCCTCCTCTCTCCATCTTTCTCACCCCACCCCTCCCCTCTGCCTGGCAGACCTACCGAGAGCCTCTTCTCCGGGTCGACCTCGATCATGCCCTTGAGCAGTGCCTGGCAATCGGGCGGAATGAAGTGGGGCATATGGAACACCCCACTCTTCACCTTCTCCAGCAGCTGCCGCAGGTTGTCATGGTCGAACGGCAACGCACCCTGGAAACAGAGGTCAGCAAGGGTCGAGAGGAGACTGGGGTTAACTATTTGCAGGTCACATTAAGCAGAGCTAGGGAAACAGAGTGGACGTCACAATTCTGGGTTTTAATCACAAAACAGACACAATGAATCCTTTTCCTAATGACCAGATGTCATGACGTCAGGAGGAAGTGACAGTGTTTTTAAAAAAATATTTGAGTGAAGAATCGTGGTGTATTACCAATAACTTGGATAATTAGGTTTTTTGAACATAATAAGTGGCTGTCAGTTTGCCACTGAGCAAGCAAAAAAATCATCAAAACCTGATGGGTGACTGAGAGTGTATGGATACTGAAAGTTAACAACAACCTGAATGACATGCAGAGGACAGAAAGCAAACAGTGCAAAAGGGAGAAAGAGAGAGAAGAGAGAGATGGGTGGAAAGACAGAAGAGAAAGAAAGGGATGAACTGAAAAGAGAAAAAAGAATAGCTCACCACGAGCAGTGCGAACAGGATGACTCCACAGCTCCACACATCTGCTCTACGCCCGTCATATTTCTCACCCTGAAAACACAGCCGCCTATTGTTACGCATACACGCACAAAGCCACAAAGACAAGCACATACCAACCACACACACAGTTAGCTATAGGATGACCACACAGTCCAACACAACTACCCCTCCACAGACACACACAAACGGATTCAAACAGCAAAATGACGACAGCATGCCAAATTCTGCTTTAATCCCAAGATTTTCAAAGCTGTTTCCATATTGTCTTACTACTATTGTTTCCTAGTGGCACCACAGTACAGATACAAACAAACACACACACACACACACACACACACACACACACACACACACATGGACACAGACACACACTATGAAATATGAACACACACTCACTGAGGGACCATAAACACAAATATAAAAAAATGCATGCTAATGACACATGGAACATACAGGTGAAACTGCTACATGTTGCTGAGATATGACTTACCCTGATCACCTCTGGGCATGCATAGTGAGGGGATCTGAAAACATTTGAACACACAGAATTACAATGACATTTATCCACATCATACACACGCAATACATACATTATACATGTACTTGAACACACACACACGTACAGACACGTACAGACACAAGTATATTTATAGTCATGAATAGACAGAATCACAATACTCACCCACAGCTTGTCTCCAAGAGACTGTCTCCTACTTGTAGTGAGGCCATGCCAAAGTCAGCGATCCTGATGTTGTTCTTTTCATCCAGCAGCAGATTCTCTGGCTTTAAGTCTCTGTGACTGGAGGAGAGAGAGAGAGAAACAGAAAGACGAAGAAAGGGGAGGGTGTGGGGCATTGATTTTATGACTTGATGTGTTCCCTGTAATGTTTACTCAGCCAAACCAAGCAAATAAAATAAGTCAACATCTAAAACATAACAAACACATCATTATAACATATCCTCAGAGAAACATGCACAGAACCTGTTGTCATAGACACATACCATTTCTGTCTATCACACATGCACAACGATACACACGAAAGATACACCCTACATATCGGATCACACACACAAAGGCACACAGACATCACAATCACTCTCGCCATTGCTCTCTAAAAGGAGGCCTACCATATGGAGTGGCTGTGGCAGAAGTCCAGGGCCGAGATGATCTGTTTGAAAAACTTTCTGGCTTCTTTAGGGGTCAGTCGGCCCTTCTTCACCAAGTAGTCGAACAGCTCCCCACCCGACACATGCTCTAGCACCAAGTACCTAACAAACGGGAGGGGGGGTGGGGGCTGTCAGTTTGCCACTGATTGAATTTGTGCAGGAGACGTAAATACAGTCACATCTTATCACATCAGATGAGCACAGACAGAAGCTGTGGGCAGTTCTATGCAAAGAAATGTGAAACCGACTTTTGCAGACAAACACACATGGGCCGATAAACACACACAGAGAGAAACAGACTCACATACTTACAGATATTTGTTATTCTCATAGACATCATGCAGCTTCAGAACATGAGGGTGTTCTATTAGTTTGAGAATAGCTATCTCTCTCTCCACCTGGACAGAGAGAGTGAGAGAGAAGAGTGGAAAGAAGGGAAAGAGTGGAAAGAAAGCAGGAGATGTTAACCAGCATAGCTTCTGCTTGAGGAAAAGAGGAGAGTGCAGAGGTGGCAAGTGGTTGATGAGCATCTGCAGACAGAGCTGTATTATAAACACAGCAGCCGATAGCAATGCAAGAGGAAAAGAAGGGAAAGCTGCGGAGCTTCGTGGCTCAGATTTGGGGACAAATGCCTAGGTACTTCTTTAAACACTTAGTGTAATATCTTGATTTGGTCAGAAATATTCTATACTTTGTAGATGAATTTATCAATGGTATTTTCTTGTAGCTTTTCAGACCACAAGTTCAACAGAGAAAGCCACAACACAAAGAGATCAGCAAATGTCTGCTTTTCTTACCTTCATGAGAACCGACTCTGACAGCTTTTCCCTGTTCACAATCTTTATGGCCACCTTCTGCCCTGTGATGCAGTGTACTCCCAGCTTCACCAAGCCTGGAGGAGAGGAATGGGAGGGAGGGGCTTGAGAGCACTTTAAAGGCAGAGAGGAAATACAGGAAACCTCAGACAACAGAGAGAGAGAGAGAGAGAGAGAGGGAGAGAAAAAACAAAGGGCTTAATGCCCCCCTCCTGCCTCTCTCTCTCTTTCTCTCTCTCCCTTTATCTCGTCCCTTCTCGGCAGACAGTGACCCAATGGGATTGAAAAGGATATGTGAGTGAGTGATGACATCACCAATCAGGTTTATCCAGACCTGATCAAAACTAACATGTCATGAAACCCTATCCCTGACCAAAGCTTCAAAACGCTGAACACACCATCTCAGGAAACTGGTCTCAGAGATCTTGTGGCTTCTTTACTCATGGCCAACAGCCCAGTTTCAATAATAACATCCACTATATACATGTCACTTCAGATGAAAGAGAGTGCAGCACCTAGGCTTTATGTCCTGCCTGTGTGCAACATCATGGTCAGGACAGGACCAGTGGCCAGGTGGCTCACTCCACACCTGCTCTTAACTGACTCGAATTTCCTTGCACACGTATCGATTACCAGCTGACCAAAATATTCCAGCAAAATACATACATCACTCTGCTCCGCAAGCCGAGTGACACATTAGGGTTTAGTACAGCTACATAAAGTGAGAAATGGTCTAATATGGTTGAATATCTTCCCTATGGAAATATGCGAAACCACTATGCAGTTTCATACGGTTAAGAAACATACAAATAAAGCATATTCATTCACATTGTACACCAAAACAGAGCATCATATGAGTTGGCAAATATACCTCATGAAGTAAATGCTGTTGGGTCACTACCACCAATAATAGACAAACATCTCACCCATCAGTCGGCAATCGCCTACATATAATCCAGAAGCAAACAGTGTGACCTCTCCTAGGCTACAGTGTATTCCCTTCATAGGCAGGGATAGACTAATTCAGCATGGGACAACTGTAGGCTACCACATCAATACAATGGCAGCAGCATGCACAGGACAGAGAGACAGAGAGACAGAGAGAGAGAGAGAGAGAGAGAGAGAGAGAGAAGAAAAAGAATCATCGCACTGATTCGTTGATATGAGCATTGTTTTAATGACCGCAACAGATGACTAGGCTACTACTCATGCATAAAGTTAGGCTACATGCATGCTTTCGAATGGTCATGTAAACTGCTGTCCATCATTATGAACCATGGACAGTTAACGTAAGTAACATTAATGTTTCACAGCTTGACACATAAGAGCTCAGCAGGGCACTGACATCAGTGCTGATTCTTACCGGTCTGCCCTTTCCCCAGAGTCTTCTCCAGGCGGTAAGGCCCCACATACTGTGCCGGCTGACTCGACAACTCCTTGCTGGACATTTCTTCAAACGATTTGTTTCCGCGACCAGAACTCTATAAAAAATCAGAGTTTCTTCCAGGGGAGTCTGCTACGATGAGTCCTGTGCGCTGTGTAACCCCGCCGTAGCGACATTACAGACAGTAAGAGGGGCAAGGAATGGCCTACGCTTCGTGATGACAATAGTGTGGCCTACTCACAACCACTTTCCAATGATGCTCACTGCTAATGTAAATATTAACTAGATGTGTTCGCTGAACGCGTAGCCTGATACTGTTAATAGTCATAAACTATGATCTGAGATTAGGCATATGTCAACTAAAGAGACGTAGGCCTAGACCTATGTTATGAGTGCGCATCAAACTAATGAATCAAAGATCCATGATAAATTAGGGTAACAATATGAAACTATGTTCTGACAGTAGGAATATCGAGTTAGCAGAGATAACATAGCCTGTGTCTTTGACAAAAATACGCTGGAGACACATGAATGTTGATGTAGATACGAGTCTAGTAGGCTAGGTGTCATCGCAGATTCAAAGGCGCTGACAAAATTATGATTAGAGCCGAACATGTGGGCCAGCCCGTCCAGCGGTCTGACTGTCAGCTAGGCCTACACTTTGACACATTTTAGTCAAGTCAGTAAACACAACAATGTTGCAACAATAAAAGAAACTTAATTCCGTTGGAAATGAACGGGCTACAATATTCATTGAGATTTGCTTCTAGTTAGCTATCCGTAACAATTCGTTATTCTGCTGTTTGTTCAGTTGACTTCGCAATTTGAGTAATCGTATCGGCTATCTCCTCACATTCCCCGTCAAGTGAATATTAACCCATTTAAACCGCAGTGCTAAAATATGTCCAGTGTCTGGAGTATTACTTACTTTACCCCAGGCCTCACATCCGGAAATATAGAGAAAAGAGAGCCACCCTGTGCGAAAACGCTCTGGTAGGACACCGCTATCCACCAGCACCCGGTCCAAATACAGCCCCAATGCGTTTTCAAGAGAAGGCAAGGGCTAAATAGTGTTTTTCTTGCACCACTCGAAGGCCTGGACGTTTAATGCGATACATCGCTGTTCTAGAAAATGCAAGCATATTTAGCTGGCGTAGAATCCTCCGCCTCTCATCCTCCCTCCCTCGGCGAGCAGATCACAGCATCTTCTCCTGCCGTCGTCGCAGCTGCAGCCCGTCGCGCAGCCGTGCGTTGTCCTTGCGCCTTAAGACGTATCCCTGAAAAAAGTATCGCCTTCACAACACTTGCTTCGTGACGACCGACTCCAGTACCCCACCTTCTATCATACACCCCGCTCCCTATCTCGTTCTCCCCTTGCTTCTCTTGATTCGATACGGGCAGCATCAGCATCCGGGGTTCACTCGGCCTGCGCTCTCCATCGTCTCCTCCCTTCCCTTTTCTCCCAGAACACCCCCTCTCTTCGCCCCACCCAACTACACCACTCTCTTCTGCACAGATGCTCCACCGAATGGTGCCTTAAGTGAACCAAAGGCTGGATGAAAAACATGGCTAAGATATTAGAATATAGGTCTGCAAAATGTAATATTACCTTGCAAAACGACCAAAGTCTGAAACGAGTAATTTGTTATGGTTCTTTCCGTTTTCAAATAAATAGGGTAGACTATCTCAAACGTTATGACAATAGGCCTATATTCTTTATTCGATGTATGCTTTATTATGACATTTACAGTGATGCCTACAGATGTATTTTTTTTACAGTGCTTCCATTCGTTTCTGTGAGGAGACTGAACATTCCATCAAGGATAATACCTCATCTGTACACACGGTGGCAGTAGATTATTTTGTTGTAAGCAACAACTGAAAGAACCCCAAACATTCTTGATTAACATGAATGAGCAATATCTCCCTTAAGCAACACGTTACATTGTGCACATATACTTGTACTCTTTAGGCTTCCCTTCATTGCATCTCATTATTAACACTGGTTGATTACCAAGCTGTGTTTTTTTCACATTACACTACAAACTGTACTGTAATGCCTTTCCATTAATTGCTGAGAAAATCAAAAGTAAAAAAAAAAACATTTGCACCACTGCAGAATTTGCAGGAGTTAGTTCCCATTTTGCACCTTGAGAATTGACATTCAATGTCCAGAGCATATTTCTATGATGTAAGGAGGTATGAATATTTGGTGTGACCTGAGTTCAGGCCTATTTTCAGTCATCGGTGGCCTGGATAACACAAATAATGATAGTGCGCATCCTAACGGATTACTCTTTGATGATTTAGTAATAACCTAATTATGAAACTTGAAACTTTCTACTATGAAAACATCATGCTGTTATACAATAAAATAAAACCAAGTGAAGGTTGGTTTTAGAGAGACACTGATCCTCAAAACAATCAGTGCAACCTCATCGCTTTAAGTCCATCTCACTTAATCTTAGGTCACCACATACAACTACAACAAATACTCACAACTAACCCCTTTAAAATGGGCTTTTCAGCTAATCAGATTGGATAACTGACCCACACACAAAGCACACATGGCCAGCCAACCGGATTGTCACCCTTGTGTTGGCTTAAGAACCAGTTCATTCGTATAGATCAAGCTTTTGCTCGATCACTTTGCTGTTGATACTAGGACAACCAGTTGTCTTTCAAGGATCATTAAGTATATTTATGCAGTTCATGTGGCTATTTGAAAAAAAGTGGATCATAATTATGACAGTTGTCTGTCAGAAAATGTCAGATTAAATATTTGTCTTCAAACTACTTCTGTCTTTAGATTCTGCCAATTCCTTAAGTTCTTCCCTCACATGTGTCATCTTCCCAGTCATTCAAGTTTGCACTCGGAGCGCCTATGAAATACTCAGGGCCCCACAGAGCTGCTGTAAGCTTCTCTGCTGAGTGAGGTATACGTGTGTATGTTTAAGCACTGGTCACACAAGGGAGGGATGGGTGTCTATGTACTCAAATGGAGACGTTCCTGGAAACATGGTATGGGGGACAGAGGCCATAGAAGTAACCAGACACCACAGCTATGTGTGTGAATACTAAAATGTACATGCACTCACAGACACATACACAATCCAATGTATGCATGTGTACTCACACTCAAGGAAGTAAATAAGCACATATATATAAATATATATATTAGGGCTGTCAAAATAACTGATTAATTTCGATTAATTAATTTGAGAAAAATAACTGATTCAAAAAAATAAGGCAGATTAATCGATTCCGTATGACCTTTGACCCTGAGCCGTTGTAGTCAGTAACCATGTAAAATAAAGGAGAGAAAAGAAAATGTGCTGACTAGATCATTGATTGGAACATTTACTTTTAAACAATGGCTGGTGTTGATTAAAAATAAAGTGTTGATTAAAATAAAGTCCTCTGCAATGTCTGCAGCAAGGAATTTGCATATCACCGGAGTTCATCAACTCTAAAGTCGCACATAAATGCAAAGAAATAGTATTGACATTGAGGGAAGTGTTAATTTATTTTCATTGTGTCCCCTAGGTTATATCTGTGGCCTGAAATACCTTTTATGTGAAAAACAACTTCTTCCCGAAGCACTTTTGAATTTATTTCCTCAGCATATTAGGTCATATCATAGATTATTATGGCCATTATTAAAATAATAATAAAAGAGTTTTTGAACTTTAATGTCACTAATGCTGATTATTCAATGATTTATTTGAATTTAAAAATTTAAAATTCTTTCACAGCAAAAATTATATATGCGATTAATTTAGATTAATTAATCACAAAGTATGTCATTAATTAGATTTTTTTTTTTAATCGACTGACAGCCCTAATATATATATATAACTATAACCCTAATATATATATATATATATATATATATATATATATATATATATATATATATATATATATACTATGCACAAAAAAGGATATAGGTGAACACAAAAAACTGTGAGACGTGGTGGTAGTGTAGTGGTTAAGGAGCTGGGCTAGGGTGCAGTAGCCTGAAAGTTGTGGGTTCACTTCCCAGCTTCCACCGTTGTGCCTTTGAGCAAGGCACTTAACCCCAAGTTGCTCCAGGGACAATGCAATTCCTTGTAATATAGTTGACATAAGTAGTCACTTTGGACAACAGTGTGCTAAATTAATAAATGCAGAGATACATCTTCATGCACAAATCTCACCCATTTATACAGAAATGGATTCAACTTACATGTGTAATGCAAGAGTGCAACTAGATTTGTTGTGCAAGGTGAATATTTAAAAAACACACATACACCTTTCAGCCATTCTTTGAGATGGGTCTTTAGAAAGCAGGTTGGCTTCTTGGGCTCCTGTGTTTCTTACTGTTCACACATCAACTCATAGCCCTGAGGAGGGAGGTCAACACATCCAGTGACACACACTTAGACAGAAACTTAATCCCACCAGACAGGCAGTCGTTTCTCATGAGGGGATGACAAAGAGAAAGGCATAAATTGTATTAGCAACATTACAGAGGACCTTCAGGTTAGTCAATCTCTTGTCATTTTAATCCCATCACTGGCCATAGTGTGATTGAGCATGAAGATACCCAGATTACCAAGAGTGAAAAGGGTAAAAGACACAGAACACTGGATTCTTCCTACCCTTCCACAAAATGTGTAATGGCAGCATAGGATTTAAAGAGAAACTATGCAGTATATTGGCAATTTCTTCGCCGTTTTTGCTTCTTTTCGCTGGCTCCGTCATAATGTCTGAGAAACTCCATCGCTACCTTGTTCTAGCTGGTGCCTGGCATGCATGTGTATTTAAATGCAGTAAAGCAATTCGTTACACTCGTTATACTTACTGACACTGAGGACGTCGGCCCACCGGCCCAAAGTTGCAAGGGTGGTTATAACCACTTCAATGACTCCGAAGCTGTTAAGGTAAATTAAACTAAAAAATCTGCAACACTTGTGCAGTTCTGGCACATCCTCCGACTCCTATAGTAAACCAAAGACCAATATGGAGCCTACTTGTGTTTGTGTGCTTTTCCATAAATACAATGAGGTGGGATAGTGTCAAAGTGTTCAAAATAGAACAGACATTTAAATGCATTAATGGATAGCCCATAGAAATAAAATATCTACACACCATATTTTTGTAATGACTGCACAGTGTGGCAATATTCAAGTACCCCTCTTAGAAGTCATTCATACAGGGATTAGAAGTTATTTATAAGGGGAAAGAGACAGGGACATGAGCCCACAAACACCTGGAGAACATCAAAATCTAAACGATCTCCCAACAGGGCAAATAAGGCATCCATATCGAGGCTTAGCCAAAATCAAATAAATAGCACCAAATAAATCCATATTTAACACAAGATACCAGAAGAATAGAACACTGTACCAATCATCTCTTTATTATTTGCATTTAAATGTAGGCATCTTGAGAAGACAATTTACATAAAACAGCCATGGGCTCTCCAGAACTGCCTACAATTCAGCCATAGGGGCAGGGGACAGAGGGGGAGGCTCAGAAATCACTTAAGCTTTACAGGAGGGGGGGGGGGGGGGTGGATCGAGGGGACAAGACGAAGACTCTGCCACCAAACCCCCATCAGAATCTGTATCATTCAGTCCAGTGCCATGTGCAGAAGGGAATGCTGGGAAGGTGGAGGACTCAGTGCAGTGGACCTAGGGGAGAAAGGACAGAGATGGTGAGGAGGCATCCTAAATTGGTGGATGCAAATTCATGGCACACACACGAGTGGCAGGAGTTTGTTGCAGCGTTGAGTACAAGGACTTACATTTCCTGTGAGCCGAGCTCCTCTCCTCACGATGCCCCAGCAGCGCTCTTCACACAGGCTGCGAACGCCTCCATCAGCTCCTTGCAGCCCTCCTCACCATTCTCTTTCACACTGCAGGGAAGGAGGGACATGTCAGTGGACAGTTTAGTACGAGGTTCCCCACTCAGCCACCATCTGATGACACCTAGCACTTCAAGGGCAACATTAAATATGAAATGAAAATAAATCCTAAACAAAATTATGTATATTCAGATTGTGACCTTTGCAAATAGTGCAGTACAATCAATTATTGAAATGTAGATGCAATGAACTCATTACCCCTGGCCCCAGCCTACTCAATAACCAGCCTACAGACTGTTTGAGCTGGACCATACATTTTTATTTTTTTGAGAGAGAGAGAGAGAGAGAGGGAGAGAGAGGAGAGAGAGGAGAGAGAGGAGAGAGAGGAGAGAGAGGGAGAATTCCAGTCACACTGCACCAACACACAGCGGCAGACACTGACAGAGTGCATTAGTGTGATGAGGCGAAAGAGCAAGAGGAGGGCGGAGAAAACCCATCCGAGAGAAAAGAAGAAAAAAAAAAACGACACGGCGCACACACGCACAAACATCGCGTGACTGTGCAAAACTGTGGGGGCTGGCAGGTATTGGATCATACATCCTTGGTTGTGTGGAGAGCCAGAGACCAATGACTGCCGCTATCCAAGCCCCTTCCTCATTCGTCTTAAAAGGGCATCCCACTAGCCCCTCCCAAGGCTCATTTCTCACACACGCTCATACATCTCTCCAACCTCATAGACAGTGACGCAACACACAGCTGGTTGTTTCAGATTAAAAGGGGTTTACACCAACGCATCCTATTGAGCCATGTGTGCACGTCCTCCTGGCTTTGTGAGGGCATGCGTGCCATGGCTGCCTCTGTCCTCTGGGATTGCAGGGAGGCCGAGATGACCTAACAGCAGCACAGAAATCATCCCTCCGGCAACAAAATCCAATAATCCCACCGAGACTGGGCGAGCGCCAGAGTGAGACACCGGCATTTTAATATTAAATGAGAACACACAGGACACCTCCCCGTTGTGAGTGAACACTCCCTCCACTACAAAAGGAAAACCCTGATCTCCCTGGCAAGCCATTACTGGTGTAGCCAACGCCAGCAAAACCAATTAGACCATGATTACATAACCACCCTAAACAAAACACCAATTAAAAAAACAATGCATGTGGCGCACAGAGGCCCATAGAACATGCTTGCTGTAACAAGGGCTTAACAGATTACGGTTCCTAAAAGACATTACTAAAATTGAGAGTTCCATCTGGAAGCAATGGATTAGGCATATACAGGACTAACCTGTATTGCAAACACCAATACTTACTGTGGTCACTTCCAAAGTCATTACTGGTTATGTTGAGCTGGTCATGAATGCAAAAAGGGTCTTGTGGAAGGGTCAGAGTGGGACACCAACATGGTGGCCACTGAGGCAACCATGTGGACTCTTCTAATTGTAAGACTTAATTATTTACAGCAAATGCCACTCCTTATGGAGGCCAATGCATTATTTACCACCATAGGTGATCACAGCCAAGAAGCCGTGTAAGGAACAGCTGCACCAGAAGTTAGGGTGCCTGGACATTTAAAAAGCAATATACATCATCTCAAAACTGAACAGTTGAAGAAAACAAACAGTTTCCAAATATGCTCATCTTATTACCATCTACACCACAGCAAAACTGTTCTTAATGAAGCCCTGTGGCTGATTTCAAAAGAGTAACTGTGGACTGAGGGGCCCCACATATCAAAGCAGCACACCAATGTCTATGAAAACCAAGGACAAAGGTATTCTGTAACACCAAGATTACACAGCAAAAGTAGCAAAAAGATACAGCTGGTTAATCTTTAAACATGGTTAGCCATTATGGTCACCAAGATGTACATAATCTATACCTTGCCCCGTCCATGTACCTCTACACAGAAGCGCAAAGTTTAAAGCCCGTAGGTCACGATTTCATTACTCAAGGTCAATCAAGGTCAACCTCATAATAAACTACTAACAGCTCATCTTCACTTGACAAGGCAATACAAATCATTTGAGGGCTCTGTGTCCCTGAGAGGTTGGAATTACAGGCCATTTCCCCGCTTTATTTTTAGGAAGAGCAAGCAAGGTCAAAGCCAGAAAAATAAACTCAAATTACTACTTTAGCAGCTGAGATAGGGGTGTAGTTTTGACTGCATCGCACTGTGCCTGTCAGATACGACTCCAAATACATCAGAGGAGGACAGGCCTAGCATCACACTGTGTTCAGGCCAAATAACACCAAGATGGCCGCCTTGGTGTCAAGTTTCTATGAAACACAAGCCATGTCTATAGAACATGGATGCACCAACACAAGGCCCACGCATGCAAGACTATTTATGATGGACCTAAAAATAGATCCACGGTATGGATTACGTAAAGAGTCAGCCTTCTGAGAGTACTCCATTCAGCTGGTCAGCAGCAGTGCGCAGATCATACAGAGCCAAATGACAACAGCAGTGTAGGGGGGTGAGAGGACCCAAGGCCCACAGGAGCCCAACATCAATCAGCAAAAGCAACTCTGCTTTCAGATGGGGACAACTCAAACCCCAAACACTATTACATAGGAGCAAACAGCAGAAGCTTGGCTAGCAGCGCCCCCCCCACAATCCCACCCCAGAAAACTGACCAAATGATCACCCACATTGAAACACACGCCCCTCTGCTTATCTACACACCAGAGTGTAAAAGCCAGAGTGTGAGGCCTTATCAGTAGGTGCCTGAGGGCAGGCCTGGTCAGAGCCAAATGGACAACACTGTTCAAAGTGGTAAATACCACAAAGGTTCAAAATTAAATTGCAGGGGGAGGGATTAGTGGACTGTAGAGGCTGTAGCAAAGGGAATCAGCGAGGGACAAAAGTTATGTCATGATGGATATCGAACCAGACTTTGACATTGCACCGTCATTGAAACCACCAGGTTAGCTTAGCACAACGCAGCACTTCCTGGGTCCCAAGCCCTCTTCATTTACAGAAAAAATAAAACCCATAACAAGCTCACACTAATCCCAACAGCAGGGTAGGTGTCTAGCTGCCTGCACAGGGAAGAGTGTGCAGATCAGAATGCAAGAGTCCACTCCCTCACTCACACTGCAGGGATGTTGACACAGCAAGGCCTCAGGAGCAGCCGGGGCAGATATGGAGATGAGGGGGAAGGGGGAAGAAGGCAACAGTGGAGGAGCACGAGCGAGCAGAGGAAAAATGTGACGTAGGCAAATTCCCAGCCGCCAATCAGGCGTGAGCAGTAGCATCACGTTTGGACGAGAGCCCCGCTCACCAGTAGCAAAGTGTGGTGGAATTCACAACATCAGAGTTGAAAATAAATCAATTGAAGTCCAAAACACTAAATTAAGATGTCAAAAATAAAAAAAGGGATTGCCTGGACCACTTCGCTCCAACCCAATATGGCAGCTTGCTACACCACCATTTTCTTGCATAAAGACGCATCAACCCAACCTGTACCAACTGCATCCTCCAACCTAATGCACAACCTCCCAACACCCACGGAAAAGGGAAAAAAAATAAAAAAATTCAACCCTTTCCAAAGTGATGAGCCAAGTCTACACACTTTGCCCATCACCTGACGGATCCGACACCGACCAGTCCTGAGCATTAAAGTGGAGCACGACTTACCACTTGTCCAGGTCAGCCTTGATGGCCTCACAGGCAGCGGGCACGGGGGCCTCAGCAAGGACAGCAGCGCTCTCAGAGTCCGACATGTTCAGTGCTGCTTCTGACTGTGCGTCTTAGCCTGTGTGCTCCTGTATGTGCATGTGCAGAGAGAGAGAAAGAGAGAGAGAGAGAGAGAGAGCACAGTGTGGTTAGAGTTGGCAAGAGGGAGGGGGGAGTGTACACAAGAGGGAGGGTGGAGAGCGACGACAGCACACATGTGGACATGAATGCTGGCAGCAGGGGGAGGAGAGATGGAGCCATCCATCTCTTGCCCCTAACCAACAAAACGCAGGGTGGTGGGAGGGAGTAACCTTATCAAAGTTCAAAAAGCAGCCTGACAATTTGGCATCAAACATGAAGTGGACTTCCTCAGTGCCCTTCTGTTCGTGTGGACCAAATGCATAGGTGCACTTATCTGTTGCCAAAAATAACAAAAGTTCAGAAAATAAATTTGTTTTTAACTTTCATTTTAAAAAAATAATTCTGCGCAACGAACAACAGCTTGTCCATGGCGGGCGCAGCAGCCATGGACGCAGGGTGCAGAAATAGTCACGTCAGCACACCACGAAGTAGACTACTTCTGTAAAAGAGGGCCACCTGCTGGGCACATCCCTGCCTAGCAATGGCCCCCAAGAAGTTTCTTGGCACAAGCCACATTTTTCGCTCAATCAAGTGAGCCTATTTGTTTCTGGCTGTAGGCCTACCAACCTGGCTGAGGTAAGTGGCGTGCGCTCCTGGGAAAAGACCCTGCCCCAGGTCTTCGCACAGCCTAAGCGGATTCTCCAAGGTCACAGGATTACCTGAAAAGCCACATCTTAGGCTACAGACCAATGTAACGGGAATGTCATGGGCTAGGTGTCGAGGTCATGCTTAAAAAGTTTAAGTCCCATGTTTAAATTATCGGCCACGTTTGAGAAAAAACACAACATACCACGATGCCAGTTACAGAAATGCTCCCTTGGTACTATAGCCTACATAGCCCCACGTCTTACATAATATTACTTGAACATTTGAAGAAGTTGCGCAACAACTTTCCTCACCATTCATTAGGTAATGGGTTACTGCCACACGCAGACCGGTAGTCAATACTGAAGTAATGCATCAAAATATTCAATAAATATAGGCAAACTTTAAGATCCCACAGCCCATGCGGACAATCTGCGCTGTTTGAGCAACATGTGGTGGCACCGACTCCAGCTATAGAGATGGACTATTTAGCGCATCGTGAACTCAAAACGTTCAAACTACGTACACTTGAATCAAACGGCAACTTCGCTTATAAATCCACCAGCATCTACTACCAACAGTCAGTTTTAAATAGGAATGTCGGTGGAAACCCCGAAATGTTTGTCATATGTGCATAACCAAATGAAATTAAGAACAGTTCCGCTGAACACAAGAAACCTATTAGCATTCAATTCATTTGTCACGAAAGCTTCCGTTCATTCGATGACTTGAATCCTTATACCAAGAGTAGGCCTACAAATGCATTAATATGCAGGCGAAAGTTCGGTCGGCATACCTGTTACCTCCCTAGATACCCGGACTGAAAGTGCACAATGCCTGTTCAAACAAATGTTTTTATAACTGCAGGCGCAGCTTTACCAACCTCCCGTCACACCTGATTCAAATTGTGCGTTTTCTATGGAGTGACAACTGGATTATGGGTAGTTAAGTCTCGACCATTCCCAGTGGCTGCAACACTGCTGTCTTATCTTGCCGACTGTATCTCATCTTGTACCATTCACAAAGTTCATGCAAACACTAATTGCACCACTATTAAATTCGTTAGAAGAACCGCGCACTTGAAATAAGACACATTTTAGTGTCCGCGGAGTTCACACGAGATAACGCGAAAAGGCACTCACCCCGCCCCCTTCAATATTAGTACACCGTGTTCCCAAAGTAACCATATCATTCATATTCATTTTAGACACTGCTAAAAATGCTCAAAATCACTGGTAATTACATTACCATCAAATGCCACCCAATTACCTTCTTTCTGTCTACACTGGATTCGACAGGAATGAGCTGGGGGGCACAGCGCTTAATGTTTAACAGAGAGGCGTTGCTACGGCTATAGGCTGCGCGTAACCATACATTCACACTCCCTTTTCAAGGGGTCCGAGGCACACGTGAGAAGATACAGAAGTGTATTATTCATAGAGGTCACTAGCTAACTCAGACCTAAATAAAAACAAAAACAAAATCACACACTTGCTCACACACAGTTCCATGCAGTCATACTCTTGACTTTTCCAAAACCTCCTCCAAGTCATTCTTTATTATTTAACATGTCTCCAGAACTTTTGTATGACCTGCCTGTCTAAGACCATACATATGTTGATTTCAGTTTAACTAAACTCTGAGTTTCAGTGATTAAGCATCCTATCATGACTATGTGCATGGATCAGAGTGTAAAGAAGATTTTATTGCCTTACCCTCGAAAGTATCACCCTTCCCTGAGTCCTGTCAGAGAGAGGAGAGAGGTAGTCAGTAAGGACACAGGAAGTAAAGAAAACTGCAGGCTGCTGTATCTCCTTTCAATGTATGGCTGCCCTTGGATTGCAGGGGGCGTGCACGTATGTTTGTGTGCACGTGTGTGTGTGTGAGCGCATGCACACGCTTAAGAGGCAGACCCAGAGAGGCCCACAGGCGTACTGCAGCGGAATTTCCTCCAAACCAACATGCCAAGTCTATTCTCTGAGAGAGAGAGAGAGAGAGAGAGAAAGAGAGAGAAAGAGAGAGAGAGAATCAATTAAAAGTCAGAGCAATATAATAGAGTAACGGGGAAAACAGGGGAAGCAAGTTTTTTTGCCAACTTTTGCTGTAAAGTGAGGAGGGGAGGCAAAGAGGAGGAGGTGGGGGAAAGAGTGAATCAAACTTGCTGCTAAAGAAAGACAAAGGCCTGTTCTTGGGCAGGGAAGGGGGATGGGTGTGTGGTGTGTATGCATGTGTGTGGCATGGCTGTGGGAGTAACAGGGGGTGGGGTCGCTCCTAAGTAAGGTTAAAGTCCTGTCCTTCACATACCATAGACACACAGACAGACAGGCAGACACACACACACACACACACATGTATATACACACGTATATACACATTAACACATTCTGTTCAGGTCTCTTCTCACCAGGCAGTCTATTCGCTGAGTCATCAGTACACACGCACACACACACACACACACACACACACACACACACACACACACACACACACACACACACACACACACACAATGAAATATAAATATAAATACACACTCAACACACAGCAATACTCCTGATTTTTCTGTGTGTCATGGTAGCATATCTAGAAAACAGGACAGCAGTTGGGGAATTTGCAAAGAGAATGGAAAAAGTTTTCTGTCCTGAAGGGCCTGGGGCACTGGGAGTGGGAGTGGACAGGGTTGGCGTGTGGGAGTTGGTGGTGGAGGGAGCCTCTAGGAGAGAGCAGGGAGGTATGAGGGGGTTAGGGACAGCCTCCACGAAGAGGGGAGGGGGCTAAAAAGGGTGTAGGACATGGTTCTCAAAGTCAGAGCTGGAGGTCATACCTGTGTCTTCAGAAGGCTGTAATAAGAGTATATGTATATGTGTGTGTGTGTGTGTGTGTGTGTGTGTGTGTGTGTGTGTGTGCGTGTGTGTGTGTGTGTGTGTGTGTGTGTGTGTTTGAGGCAAGGTGGGTTGAAAAATATGCGCATACGGTGCTGGAAAATGTGTACAGTACAAGGGCATATTAGGGCGAATGGCCATGAGGTGAAGCAGACACACACACACACACACACACACACACACGTTTCCGGTTCCGGCGCTGACGAGAGTGGCAGTATGTCGAGGTAGCTCCGTGTCTTTTTCCTTGAATTTCCCCTTGGTGATCAATAAAGTATCTATCTATCTATCTATCTATCTATCTATCTATCACACACACGCACACACACACACACACACACACACACACACACACACACACACACCCAGGGTAAGAGTTAATCACCATAAAGCCACAAGTAACATTCTCATTCTAAGAGCTCTGTTTAAAAGCAGAATTACCTGTCCTGCCTTCGGGTATGTGAAAACACAGAGACATGTTCACACGTGTGTGCGCGCGCACACGTACACACACACCATTATCTATAGGGGATCACTGTTTTCTCCCTAAACAAACACAGGTTCCATAGGACCCCCCCCCCCTGAAAGCATAGAAAAGAATACATTGTTTTATATAAACATTATATAATATATGTATCTTTCTGGATGTATGGCAGGGTGAATGTTTACAGTTTTTAACAACCTTCCAAACTATGGTCTGCCTCAATTGAGGACCACATGCCTTCTGAACCTGTTCTACATCATACAATCTAAAGAGGATCAATGGTCTTCCTAACAGCACCAACTGATCCCTGATTGGATTCCAGTAGATGCATTCCCCACATACCCAGATATCAGGGTGGGTTAGATTGGCTATTGGTCAACCATGTGACACAGAACACAAGATATGCAACATAAGTAAGCTTCATTAGGCCCCAACCCCCCGAGATAAACAAAGTAAATGTGTCTGTGATTTCAAAAATGGGTGTAACGTTACCCCCGGAAGTGATTGGTGGATTGAAATGAGGACGTGGAATTTGGAGCCTCATTCCTGGTCTCACAAGACAATATATGTTCACAAGGGTTAATAGAATCAAGAATCAAAACGTTTTTTTTGGAAACTGCGTACCAGTCATTCAGAAAGGACTATAACAAGCTGTGAGGTAATAAAGACAGTGCTCATAATAACGATGGGATATGATTTTACAAATAGTCATTATTTATCATGTTATACTGTTGAACTATCAACATTTCTGTAAAAGCCAACATGTGGTCTACTTCATCCTCTGCCTTTGGAGATGCTTAATGGCTTCTCATGATGGGTAGAGAGCCCTCTAGTGGACCTAACAAGTAAGACATAGATGGGGAAATCCACAGAGGACCGGACTTAAACGACTTTAAAAAAGTGCCAGCACCTCGAGTCACATATGATATTCAGGCAATTTTAGATCCACATAAACAATGAGTGACACACACATACACCGTCACTGCCACTTTGTCAAGCTCCATGAACTGGCTGTTCCTTGTCACACAGAGGCCTCTTGAAAAGTCACAATACACAAAACCCATTAATTAGAGGGAGAGAAAGTGAGAGACACAGATTTGTATATATTTACTTATTTATCTGTGTCACAGTGGACTGTGCCCTGACCCACAAATAGCTTTCCCGTGTGTATTGATGAAGACGGGGACCTAAAACAATGTTTTTCATTAGCACAAGAGAGAACCAGTTTAGCACAATGGCCACGTCGAGCACAGGTCTGCTGCATACGCAAAGCAGAAAGGACAGGGTCCTTTATAAAGTGTCCAGAGCCCAAGGAATGATCAGAGGAACAAGAAACAGCAGCATTACAACCCAGAACGACGGCCAGGGGACAGAAACCAAGAGAATATCCAGAAGAATGCCCGCCTACAGGTCCCAGGGTACCAAACTGCACTTTGCAGGTGAGATAGGCCTGTCTATGTCAACATGTGTCTCAATATATCTGAACTGTCCACTAGCACAATTGAATTGTATTTTTATTCAGTGTCATTTTCCTGTACATATCTCCCCCCTGTGTATTGCTGTCTTCTTGGCTACTGTTTTGCAAACACGCCTTTCCCCCCATCAACCTCCCCTTGTCATTCTTGCAGTATTTGTCTGACATATCACTGAACTAGGTATCCATACTGGTGTGGTACACATGTCCCCTTTCTCTTCAGTGGTAGTGCTGTTGTGTGTGACGGTGTCATCTGAGGCACTCGGTCTGGGTGATTTATTGGAGAGAGTCTCCCAGGTTTCTGACAAGCTGCACTCTCTCAGCACATCGCTTACCAACGACCTTGTGAGTAACTTCATCAGGGGAAAGTTTTTATAGTTGCATGTTAGTGTGTGTGTGTGTCTGTGTGTGTGAGAAATAATGTGTATGGATGGCTGTGCACACACTTCCTTACCTATACCTTTCAACTCTGATCTGCAGAACACCCATATCCCTCCAATGGGAAAGATCATTATGCGCCCATCGATGTGCCACACATCTTCCCTTCAAACTCCCAATGACAAGGAGCAAGCCCTCAGAGTGCCTGTATGTACCTGCTAGCTTTGCACCTCATCCCACATTTGCCTTTGATCTATTTTTCAACAGTATGAGTCATGATAAATCACAGCTAATAATTGCAACAGTAAAAGTAATGCTGTTCATACAAATTGTGAATACAGTACTGTGTTCTTTTCATCAACATTTCTTTCTAAACAGGTTAAAGTTTAACGTCTGTTTCTGTTCTGTATTTGAGTGACACCTTTCTTGGTGTCACCGGCTGTCCATGTGACAAACTGTCCCGACTGGCTCTCCATATGAGACAATTGTTTATAATGAATTGAACTGTGTTTCCATGCAGGAGTCTGAGCTGCTATCCTTGATTCGTTCACTGCTGGTTGCGTGGTCAGATCCTCTAGCCATGCTGTTGAAAGAGGCTCCTAGTCTTGTCCACCCTGACAAAAGCCTGATCTACAGCAAGACCAAAGAACTTCAAGACCATTCAAACACTTTGGGTGATGGCTTGGATCGTCTGGTCAACAAGGTGTGTACATGGGGCATGGGGAAGCTGTATAAGTTTATATGATTGAATGCATGTGCATGTTTGTGTGCTTATGGAGTTTAGCAGAGCTTAGAGCTTTCTTTGAGTAGTTCTCAAATAATTAGTGGAAAAACTATTTTATTTACAGAGACATTCAATAATGTTGTGTAATATATAGATTTGGCAGACTGTCAGCTTGAATATTGTGGAATATTGTGCTTGATAGCTTATTTGTTTTCAAAAAGACAAGCCAATGTAACAGGTTAATTAGAAGGAAAACATTGTTTGGCCAGCAATACATATATTTTCAAGACATCTATCCCTTTTTAATGATCAGCATGTACCTCAGATATAAATTGTTTGCCTTCACACTACAGGAAGTTTCCCTGTCTGCTTACTGTCCAGATGTGATATAAATCAAGCAAATGTTTCTCTCTGAACAGATGGGCCCCACTTCCCAGCTCATCTCCTCTCTCCCCTTCACCAACGATATTGGGAACGACAAGAACATGCGCTTGTCCAACTTCCACTTCCTGCTGTCCTGTTTTCGCAGAGACTCCCACAAAATTGACAGCTTCCTCAAGGTTCTCCGCTGCCGGGCAGCCAAGCTGCGTCCAGAGATGTGTTAAGAGGAGCTGACGCCATTCTGGCTCTGCGTCTCTCCAGGCCAATCAGGAGAGCTGCTGAGCTACAATGGCAGAATAGCAGTCTGAACTGGAATGTCCATCACGTTGTCACCTGACCAGTTAAAAGTGACAGTAGTATGTAGTTTGTCATCACACTTGTCACAAATCACTTTCATTGTTTAACATGCAAAGTTTCTGTTACACAGGCGTCCAGCAGAGTGAGGAAGGGATGTTTTTTGACGCCATATATATATGCTATGGCAGCTAGCAACATTCCAGATCAGACTGTTTTATGTCCTGTAGGGCTTAAATGACATGCACTTTAGATAACTCCACTTAGTTCTGTAGGCTTCTGTGCAGGTTTACACACATTCACACATTCTTTGCAAGTTTATGGTGAGTACTTGAATATTCATAGAATGTTAATAAACACCCATCACGCAAATTGAATGATTTTGTTGATTTTGTGGGTCAATTGAGATGACGATGTCAAAATGGGAGGGGACATGAACTAATCAGACAGACAAATGTGGTAAAATGAAAAAAGTGTATTTTTGCAGAAATTAAGAGACAATAAATTGAGATCACATGTGAGGGACTATAAAAATCAAGCCAAAGCACAGATATGAGCCATTCATTTGCCTTCAAATTATGTGGGTAGCTTCATTATCAGAATAAGTGCAAACATCTATGTCTCAAAATCTCAAAATATAACGATTATGTGGTTATTAAAGGAATTATCCGGAGTAAAATGCACTTTAGATCAATTTACGGATGATTGGGAGTATACGTTGAGTTGACATCAAAATCATGTCATTCGGATGTGTTTTGAGAAAGTTCGATTTTACCGTTTTTAGTCAAAACTCGTTAGCCTGGAAGTGACCAGGGCATGTCATTTCGCCGCTACAAAACGCTATTTTCATACCTCTTCTACAGTTCCAAACAACATTCCACTTACGTGGTAGTGAGTAGAGGGTCCCTAAAGCCAAACCGAAGTATCCCGAGGTCTTTATGTGGTCGGATAGAGAGTCCAGAATGAATTTCATCAAGCCAGTACCTTTCCGGAAATGTTGCTGCTGCAACTGGCATCTTTAGGGGAAAGTCCTAGGAGGCTAACGAGTTTTGACTAAAAACGGTAAAATCGAACTTTCTCAAAACACATCCGAATGACATGATTTTAATGTCAACTCAACGTATGTACTCCCAATCATCCGTAAATTGATCTAAAGTGCATTTTACTCCGGATAATTCCTTTAACGACTAAACTAAGGAGCACCTTGACAATTGGAAAAAGTGGTGCAAAAATACCATTTGTTGACACAAAACTCATCTTTGTCATTTTCATCCTCAAATTGAAGATTCACTTTAAAACTAGAAATGCAATGCCAGAGGAATTACAATAGTGGATGGAAAGCTGCTGGCTTAATGTTGGTGGGGAGATTCCTGGAAAAAAAAACCACTGAATCACTTAATCTTTGAGTTAAAACATCTTGTGTGTCAGGCGTTCTTGAGATATCACACTCAAGGTGGGTTTGAAATTGACATTTGACTTCATCATTGAACCAAATTTTCACCAAATTTGAAGCATATACGTCAAGCCGTTCTGAATTTGTGACACAAGCACGAAAGCTTGCCTTTGGAAAATGTAGTTCAGAGAAAGCCTAATTGTATGCAATGCAATAGGCTACCTGCAAAACGGGGCTTTCAGTTGTAGATGCCTTCATTCTGCACCCAGATAACAATTAGTCATTGAACCTATGTTAAATCAATATTACTTTGTCAACGTTAAATCATTGAATCAATGTCGCACTGCAACATTGATTCTACATCACTTTTGCACCCTTCATTAATACTGAAGCAACGTTGAAATTCTAACGACAGATCAACAGGATTACAATGGTATTTCAACTAAAATGAATATTGAAACAATGTTTTTAATCCCCTATTTCTGAAAAGGTATAAACTTTTCAAAAAATCTGAAATGATAACTCTCTTGTCCAATTCCAGACCTACACAACGGTTATTTCAACATGTCTGTATGCTAAGCAGTTAGAGCCGCATTCATTTTTGAAAAGTTAAAAAGAAAAGGTTATAAGAAGAAGAAGAAGCCAGGAGATTTCAAGATAGTGGATTCCATCCACTGTAACTACACCACTTCCACAATTGTGAATTGTGAATGCAGAGAATTATCATAATTGTAATGGAAATGATGGATATTTGAAAACCATCAAACCATCAATATAGCCACAAGCAACGGAAGCGTATTAGGGCCACATGAAGAGAAAATATTTTAGAAAATTCCGAGATAAAAGTCCAAATATTCGCGATAAAAGTCAAAATTTCTGACTTTAATCTCAGAAATTATTTCTGACTTTGTTTCTCGAAAATGTTGACTTTTATGTCGAAAATGTTGACTTTTATCTCAAATATTTTCTCTTCATGTGGCCCTAATACGCTTCCGTAGCAAGGGGCAATGGCAGGCCCGAGCGCCTGCGTTCCACGACCCGTGACATTTCGGAATCCAACAAAGAACTGACATATGTACATATCTGATGTGTGTGCTATTTGGTTTTGCATATTTTCTACATCGGAAGCACTTGCTCACTTCCTGTTGGGTGTGACGTTTTACACTAATGGTAGTCACTAGATGGCACTACACCACAAATATGTAGGGTACAATGATATGCTTCCAAGTTATTAGTTTATGACATACATTTTGTGATATGTTGTGCAATGCAGATCAAAGTTGACTAATTATCCTATAAAACTGCTTTCAGCCCACTCGGAGTGGTGGCATGATCCCAATACCCTTGTGTTTGACTTTTGTGTTTGAAGGTCCACATCCCTACTAACTTTTGTGTGTGGGGGTAAAGTTATTTGCTGACCACAATACTCAATGACATAAGGGACTGTTTGTTATTTATTTAAGGGGCTACCGGAGGAGTTTCTCTGAGAAATTCTCGCCAGCAAGAAATTTTTCTATGACCCTC
The DNA here is from genome assembly GCF_046254945.1 of Alosa pseudoharengus. Classification (NCBI taxonomy): domain Eukaryota; kingdom Metazoa; phylum Chordata; class Actinopteri; order Clupeiformes; family Clupeidae; genus Alosa; species Alosa pseudoharengus. The sequence goes on along the minus strand of NW_027468774.1, from coordinate 20,068,684 downwards.
CAAAGTGGTTGAGAAAAAACGCATGACCCTCCCCAGTCCCAACAATTTATTGATGCCTTCTGTACTGTGTCAATTTGGGAGCTTGCATGCTACGACTCCTTCCTTGAAATGCCTTAAGGCTGTCGTTTGCACAATTTCACAAATAATCACCGGGACCGAAACAAACCTGTCAACTTTTCCCGGGTTTATTGCGTATTTTAACTTTTTCCCCGCTGTCTTAGGAGGAGCTGCAGGGCGGTCGCAAGGGGGTGCGAGGCCCTGTGCAAACTTGACAGATGCGAGGCCCTTTCACTTACGTGCATGAAATCATGCGATAGCCTGGTGCCTAGGCTACCATCAGTCTGACAGTAACACTTTTAGCTCCAGCTCATTGAATCAGATTAGACCGTTGGCTTATAGGAGAGATGCTAACGGTCTGATCTGATTCAATGAGCTGGAGCTAAAAGTGCTACTGTCAGACTCAGAGAACAGCTGGATGAACTGGGGAAAGGTAAAACTCAATTGTTTAACTCAAGAGGAGGTGGAAAATGAGTGTAATTCCCCAAATGGTGGAATATCCCTTTAAGGATATTTCAGCCTGGATGAAATATTGATGCCTGGATGAAAGATCGGCACCTTCAGCTTAATCTCTCAAAAACTGAGCTTTTGGTGTTTCCAGCTAAAACAGCTATTCCCCAAACAGATTAACATCCAGCTTGACTCAACCCAACTTGACCCAACTAGATCGGCACATAACTTGGGCTTTGTAATTGATGACCGACTTAACTTCTCTGAGCATGTAGCTTCAATTGCAAAATCATGTCAGTTTATCCTTTAGCGTCTGTTGTGTCGACCAGTCTTAAACGCTAGGTCAAATTCAAGACTCTTTTCCTCAACCATCTAAATTTCCCTAGCAACAACCTAGCAACCACCTCTATAATGTCAACCTAGCAACCACCATAGCAACCAACATGATTACCCTAGAAATCACGTTATTTTGCATAGCAACCACCATATGTACCCTAGCAACACCCTAGCAACCATCCTAATTACCCTAGCAACACTATAGGAACCATGCTAATGAACCTAGCAACAACCTAGCAACCACCACTATAATGTGACCTAACACCATAGCAACCAGCATGATTACTTCAACTACAACTAGCTGTTGTCAAATTGTTAAGGAAGAAATGAAATGTTGTGATTGACACATCACATAAACCAGGGGTCGGCAACCTTTTTTGCCTGGAGAGCCACTTAAACCAATTTTCTTTTTTAATCTCAGAAGAGCCACATAAAGACGGTTACAAAAAAAGTTTGGATATTTAACGTACAGTTACTTTCATTCAACAGAGGATTTTTAAATACATTTTCTACTCGTTTTAAAAGTAGGCCTAATGTGCAAGTAACTTGAAATGTAAAGTGGAATGACAGAAGTATAGGCCTTAGGCTTCCCATGTACTGTAGGGTAACATCATAGTTAACAACACAACACTCAATTTTCGTTGACATATCATTGGCGAAATTGAACATTAGGCATACCAGATATTAGATTTGGTGATGGCCTTGGAGTCTGGCTGCCTCATATTCAGTGAGGTGAAGTTTCATGCAAGAATTGAGGCTGTCACCATTTAAGGGCAACTCCACTTAAAAATGTCATATCCATAACGGCAACTAAATACCATGGCATTGTGTTGGCGTTATGGATGTGACAGTTTTGCGCGAAATTGCCCTTAAACGTGAGCGCAGGTTTGTCTTTATATTTTTCATATGTGAGAGATTTCTCACATGCAAGTGGAACCAAACAGGGTTAACACAGCAATACTAACTCGTTGCAGTGTGCGATATATAACGGGCAGTTCATTTCGCGTTTTCAGAATCAGTCTTCGGATGGAAACGTTCCCATTTCTGCCCGCTTGTGTTCGCGCTCGCAAGCTGTGGTCGCTGACGTTTCCTTTTTGACATTTTCCTTATCTAGCCTACAGCAAGCGCACACATCAACAATAACAAAGTGTTCTCGTTGACTGAAATGGAGGGAAATCGGTGATTTTGTTTGATAGCCTATTGACTTGGCAACAAATCAAAGAGCCGCATGCGGCTCCGGAGCCGCGGGCGCCAACCCCTGCTGTAGCCTACAGTAGCCTAGGCCTACATCGACGTAACCGTGAACTTCAGCGGTAGAGAACAGACATGGGATGGATTAAACTACGTGAACATATATTATATGTCGAACACTTTTTATATTAACATTTTGATTTCAGTAGGTCCATTTTTTTAATTTAATACAGTACCAAAATTATTCATGACTTATTGAGTAAACAAATGGCAGGTTTGTCCGAGAGCCAGATGCAGTTCCCAAAAGAGCCACATGTGGCTCGCGAGCCATAGGTTCCCGACCCCTGACATAAACCGTTGTTGATACACAATAGGAAAGTTTTGTCCTCGGAACATAATCTGACAGCAGCTTTGAAGTTTTGGAGGTGGTGGATAACTGTTTTTTTTATTTTCAGCCGGTTTGGAAATTGGACTAATTTAACATGATTTTTTTTTCTTTTTAAATGTATTTTCTTTTTTTACTTTTTATTTGTTCATTTGTTTGTTGTCTGTCTTGTATGCCTTGGTGTCACGGGTACGCTGGCAACTGCCGCTCCATCCGGCATCTTTTGTGTTTGTTATTTTTAAGATGTTTTTGTCATGTCTTGATGTCACGGGTAGGCTACGCTGGCGACTACGCCACTCCGTCCGGCATCTTTTGTCTTTTTGTTATGTGTCTTGTATGTGGAGCTCTTTGGGTTGCACTCTGCGCATGTTAAATGCGCTATAAAACTGAGTGGACTATCATAATATCCAATATTTTTGAAAGTTTCCAACCAATTAACCAATGTGTTGTAGGCCCCAGGGGTCCGTTGCACAAAAGCAGAATTAAGACATCCGGGATAAGTTACTGAGCTGCGCTCAATGAATCCAAAACAAGAGCGTACAGGCTTAATTGGTTGCACAACGAGCAAGCCAGGATGAGCAGACACGGATTCACCAAGCCAGGTGAAACCTATCCTGGATAAGTGCGCGTTCACGGCTCCCTCAAATAGACCCCGCCACTGATCACAGATTCACTGATTCACCATGGCAACTAGAGTGGCTTCATTGCTTCTTCTACGGTGTGAAGTAGGTAGCGATAGCCTTTTCACAACAGCAACAAACAGCAACACCTCTGTTTAGGAGAATATTGCAACTAGTTACGCTACGGCAAAATGGTTAGGCACTCCTGTGACGTCACATTGTCGCATGACAGGTCGGGAATGCCGGGTATGTAAAAGTTAATTATTGATCAAAAAAGTTTAAATAATGACAGTGGGTCTAGGTATATGTGATAACAACAGTGTGAAGTAGGTAGCGATAGCCTTTTCACAACAGCAACACCTCTGTTTAGGAGAATATTGCAGCTAGTGCCGCGACCACCACGCGCAAAACGGTTAGGCACTCCCGTGACATCGCATGACAGCTCGGGAATGGCGAGTATGTAAGAGCTAATTAATGATCACAAACGTTTAAATAATGACAGTGGGTCTAGGTATATTTGATAACAATGTGTAGTGGGCAGTGGAATAACTATTGGTTTCCGTTTGTGGTGACTGCTGACTGAGATAAGGGATGAGATTAAATAGATCCTGAAACTTAGCCTGGTCTGGAGCAGGCTAGCTCCACAGAATAAATCGCTATGGTAACTTATACCATAACATATCCTGCTGCCCCCTATCCCGCTTTTGTGCAACTGGATCACGGATAAATTGAGCCAGGATAACCAAGATATCCCGGCCTAATCCCTTATCCTAGTTTTGTGCAATAGGCCCCTGGTTGGCAGTTTGGGCATGTGGATATCATCAGATTTATATTAACTAATATTTTGTTAATAAATTCCAAAAACTATTCTGACTTCTGACTATACAGCAGGCATATTGGGTGTCTAGATGTTCATATAGGACATCTGAATATCATCATGATATCCAATATTTTTTAATATTTCAGATCAATCAGTCAAAGCACAGAAAATGTCTGGCACCTTTCCTGCTTGGCCAGATGGTGGCGCTATGCTAAGCATGTGAATTACACATGTGAATATCATCACAATAATGATCCAATATTTTGTATTTTGTAAGGTTTCAGAAAAATCAGTTAAGGCTTCCTGCTTGATGATAATAATGATGATATGATATATACTTTATTGTCCCAAAGGGAAATTTGTCTTGGACTCATGCGCTGCATACAATGCCTACAATACAATCAAAACTCAAAACTCCCTACAATACAATCAAAACAACACAACCCCCCCCCCCCCCCCCCCCAGTAGTATACTAGCCTGACGAGCCAGACCCACATTAAAATGAAGGGTCTGGGCACTCACCGTTTGCTGTGCTCAGTCCGAGGGGCGAGATAATCGGTTGTCTTTCAAATTCCCTCTGCACGCAATAGGACAGCGATATGAGTCCCATGCGTTTCCCACCAGCGGAGCTAGTTGGCTAGTTCAAACTTTTGCCAACTTAATAAAAGCTTAACTCGTGTCACACTATTCGCCAACAGCAACATCCATCTTATTTGTTTTCAAGTAGCAGGGAATTCAAGCCAAATCGTTGCAACTCTGCCATCAATCATTATGTTAAGCCCGCCTAACGACTCTATATACGATTTGATTGGCCTGATAGAAGTTTAATTTTTCGAGCTCACAAGCCAACAGAGAGTTGCTAGACTAGCCCTGGCAGCAAATGTAATTTGCTGCCGCTATAGGGTGCGTCTAGATTTCTAGGCTAGTAGTATACAGTTGATTTACAGAAGGTGGATTAGAGTAATACGGGGCAGTGGTATATATAGCGGGTAAGGAACTGGGCTAATGTACAGTAGCCTGAAAGTTGTCGGTTCAATTCCACCATTCCCTCCACTCGGCGGCCATATAGCAACGCTTTTTGGGCACTCATCGGGCATCCTACTCAGCAGAAATGCACATGCGCAAGGCTTCACGACACCAATCTTGCTCCAGCGGCGAGTTCACAACACATGATTAGCAAGAAGTCTTCACAACACACCATATGATTGGCTCAATGTATTCACATCACACCACATGATTGGCTCAATGTATTCACACAGTTGACGTTTTGCTGAGGGAGGGGTGGGATATGTGTAGACAACGTTACAAACTAACCCCATGCATTTCTATGGAGCCCTTGAGAAAGGCACTTAACCCCAAGTTGCTCCAGGGACAATGTAATCCCTTGTCATATAGTTGACATATGTAAGTCGCTTTGGCTAAAAATGTGTCAGCCAAATGTAATGTAAAAAAATGTAAAAATATGTACAGTGTATTAGCAGTTACCTTATAAGAGCAGAATAAATATGGCTATGTAATATGAACAATGTATGAACAACATGTACAGATATGTTCAATGTAGTAGCAGTAACATTATAAATAAATAAAAATATAAAACAAATAATATAGATATACAGAGTGCAAAAACAGTAACATTATAAGTGTAGGAAGAATAAGTGTATGTGCAGGATAAATAGCATGAAGAGCAGTAGAATATTGCTATGTATAAGTTTAATTACAGTATGTACATTTGTAAATAAATAGATATGGGTGGGATAGGGTAGTGCAATTGTCCAGGGGGGTGGGGGGGGTGGAGAGACCTGTAACACCTCCCGGAGGGGAGTGGGGTGAACAGTCTGTGATTGGGGTGAGAACAGTCTTTGATGATGTTGCACGCCTTACGCAAGCATTGCTTGCCCTGGATGGCCTCGATGGAGGGGAGTGAGGAACTGGTAATGCGTTGGACAGTTTTCACCACCCTCTGCAATGCTTTTCGGTCGTAGGCAGAGCGCCATACCAAAATGTGACAGTTTGTGAGGATGCTCTTGATGCTGCAGTGGTAGAAGTTCACCAGGATCTGTGGAGACAGTTGGACCTTGACGCTGGTGAGCCTTCTTTATCAGGGTAGAGGTGTTGAGGGTCCGAGAGAGGTCCTCAGAGATTTGGACACCCAGAAACCTTACGCTGGTCGTGACACGCTCCACTTCAGTCCCGTTGATGAGAATGGGGGTGTGCGTGCTAGCTTTAGACTTCCTGTCCACAATGAGCTCTTTGGTCTTCAATAATTCGGTTAACAGGACTTGCAGGAAATTGTGGGAACATATGAATTTGCTGATTATAATGCAAGCCTAATGGTGCCTGATGGTTCTTTGCTGCTCACTACAGCTAAATCTGCCCTCATCCATGAACTGGAGGGACTGGTTTCAGAAACAGCATCCTCTGAACAATCTACAGAGCTCAGTGCAATGAACACACACATTGGATAGCATCTTAATAGATGGCATGGCTGTTGTGAAGGAGATGGTTGTAAGGAAAAGGAAATAAATTGTTGCCAAGATCTAGCAGAATGCTTCATTTAAAGTGTTGAAAGTAAGGCACGAGGCTACAAGGACATATACACTTATTATTTAACAACTATACCATCACAAACTCCATGAAAGACAGGACGAAACAGATCCGTACAGCACTAAAAGAACAGGATAAGGGATACAAAATACAAGATTCTACACCAATGAAAGACTTTAAAGCTTTCCTGGGATCTAAGGAAACCAAAGCCAACATCGTTCTCTACTTTGCTCATAAAGCTGTTGAACTATGTAAACTGCCAGTCCAGTCACAGTTCACACACACAAAGGTGTTATGGCCTCAAAAGTTAACATGGTGAGCATGAGGAGCTCACAAGAAGAGGCAGACACTCTACTGATCATGTTGGAGCAGTTATAGAGCACATTCTGAGAGCACACTGGCAAGCAAATGTTTGGGCACAAGATACAGTGCCTGCTCCAAAGATTCTTGACTCACTGGGATGGAGGCAAATTGATGATGGGCAATGGGCTCCTGTCCTGTCAAAACTTCCACCAGCATCAGAGGCTGTTGTGGAGCTTGTAAAGTGCTCTTGTCTTGCCAGCCAATGCAGTAGGTGTTCTTGCAAGAGTACATACTTGACAATGACTGACTGTTTTGTTAGACTCTTCAATAGTGAAACAAGATACAGATTTGCAGATTTTTCCATTTGTTTTTTCCCCCCAATTTGTTGGCAAATGATGCAACAAATCTTTTGAAAATAGTCTCTGTCTCACTTGTCAAACTTATTAGGAGCACATTTATCAAAAAGTTGACCATTAATTTTAAGGCCTTTTTAGAAGTGAGAAGATTGTATTTTATTTTTTGTGTGATTTTTCTGCATATATTGTCTGCCATCTTGGAGAAGAAAAAAAATCGGAAACAGGTTGTTTTGTATTCAATGGGGTCCTAACAAGTAAAAAAACACCAGTTGCAAAAATCTATATGAGCCGTTCCTAAAATAACACAATTCCCCTCACTATGAATCTGATAAACATCTAGGAGTATGTTAAAATTGACCATGTGTCCAAACGCACAAAATCCCTATTACATCACTTCCTGTTGGGTGTGGCTAATGCAATGTACATACAAAAGTTGTTCGTCTTTGGGAGCCCCACACCTAGAGAATTTGGTGTGTGTAGCTGAAACTGTATGTTGACCAAGAAACTCAATGACATAAGGGGGCGCTATGGAGTCTGTAAGCCACACCCGGGGCCAAAGCCTCTGTAACTGAGTACCGAGCGCTATGACTGACGTGTGTACCAAAATTCCTGCGTTTTCGACCATTGGAACCACCTCAAAAAAGGTCAATTCATATCCTAAAAGTAAAGAATCCTTACAAAAACAATAGTGCTTCGCACCCTCGGGTGCGCAAGGCCGTCCCGGCCCTAAATCAAAGTCCTTTTTGGCAAGTCCCTCCACTCGGCGGCCATATAGCAACGCTTTTTGGGCACTCATCGGGCATCCTACTCAGCAGAAATGCGCGTGCGCAAGGCTTCACGACACCAATCTTGCTCCAGCGGCGAGTTCACAACACATGATTGGCAAGACGTCTTCACAACACACCATATGATTGGCTCAATGTATTCACATCACACCACATGATTGGCTCAATGTATTCACAGTTGACGTTTTGCTGAGGGAGGGGTGGGATATGTGTAGACAACGTTACAAACTAACCCCATGCATTTCTATGGAGGATTTTTTGAGTGCTGTCTCCCCTCATTAGAAAGTCTCTGCCTAAATATAGACCAGGTTGAAATTTAGCAGAGGAAATGCTACAGATTGTCTGGGTCAACCCAGGGTCTATCCTGTTAACAAATTTGAATTTGCTCTGCAGGTCCATCAGGAAAGGAGCCCACAGGTGTCTTCATATTATTATACTATCCACTGACTGCACCCAGGCCATCTCCAGTTCACCGATTGAGACTACTAGCGTCAATTCGCTGGACTGCTGTTGATTTAGGTCACAATCACCTTCACTACATTATATATCTTTAAACATTTAACATTACTTTGTAGAAATCTACACTTTGACACGAGGTTTTTGTAAATTATTGTAAAGGACAAATTAAATTGACCAAAATCCCATGCAAGCAAAAAAGGGAAAAATATCCAAGGGGGTGAATAATTTCTATAGAAACTAAGTCATAACACAGGCAGTCTTACACTGCCTACAAAACTCAGAGGGTTTAAGAAGTGATTCTTCATTTCGCACATCAGCAGCCTACATTCATTAAAAGAAAACAGAAAGCACAATTCAGTTTAATACTTTTTATTAAAAAAGCAGCAAGGAAAGAAACAAAAAAAACAAACAAAAAGAAAACGTCCTGTTGGTCACACTCCCCCTCTACAACATCCTACATAAACACAACAGACCACCCCTCCATTCCACCAGAGGGCTCTCTATGGCCCCCTACACATTTTGGTCAGAATGAAGACACTTGTCGTTTGTAAGTGCTCCACAGCGCTCAAGAGGTGGGAGTGCTCCTTCAACAATCGCCCCCACTAATGAGGGACTACACAATTCACAAACAATGTGGACTTCAACAAAAAAAACTACCAAAAAAAGGCATAAAAAATAAAAAAAACACCAATGGCTAACTTGTATTTCCCCCCTTGTAACAAACGCAGACATGCTGATTAGCTAACAGGGGGGTTAACGAGCGTCACAGGAGGCATCTCTTTCAAACCATAAAAAAGGGAGGGGAAAAATATACAGCACAGGATGCTGAATGTTACCATGACTAAACATTCACAATGGAAATCAAAGTGACTGAACTTAGAACATTATGTACAGGCAAGAGAGGGGTGTGTGTGTGAGTGTGTGGTGAAAAGACCGATGCTAGGACCAGTAAAATCAACATGTTGACTGACTGACTATTGCACAACAAAGTCCCCTCTGGCGCCATCGTCTATACAGACAAATGTATAAAAAGCCTATAGTTTGAACGAATTACACAAAGCAAGACAGAAAGTTAAAAATGTTGCTTACAAGTACGCATCACAGCACAGGCCGAGGATGAGGTCAGTTACACACACCCACACACACCAACGTATTCCTCAAATTACCCCTAACAGACAGACACACAGAGGGGTAGGAAGGGGAATTAACGCATTCTGTACTCCGATGTCTTGGACACCTCACAGAGTTGACCTTTGAAGTCAATGTCTACAGTGAAGTCCAGGTCTCGCTGTGAGGGTAAAAGTAAAACACAAGCATTAGATCAACATGAATGTCACTGCAGTCAAAGTGAGCCAACAGTCAACTTTTTACAGCCAAACATTGACTTGATAGGACAAGGCCACTCAGTAAAGAAGTCAAAACAGAAAAAACTCACATTGTTCTTGACATTTGGTTTCATGTTGATGGTGCCAAAAATCTCTTCTCCAGTCTTCACTGTCAAGTAGTCATCCAAATAAAACACAGTTTGCTTCCAGTGGGTATACGGAGACTCTGGACCTAAACACAAGACAGAAATGATTACTCATTGGTACCGGGCAGATACTTGTACACAAGTTTTGTGGAAGACCAAACATAATGTTGGACAACTTCCCAAAGGTTACTTGTAACCAAGACTGACGAAACATTTCACAGCAGTGTTTTTTGCAGACAAAACACCAGTAAACACCAAGTAGCCAAGGTGCTTGAGTAAACTATGCAACTCACTGGTGGAGAAACCGGTGCGCTTGTGGCACCGTGTAAACTCAATGTTGAAATAAGTGACCAGGGCGTGGATGTAGTCATTACGCTTGACCTGCAGGCAGAAGGGTGAGGTGAAGCTCAGGTCTTCAGCCTTCACCGTGTAGATGTCCACCTCCTGGAAACAACAAGGAGAGTCAGAGGTTACCGCAAATACACATCACACAAGTATGGAGACGAACTCACAGCATCAGACTTAAGGCCGGGACACACCAAACCGATGGCCGACAGAAAAGCAGTCGGACTGATCAGTCGGCTCCCGTCTCCCCGAGTTGGTAAAAAAAGTGCCTTGGAACACACCGAAGCGACGCCGACGAAATGTATTACGACGTGCGCACGACGTAATACATTTCCATAACAGCAGGCTGCGCTAAAAGATTCAAAGCTGAAAAGATTGTCCAGATCAGGTTGTCCAAACTTTTTGACTCAAGGGCCATATATATATATAACGTTTTGTATCATTTGAATGACAAAGTAATTTAGTTGTAGAAAATTAATTTCTTAAGAAATACTGTTAATTTGATGCCGTTTAATTAATTTATAAAAGGTTGCCAGCTCCACTCAAATATATGGCTAGTGTTGTGCCTATGGCTGTGTCCTCTCTCAGTTTATTAAAGGTCAGTAGTGGGAACTACTGTTGCCATCGCGATTTCCTTTTAAAAGTTTATCAAGAAGATATATCAATTATAAACAATGACAAGCCAGCTGGCAACATGCCGCGCTCTCCCCCCCCCTCTGCACGCTCAAGTGTTCCCAATTAAATGGAGTAGCATAACGTAGTTAGATCTGCCGCAATGGAGATACTATGCATCTCGATGTAACAAGCTGTTTTGAAATTGACATTGTAAAGATTCTCTAAGAAGAGTGTAAAGCAGTTTGCAGTAGCGAGCGGCCTATGATAACCTAATTAAATGCTCGGCAGGCCAGATTAAAGTGCGTGGTGGGACGGATCTATGTTAAACGAATAAATGCTCGGCGGGCCGGATTAAAGTGCGTGGCGGGCCGCATTTGGCCCGCGGGCCGTAGTCGACACCCCTGGTCTAGATTAATCAAAGGACTTGTTTCGGACTTCTCTGATTAAGCAATAAAAAAAAAATTGTGTACTTTTTATTGTCATTGCTTGTGTCTGATGCCAATGAACAACTCTTTTGGACACAGAATAAATAATTTATTTTGCCTGTTAACAGAGTTAGCTAGCTAGCCAACGTTAGCACAGTAAACGAAAAGTGAATGGGAACACCTAGTGATGTAGCACCTAGCAACTAAGGACTATGGTTGTTGCAAACTAACCCGAAATAACATACGTTCAGCAACTGTGCGGTAGTCTACTAGTTCTAGCAAAAATATGTTAGGATAGCTTATCAAAATGGGTTAATAACTTACATCGCTGAATGCAGGGCTAATGGTCAGACTAATCAGAGATAATGTTTGGTCAAGGGCTAGCACTCCACCAATCAGATTGGTCATTGAGGCCGACTGCCACTGGGCGATTCGACATGTCAAATCGGCCAAAATGAACGCCGACGACGTCCGATAATCGGGTTGGTGTGTCCGGGCCTTAAGACTTAGAGAAAGTTAGGGATAGAGTGCGAGGGGATGGCTCAAAGTACAGTATTTAAGCAGACAGGAACTCACCTTGATGAGGCACGAACTGCTGACCAGCTGTTTGGGGTCCACCACGTCCACTAAAGGCTCCTTGATGGCCACCTCTTTGATGCAGGACATATCAAAGCCATAGACATTCTCCCACCCTGAGAATTTAGAGGCTTTGTCACAGTGGTTCTCATTTAGTTGAATTTAGCAGTCAAATCAAACACCTTCAGTTTCACTGACAAAGTGCAAACAAAGTTTGTCTATAAATTAAGGTATCAATATCTATCATATTCGATAGATGGCAAAAACTGTTTAATGTCCTCAACCATAAGGGCCTTCATCCAATGATCAAGGCACAGGGAATCCATATATATATGAAACTAAATTACATAATGTCAATGGGCACTTACAGTGGATTTTGTAGTCCTTGTACTGCCTGTCTTCAATGGCTGTGACATACAGGGTGGCTCTGTCAGGAAAGATCAGTCCATCTGGTTTCTGTTGAAAAGTAAAGAGACAAGGGGTTAAAGCATTGCAGGGTGGCAGATTAGGAGGCTATTCGGAGCTCTGGCATTCAATGAAGGCAGTGTAATCTGTCAGGTCGGAGTTACACACCAGCTGAAGCCAAAAGGACAGCCACACAAACTAACCTCAGTATTGGAAAACCTGATGTCATAATGAAACTCAACACCAAACTCACTCATCACAATAATCTACCATAAAATTCAATTACATAAAGGTTGAACCTGCTCAATACACAACCAACTAACTATACATGGGCAATTCCACATAAACAAATATAAGGCGGCTTTCTATTGTTTAACTCCAGTGACTTCAAGTTGCCAACAGCCCACTACCATGCTCTTTCCATCTTTTGGTTTCCCACTGCAGGGTAATAACTACCAGATCTACACGTTGGCTTAGGTGGCTATGGCCTCAGCAAGGGCAATACAACAGTAACAAAACCATATTAATACCATATTAACTTCCCTTGTGTATTAACCTCATAGCTGAAGAAAATGTGCAAAATCAATGTATAAGCTGCAATGTATAAACTAGTTTGGAAATTACGGTATTTGGCTAGGTAAATGCAAATTTGTCCAAAAAAGCAAAACCAAAAACGCAAAGTGCTTTCTCTCTATGAATCAGCTGATTAATTTTCCACTGTATTGCTTTGTTGCACCATCCAAATGACAGACATGTGCAGTTAATGGAGGTAGCAAGAGCGAAATTGTTGTTTAAAAATAAATCTGAGATCTTGCCAGCATGGAAGCTTTTCAAAAGCTTGACGACATCAGAACACCTGTGTGGAAATTGTGTAGGAGTAACAGTTTTAACCAAGACCAGAAACACAACCAACCCGTTTTGTCAAAAGCTGTACAGAAACTTAGAACCACTAGAATTGACATCAGATTATTTTTAATTGGCTGATTATAGTATTGGCCCACTTCTCCAGTATCAACAATGGACTATTAAACAAAAACTTGAGATAACGACTGCAGTGTCTAAACAATATTGTGCACTTCCAAACAATGTCACACTTACCACTGCAGGCATGTAAAGTGGTTCAGATGATTAGGCCAAGAGATATGCAAAGAACACAGAAAGATTTCTTGCTATATCGAGATTAGGTTTAGTCGACAGTGGAACCAAGGTTTACTCGACAGTGGAATATCATTATAAACATATTCAATGACAGATTTCAATCATTCAATGACTTGCTTGATAAACCATAACACAAGATACCAGCACAATCTCAACTGTGTTTGTGTTCATTAAGAGGACCGTAACCTCAATTTTAGCCTGGTAAGCAGTTGTCTTATTCACAGTATTCACCTTATTCAGCCCCGCCCATTTTTTAAAATACCACGTTGTCTTTAAACTTCCGGTCGGCTAGCTACGTCTAGTTAGCTTCATTGGGATAAACACGGCAGAAGAGGATAGAGAGGCTAACTTGGGAGGAAAACGACAAATGCCATCAGGAGGTCAGATTGCAATATTGTACTTCGCTACCCAAGGCTATTCACCCCTACGGAGTGGGTAGACGATGCGGCAATGGCCGCTGTATCGTATGGAGAAACTCGCAAATCCTTATCTGTTTGGTAATGGTAACTAGTTAAGAAAGTCATTACAGAACAGCCGCTCCAAAGTCAGTTTTTTCCTAACTTCAGATAGGAAAGCTGTATAACAGAAATGTCTTAAGTCACCAAAATCCTAAATAAACGTTCCTAACTTTAGGATGACCCATAACATATGATGCCAGTCATCTCGATAGAGCTCTGCTATCTCAATGTATCGCAATGGGTGTACTGCTCAATCGGAAGTTCGGAGACAATGTGGGCAAAGCTAGCGCCCCCATGTTTGCGCGCGAAATAAGGTGAATACTGTCCAATAACAAATATTGCTGGTTTTAAAATAGCACTGTAGTTGTCTACTTGCCTCATCATCCATTGGTACCACTTTTAAACAATGAGAATCAACCATCATTTGTCCCACCCAAGTTTCAGGGCTGCACAAAAATACCTACACCTGGAGTAGGCAGTCATTTACAATCTCCCAGGAAGGACACTAGCAGGAGTAGTACCTGCAGCCTAAACACAACTATGCAGGCTACCCCAAAAAACACTTGATAGTATATTCACTCTAATGGCACCCATCTTTTGTATGGAGTCCACAAGTTCTCATCTGTTAATCTGAGTTCATTCACAAAACCGAAACACCAACTCACCAGCCACTTGTCACGGGCATAGATGACAGTGTTCAGCATGGACTCGTAGAAAAGGCAGTATCCCATCCACTCAGAGATGATTATGTCTACTTTGTCCACTGGGAGTTCCACCTCCTCCACTTTGCCTTTGATGATGGTCACAACTGAAAAGAGAAAACACAAGTGTTTTCACTGTGCAGTGCAACCCCTGACTAGAACTGTCCCTATGGAAATACCAATGACTAATGAGTCACTGGTAGATTCACTGACGTGAAAGTCTCTGTACAATTTGTATGTTACAGAAAGATTTGTGCAGACATTTACTTACCATGGTCAAGCTTATTTGCCTTCACAATCTTCACTGCATAGTCACATATGCTGCTGCATTCAATCTGTGGGTTGGGGAGACATCAGTTTTACATTTCTACTGCACAGAACCACCAAAGAACAGACAAAAGCCGCAGGGAGAGGACCCACGAGTTAATTTCCCAATTGGGACATCAACTCACCCCAATAACCATCTTGGCTCCTGCCTTAGCAGCAAACATACAGAGGATGCCTGTTCCGCTGCCCACGTCCAACACCACCTTATCCTTGAACAAGTGCTTATTGTGGAACATAGAGTTCCTGTAGGTAAGAGTTCGCACCTCATCTTTCAGCATCTCCTACAAGTACAGAATGTAAGAAAGGACAAAGGGGGTGGGTGGACATGGTTAAACTGGTTTACTTGTATTCAAATTTGAAAGAAACAGTTGATTAGTTACATCCAGCTATAGGTCTTACCTCGTGGATACCAAAGTGGGCGTACGAGTCGAAGTAGTAGTCCTTGGAAGTCATGTCTTCTGCAGAGGGCTTCGCTGAACTCTCTCCCTGTGAAACCTCAGGAAAAGTGGACGTCTCAAGTCAATAAGGAGTTTTGAGCAAAAGTAACAAATACTAAAATAATATTTTCATAGCCTGTAATACATAAACCTGACTAGCCAACATCGACTAATTAGTCAATGTGTGTGTTGGGACTCACTGTCGGCGCGCGGTCCATTAACAGTAAAGAGTTATTTGGACTGCTTAAACGATTTAACTCAAACCTATATTATACAGGTAGTGAGACAAGCTCACATTTGATTTGCTCTTAACTTTGTTAACCTGGCTAGCCTATCCTAGAGAGACACGCTCAGCCAGGTGGCCATTGAAGCACAAAGGGCTGGCATCACCTCCCACATGGCAGAAAAATGTACGAGACAGGCCTCGACATATATTATATATTTCCAGGCTCTAACGATAGACTAAAAATGTCAGCCCTGCCGCAATAGGCGAATACGTAGGCCACAACTTTACAGTCGAAATCTGGAGCAAGGTAACGTTACGTTACAATTAATGGGATGAGACAAATTAGCTAGATAGCTAACTTCATAGCTAGCTTGCTAATACAAAATCCACGAGGCCGGGAATATCTTAAACACACAACGTTTGCTTTCATTGTCTAAAACATGACAAATTGGACATATGAATCTGTGTCACAAATATGAACGGGGACAAATGAAAAACATTTTCACTATTGGTTGTGCCAGGAAGGTTAACATTTCCAAGGAGATAGGTTAGCTGCTAACGTTATTTGCTAGCTAGTGTGTAGTTAGGGATAACGTTACCTGGTAACCCCAAAAGGCAAGTCATTAATGTTAATCGTTATTAACCTAAGAAAGCATTCCTTGCCAGTAAGAAAGGGCAACCTCTACACTTAGGCACCGACATCTGCGATGAATAATCGCCATCAGATAAAAACCCAGGCCTATATGTTGCTAGCTAAAGGCTATTGTGGCAACACGTGATTGTAAATGAATGGGCTCAACTCGCTAAAATGGATGCTCAATGTGCGAACCTAATCTCGCTGGCTCGCTAACGTTAGCTGCGGCTACCAGGTGCTGTGCTAGCCAAGTTAATTGAAGATGTTAAGACTACATTTGAGAATAACAAATACATTCTTACATAAGTGCGTGACAATATCATAAGACCGTTCAAGATCACGTTTAGAACAGACCGATCGTGTGAACACTAACGGCTGCAATAAACTGCGTTAATATTAGCAAACGTCTCTTACCTCCATTCTGTCTGTAGTCTCCGCCATTTCAATGCTGAACTTGGAGGATGAAGCCAGACGCACACGCACTGTCTATGTAAACTCACATTGGGCTGACTCCCGCCCTTTAAAATGAACCGCACTGCATGATTGGCTGTCACATATGACTCCACCTTTAGTACAGCATCTCCCATCAGAAATCAATTTCATTGGACGATACATTACCCTCTGTTTTCGCTTTGCCCACTGATTCGAAGATGCAGCGGTCGGTGGACGGTGTAGCCTACTTCGATGTGTAGGCCTATAGAAAGGTGTAACAGTGTATGATTCAATGTCTTTAGAAGACAACTAAGCTTTCTTAAAATGTGTGTGTGTGTGTGTGTGTGTATTTCTAAGGGTGTCCTGTATTTTTTGAATTTCTCCAAAGACAATGGCTAGCCTATATACTTTTCTATACTTTTCTGGCAGTACAGTAGGCTACTTTTCACTTGCTCCAGTGATGTAAGCCTTCCTTACAGATGGATCAGCGTTAGTTCATATTTGGCAGGCCTGTTCTCATCAAAGATACATCATAAAGCCTATTCTGAAAACAAGCAGGGGGTTGCTCTATAAATTAGGCGGTATCAGCATACACAGAGAGAGTGAGAGAGAAATAAGGACCCTCTTCCATTCTATCAGATGCATCTACGTATGCCTTTGCACACTAGCACACACACTCAATTATTCCTTATACATCATGCAAACCAAATCATTGCAATCTCATGTAAACCACAGTGATTTTTTGTCTGGCAAAGCCACTGACCTTGCAGCACTGAAAAAGTCTTTGAGATAAGATAGATAGATAGATAGATAGATAGATAGATAGATATACACTTTATTGATCCCCAAGGGGAAATTCAAGGTCCCAGTAGCTAAAATTCACACAACAAACACTTACAACATAAACATAAAATAACAAATCTAATCAATCAATCACAATTGATAATGACTGACTGACTATTCTTTTGTTACATGCTTCAAATGTAAAGCACTTTGAGCTGCATTCTGTGTATGAAAGGTGCTATACAAATAAAGCTTATTATTATTATTATTATTATTATATAAATCTACATGAATAATATGGACAGTAAAAGATACAAAATCAAAGATCTACATGAATGTACTAAGGGATGTATAAGCATGAGGCGCTTGCAGAGTGCAGGGCAGGGACTGACCCTGTGATTCAGTATGCAGTGGTAAGGTGATTACATTAATTAATGGACAAAATAGGGGACAAATAGACAAGAACTATAGCAGTGCAAGGATAGGTTTGAAGTAGGGTAAGACATTGGTCAAGTATTAAGCTAGGTCACAGACCAGACATGGGGGATGGAGGGAGGGGTTGTGTATATGGGCTAAACAGACAGTGTAAACAGTGGGCCAGTGGACAGTCACACAAACATAGGAGGTAGGAGAGGGTGCAGCAGACAGATATGCAGAGAAGTCTATCTCTCCTCTTCCCTTTAGTGAAGAATTGAAGAGTTGTATCTGGCCCTGGGAACAAATTACTTCCTCAGTCTGTCAGTTGTGCATGGCAGTGAGCGTAGTCTCCAGCTGTCATGCTCTTCTGCTTTGTGATAGTGCTGTGGAGTGGATGACAATCATTGTCCAAAATGTTGATCAATTTGTTCAGGGTCCTTTTGTCTAATATTGAAGTGATGCACTCCAATTCAGCTTCCACAACAGAGGCAGCTTTCCAGCATGTCCAGACGCCCAGCATCCCTCTTCTTAGTGCTTCCTCTCCAGCATACCATAGAAGAGGACGCTGGCAACAACAGACTGGTAAAACATCCAGAGGAGCTTGCTGCAGATATTGAAAGACCGCAGCCTCCTCAGTAGCCTGCTCTGCCCTTATTTGTAGTGCTTCAGTGTTGGCTGACCAGTCCAGTTTATTGTCCAGATGTATCCCCAGATACTTGTAAGTGTTTACCACCTCCACATTGACCCCCTCAACGGAGACTGGCAGCAGAGCGGGCTTAGACCTACAGAAATCCACTACCATCTCCTTGGTCTTAGCAATGTTGAGTTGTAGGTGAGTTTGCACCATTGCACAAGTCCTCCATGAGGTTCCTGTACTCCTCCTTCTATCAATTTGAGGATGTTGGAGCAACCTACAAAATATACAACCCTGTTTCCAAAAAAGTTGTGACATTGAGTAAAATGTTAAATAAAATCATAATGCGATGATTTGCAAAACATGTATATACTTGAGAATATAGCAAAGACAACAGATGTAGTCTTGGGTCTTCTTAATCGGTTTTCCGTTGATGCACCAAATGTGACATTTTTGGACTGCAGGCATTCCACAGGTCTAATGCACCTGCTAGATGGTGGCTTTTGAATGGTGCACAAGTTGGATGGTCCCTCTCCTTATTAGCCCAGAGGGTGCAGAGTCCGTCCAATTTCGAAGGATCATGTCTGGATCATGTCGGTTTCTTTTTTGCATGGTTAACTAGTCAGTTCTGAAATGTTCCTCCATACATTTTCTTTAGCATGACACACAAGCCTTTTACTGCCCTTGTCCCAAAACATGTTGCCATCAAATTCAAAATAGGTGTATTTTTCATGAAACAGTACAATTTGTCAGTTTCAACATGTGTTCTTTTTCAATTTATATAAGATTATCCCTTTCTGTTTCTATTTACATTTTACACAAGGTTACAATTTTGGAACCATTGTTGCAAAAAAGGTCTGTGTACTTTTGCGTTCATTATTCTATTTGGGTAGGGAAATGGAAAATGTAAAAACAAGTGGTATATGTCTTTTTGAAGTTCTATAGTCGCTATAAGTGAAAATGATGTCGTATTATTATGACCTAGGAAAAAAAACTTCTTAATGTTAATGTAAATTGTGCAAAGTAAAAATATGCAGCTGGGTTTGGACGCTATCACTAAGACATTATTTGAAACATTCGGTGCATTTGTAGACAGGAGCTATGGTTAGTCATATATCCAGGTTCAGCACTCTCTATTGCAAATTTGCATGAAAGGTGTGCTATATAAATAAAATTGATGTCTGAAAGATTCCAGAGATTATATTTATTGATGTCTGAAAGTTTATTGCCATTCTTGATAACAATGCATCCTTACCAAATGTCTTATACTTTATAACAATGCATCATTACCAAATGTCTTAAAACCATTGCAAAAAAGTATAAGACATAAAGAAGATATAAAGGTGGCTAAGAAAGGTCCGAATGCTCTTGCCTGCCAGATGGCAGAAAAGACTAGCTGGGATGACAGGTCTGCCCTGTCTTCCTCATGCAGCACTGGTTGTGGAGGTCCTGCATGGCTGGTCAGGTCCTTGTGATGCTGATCTAACCACCCTCTGCAGAGATTTGTGGTTGTGAGCGATGCAGTTACCATGCGGTTGTGAGTACTGTCAGTACAAAATCTCATTAGTCGTCAGAGAAAGAGGAGCCGAGGAGCAGTCTCGCTGCCCGATCACCTGTGATCCTGCTCAGATCCTCATTGATGTTGATCCCTTGGAATCTGAGGCAGCTGACCCTCTCCAGAATTTCTGACTTTAATCTCAGAAATTATTTCTGACTTTGTTTCTCGCAAATTTGTGACTTTAATCTCAAAAATTCTGAAATTTTTTCTCGGAATTTTCAAAAATATTTTCATGTGGCCCTAATACTCTTCTGTAAGGTGGCAATCTTTCACCCAGACTGAAATATCCTTAATGCATGCACAAATCAGATGAGAAACGGTAATCCAGGTGGGAAAAACAGGGAAAGCTGTCCGCATAGCAGCGAATGGTCTCACTCAAGGAAGTGGTGTAAATAGAGAAAAGTAGGAGCCCTAATACTGATCCCTGAGGCATACCTGTGGTGAGGTCATGAGACTTTGATACCTGTCCCCAAGACACACTGAAAGAACGCCCTTTAAGGTAGGATTTAAACCAATTGAGCTTTCCCAGAAATGCCCAGTTCAGATATAGGCTAAATGTCATGTCATGGTTTACAGTAGGCCTATCAAAATGAATAAAATAGGCCTAGAATAGACCTAGAATAAAATAAAATCAATTGCATTTGTTATCTATGAGTATAACACTCAGGCCAATTAAAATCCCAAATGGAAGTGACAGACCTTGAGATGAGCCAATGTCTTACTTCACAGCAAGCAGAACGTCCCTGTTCACAAATGGAGTGGTAGACGGCGGGGTGAGAGGCGGGTCGTAATCAGGAGAAGCGCAAGAGTTTGCCACAGCAAACGCGTCCAGTGCCCGTTGATTGTGCAGTCACGAGCTACGTCCGGGAATACGGACCCTAAGATCTGACACCCTAGGTTCTTGAAGACCACGCACAGAATACATTCTATCCGTGAACCTTTCTTTTTACTGTCTAGCTGTTGTCGTTAAAGAGCATTACTTGATTGTACGATCACGGTCCTGTGGGTGATGTACTCCAACATTTGACATTGCTAGCTAGCTAGCTAGCTAGCTGTTTAGCTAGCTTGCCTTGCGTGACTCATGTTCAGTGATCTAGACTGATAGGTTGTTATTTTGACATTTTTTTTCTACCTTGTGAAATTGCGTGTAATAGAGGAATAATCTATCTACTGTGACATTTCGCTCCCGTCTTATATCAGACTGTGATATACTCAGATGCGGGTTTGTTGACGTTTATCCGGTGAAACGCAAATAGGTTGCTAACGTTGGGTTTGAATGAATTAGCCAACGGAAACAGCAGCTAGCTACCGTCGCAGCTAATGATACACTAAACCGATAGTTAGCTAGCCACCTCAGCAGGCTGTGCTGCATCCACAGAATACGTTCCCTTGAGCTAGCTAATCTAGCTTGCTAGTGTTAACCTTTTACGAGTTAGTTAGCTAGCTAGAGTGTTGGCTAACGTTGCACGTCCAAAACGATAATTCATATAGGTTAGGTTTCAAGCTAACATAAGCTTGAAGTCAACGAGCTAAAAAACACACGAAACCATCACTACAATTTACATTTTGTCTGCGCTTGAAATCGGAGGGAACCGAAAATGCCGGCTGTGTCGAAGGGAGATGGAATGCGGGGATTAGCGGTGTTCATTTCGGACATCAGGAATTGTAAGTACCCTGTTCTGGTATTGAACCCTATGTTGGCCTTCTCACTTAACAGTTAATGTTTGCCGCGACATATTTTCTTTTCATTGTTAAATTACAACGGTATCTACATTTTCTTGGAGTTGTCTGAGTGAACAATTATATGAAAATGCTGGGGAATTTGTATAGTTGGTGGGGAGGTCATTTACGCGGTCGTGAAAGAAGCTCTGAATTCCCGTTGCATCTCTTGATGCTGACAGAGGGCCGCTAGTGCAACTAACGTTAACGTTGCCGCTAGCGTCACACGGATGGCGATTGTGGAACGTTAGCAAGAATCGTTCTTGCACCGTAGCACGTTAGGCCGCTACGGAAGACTGTTTCTATTTTTACAAATTAGCAACAATTAATCCGTCAGATGTTACCACTGTTCACGCCAACAGGCAGTTAGCATAGGTGTTGATATCTCTCCTCGCCAAAAGGAGTGCATTCGACTGTTTTCGCGATAATCCATTTATCAGGCGTTTGACCTGGGCTGCTCTGAGCTGGAGGGTCATGTTAAGATGTTGCCTTGCTGTGTGTCCGCATTATTTGGTGATAATGCATAGTGGCTAAAGTCATTGCCCTCTGATGAGTTTCTTTGACCATTGCTTTGTGAACAAGTGCTAGTGCGCGTTCAAATGAGGTTGTAATGAGAGTATTGCACAATTATTGGCATTGCGTTTCCAAGTACATTAGTTGATATTTACTCATGAAGAACGGGTAATACTTCCTTGGTTTTAATGTAACCATGTTGAGATACAGGCACAATGGCATTTCATTACATAGAATGCCAGCACTTACTTTTCCTGTGAATATTGCAAGGGACATTTATTCTGAAGACATCATTGGACACAAAAAACGCATGTGAGCCAGGCCCATTGAGTGGCATGGGCAGCATCACAAAGATAAGTCCCTCTGAAGTGTCTGTGAGGTTAAGCTTTGAAGCTCTGGTATGCTCAAGGTCAAGGATGGTTC
Source organism: Alosa pseudoharengus (assembly GCF_046254945.1). Taxonomy (NCBI): domain Eukaryota; kingdom Metazoa; phylum Chordata; class Actinopteri; order Clupeiformes; family Clupeidae; genus Alosa; species Alosa pseudoharengus. The sequence continues at coordinate 20,046,121 of NW_027468774.1, read as the reverse complement.
TATAGGATGTCAGTAAAGTTTGTGAAAGTAGATAACAGGGTGAATCCATGAGGAGGAGGAGGGAAGTACAGAGAAGAAATGACAATGTCAGGTGATGAAATAGTAATAAGTGATGGAAACATGTTAAACTTGCTTACCAGAAGTAGAACATGTTTTGTTCCACAGAACAGATTGTATTTGCAATGCAACATAAACAGGTGCATAGGAATAATGGTGTTTACCTCTGGAATAGGATACCATAGCCTACTATACGAATGCGATACATACGCCTATATGCGTATCATTAAACACACATTCTGATCTGCCCAAACACCCTGTGCTAGCTGACAGCCTGCCTCTGTCACGTTTCTGACTACAAATCATCACCACACCTAGATTGACTGCAGGGATAGTGGTTCTTGCTTGACTGGCAGCTGATGAGCTCCCAGTATTTGTCATTTATGTATCAAATTATAAAATCCTCCACTGGGAATGTCTGGGTCATTGGGCTATAATATTAAATAAACACTTGCACCAGGTCTATAGAAAGTACTAGCATAGTGCCTGGTATCAAAAAATAAAAATGCCTAGTCATCATTCTCCTAAATCCCTTTGTTCCAAGTTCTTCTGTGTTCTAGATTTCGGTTCACTCCTAAACCCCATACAAAATTCACTGTCTCAGAGCACTTTTATATGGCCCTGTGGGTTTCACAAAGACCCATAAGGATCGAGGGATCCTGAAGTGTGGTTTGAACGGGACCCAGTGCATCCGGTCTGCTTTCAGTATGAACTCTGACGAGTGTTGCTCTACAGTGTGGGTGTGTGACTGTTTTCTTAATGCTGTGATATTTACTTAAAGTGTCCAATCTGACAACATGCACAAGTGAGAACACTGAAATCCTGAAGCAATATGCGTTTTTCGGGGTGTCGGATGCATGAAATCATGCATGTGTAGTTTTTGCAAGACGACATGCTGTCGTCTTGTCAGATTCAAATAATGACGTGTGTCTGTATCTTGTCTTATTGCCAGGCACTGATACTCATTTCCTAACAGAGTAGTGGCTAATGGTTGGTTTAATCTGACAGATGATGAGCATAGCTGGCTGCCATTGTTGCTTTAAGTATGGGCTGCGCTTACATGACTGTGAAGGAGAAAAACATGAAATAAATCTAAATTTTGTCTGTTAAGAGTTTTTGTTTTACATTGCTGTAAGCAGGTGGCTACACCAAAGTGACTTGCTTTTCAGCGCTCTGTCACTGTAGACCGACGGTTTTTAAAAAGGTTTGCCATCAAACAGCATGTACTTTGTTGCCATGCGAACACCCTGTTGTGGCCCATCTGGTTTGTGTTGCTAGTGTTGTCTCAGCTCCAGCAGAGCTACTGGCACTGCTTCACGCTGGCAGTGGCCAGGTTCGGGGTTCAGTCCCACAGAAGTACAATCACCAAGACAGAGTAGGCCTAGACCAATGCAGAACTTGAAATGGCCTACATTGGCTGCACCAACTGTGGTCAATGGAATTGATGATGTAGTAACAAATTCTTGGTATTCTAATTACCCTCTGTCTTACCACTACCCCCCCTTCAGGTAAGAGCAAAGAAGCTGAGATCAAGCGTATCAACAAGGAGCTGGCCAACATCCGCTCCAAGTTCAAGGGTGACAAAGCTTTGGATGGCTACAGCAAGAAGAAGTATGTCTGCAAGCTGCTCTTCATCTTTCTGCTGGGCCATGACATTGATTTTGGACACATGGAGGCGGTCAACCTGCTCAGCTCCAACAAGTACACTGAAAAACAGATTGTAAGTGAAGATTTATGATTTTGTGTGTGTGTGTGTTTTGTATGTGTTCATCATGTCAGAGTTGTTTTTTGTTGCTTTTTGCCATATTGTGTGTTTTTCATGTTGGGCTTGTATTGATCAATGCCAGTCAGTGGTCACTCTGTAGTCTGTAATGGGGGAGCAGAGGGTAAATCAGGCGCTTGAACTCTATTGAGCTGTGTGTCTGTCTCTGGCTGTCACATATGTCATGGAAGGCAGGGAATGGCTCTACCTGCTTCCTGAGCCAGATTTTCAGAAACCTTTTGTGACTGCTGCCACAAGCCTATGAACCTCCATCCTATTTACCTCCACCCATGTGACAGTTGTCTCGCTCTCTCTTGCTCCTAGTGTCAACATGTCATGTTTAGGGACAAAAGATCAATGAACTCATGAGTCGGGCGTTTCAGGGTAGCCAGCCAGAGTCTGGATTGATAGGGGGAGGGCAGCCCTAGGCACATGCCTCATATAGTAACCTCTATGCTGTAAAGTTTTATTGCCTGAAAACACCCATTAACAGAATGCACTCACTTGGTCAGGTGATTTCACTATGTGACGTTAGGTTCCGTTTCCGACATTAGGTTCAGTTTTGCTTCAGAGTTTGTTCAGCTATGGCAGGTGAATATGAAAGGCCACAGTAATATCAAAGCCTGAACCAACTTACTTTAGTGCAGGACTGAGTGTTTGAGCTTGTGCTGTGAATTTATGTCTTTGAGATAATGGAGCAGGAATTATGTCACAGCCCCTAGAACTGCCAGAATTAATTGATGGAATAAATGCCATTTTTATCATGCATTTAATTTTTTAAAGAAGTTGAAATGTTGACTATCAATATATTGAAACAATGGTCTCAACTACTAATACGGCACCTAATCCGTAACACACATTGAAATGTGTGAACAGTGTTCGGCATTGCAGTAGAGGTGGTTCACTAGTGGAGATGGCAGGTGTGGTATCATTGAGGATGACTCATGAGTTTCGGGGGGGGGGGGGGGTGTGTGCCAAGATTGGAATATCCTAGGCATCTAAAATGCTTCGGCATCTAGCCCACTAACTAAGTGAATTATAGGCAGGACGCTGGCGGTTGACTCCGATGCGCACGCTGCTTCAAAATGAAATCTCAGCCCTGAGAAGGTGATGTCATATCCATCTGGGAGTGATATTCTAGCCTTGGGCCTCCGCATCAGTGCTGAGCACAGAGAGTGAGTGAAGGAGGCGGGGGTCGAGACCGGGCTGTCATCTAGCAAGACGCACTCCTCCCGCTTTAGCCTGACTCATTGTTTCAGCTCGGCTTCCTCTAAAAATCAGCCCAAATGCAGAGACCCTACCCATAACACAATAATAGCATTGTCCGCGTGTCCAAATAAACCGCCCCGCGCTGCAGATGTTAAAGCGTGATTTTGCCAAGAGGCCACAGAGTGGAGAGACGATAGTCTGCGAAAAGCCTTGACCCGTTGCATGCAACACAATGGAGGCTTGAGATCGGAGATGAAGGCCGCGGGGCTTGTATCCCATGTCTCACTGGGGTGCTGTGGAGCAGTGTGCTCAAACACTGCACACGTTTATTCTGGACTGGACTACCTGTGTCCCACTAGAATTTCCAGTCAGGGAATTAGATTTGGCCCCTGGGACTTGGGTGTGTGTGTGTACTGTGCAGTATCAGTGGTCTTCAGGGATGGAAATCCTCTTAAGATCTAAAAGATGCTAACAGTGGCAAATTTGCATCTTATGTCCTTTAAAATGACAAAGAACTTCCCTACACTGTTTTACATTGTACAGTTTCATGATGTGATGATGAGTTGTATTTATATTTCTAAAGGCTATATTTTTGATTTGCTGCATTTTTGGGTCACATTTTCTTGAAGTGTGTGTGTGTGTGTGTGTGTGTACACGTTTTGGAAGAACAGCATTTGGCCAGTGTGATTAGTCTCAAAAAAAGGCCTGCAGAGATGGAGGCACTATTCAGGGAGTATAAAGGCGGCAGATGACACAGGGAGGGACAGAGAGAGAACGAGAGAGAGAGTTTTTGAGTCAGAGCCACTGGAGTCTGAAGAAGGTTGCAGCAAAAAGAAAGAGGAAAGGTTTTGAGGAAGGTAAGTGGGCAGACAGTGCAGGGGAATATGCAAGGGAGGCCAGTCTGAAATAGCCAGACACAGACAGACACACACACACACTGGCAGAGCTGTAACCCTGAGCACAGAGCTCCCTGTCCTTATTGAACTCCACGCTCTTAATGGAGTTCTGCTGACTGCAGAGCTGCTGCTGTTGCACCCACTCCCTGTGCTCTTACTCTTCCTTACACACATGCACACACATGCACACTGGGCTACAAAGCAATGTTCAAGGCTAATGCGCTACTTTAGTCTCCTCAACTCGGTTTCATTCAGAGGCATGGCAAATGTGTGTCCTGTTTTCATCTGACTTCTCATGTTCCTCAACCCCTCTTTTCTCTGTCTCTGCCTCTCTCTCTCTCTCTCTCTCTCTCTCTCTCTCTCTCTCTCTCAGGGTTATCTGTTCATCTCTGTTTTGGTGAACAGCAACAGTGAGCTGATCCGGCTGATCAACAACGCCATTAAGAATGACCTGTCCAGCAGGAACCCCACCTTCATGTGTCTGGCCCTGCACTGCATCGCCAATGTGGGCAGCCGTGAGATGGCCGAGGCCTTCGCCGGAGAGATCCCACGCATCTTAGTGGCAGGGTGAGATTCGACTTGCAGTGGTCAGACATTAGTGACTGATTTTATGTGATTTTATAGTGACTGATGTAAATATTCTGAAATATAATTGCAATTTGCACATAATTGCAAAAGCATGACTGTGACTGTACAGTGTAATTAGGGTATCATATTTTTCTTTTGATACGTTCTATAAAAGTTACATGATTTTCTGTTTGGATGTAATGTTGTGCTGATGGCATCACCTGAAGCCTGAAATTGCATCCCACTGGGTGTGCTTTCCTTCCTCCTGTCCCCATCTTGAGAAATCATTAATTTGCTTCGTAGGCCTGCAGCACACCAGTAATACGTGTGTGTGTGCGCTCCGTTAATAATGTTTATTGTTGCTCAGTTCTTATAAGCAATCACAAGTATTTGTGTTGCTGTGGTGTCCTCTCTAGCCCAGAAATGCAGTGTTATTGCTGCACAAGCTGAAATCAAGTTAATCGTCAAGTTAATGTCAACAGCAAATCTTTATTAACCTTTAGAAAAGTATAAAAACAAAAGCACAATTTTTAGTGTCTATAAGCAGAATATCTAAGATGGATCTACTCCAGTGTTAACAAAAATGAATTGGGCTGGTCATGTGACCGAAGAACATTTAGCTTGCAGTGGAGATAGGGAAGGAAGTGATAGTCACACAGCTCAGCACTTGGGAGAGTAACAAAAGTGAGTGTTTGTGGACTAAAATTGCACACTCAGAATTCCTGGTTGGAGGACTGGAATCAGTGTGTGAAAGCTTTAGGTAGCACCGAGCAGTGATTACATGGGCTGTGTGTCCAGATAGCACTATGTTTTCAGGAATGACCAACGCCAGTGTGTCTGTCAATGCCACTGTTAAAACTGGAGAGAATAATAGGATTTGTGTATACAATGCATTGGTAACAACTAGGGGTGTAAAGATTAACCGATACGTATCGGTATCCGTTTTTAACATGTAAGATACGGCTACATCGATACGTGAAGCCCCGTATCGGAAAAAAACTGAAATGAACCGGTTGTTATATCGATTTACTTGTTATGAATCGGTGCACAACCTTTTCTGCTCGCTCAGACTCATTTACGTTCCAAGCAGCGCATTCATCCCACTTCCGGTTTTGAAACTATACGTGGCACGGAATTGTGGGTAATGCAGTTCATTTTTGGTTACATTCATTGCCCAAAGTTGTCAAATGACCTCATTACCCATACATCTATTGCAATTTAACCATGTGACAACTTGCACTCGGTCGGCTTTTGTTTTTCGAAATCCAGCGCGAAATTAAGCACTTATAGCATTCCTAAACAGCAACGATAGTCTGTAGAGTAGCCTTACCTTTGATGAAGGGATTTCCTTAATGTTAAATAATAATTTGGCCCTTGCTGCTAAAACGATGCATAAATTATTAGCCAATGATTTTGTTCATATTCACTCAGACTTGTGGCATTTTAGGTTTCTGCATTAGGTCTACTGTTGGAACAAAATAAGCCCAGAGAGTTCATTGATTTGTAGGCCTATTTTATTCTTGTAGGGTAGGCTTAGCCTCGTGAGACCATCCTGATCTCGCGAGCTTCAGGGTTTTTACTCGCAGATCAGTCTGGATACTTTCCGTTAAAGAAAATTTGGAGCAGTTCACCAAACGAACGTCCAATCAGCGTTGGCTTTGAGGCGGGTTGAGGTGTGACGCAACGAACAACATGACTGCATCCACAGAGAAGTTTTATTCAAATTAGAAAGTATTCCTGGGTAAACTGTGAAGCTATGAGTCTCAGCCATGCAGCTGGGAGGAATGAACGACACAGACATCCTCCACGGCTGATTCCAGTTCATAATGGAGGAATATACTTTCTTCAGAAGTGTAGGGCCTACCGTGAAAACTTGATGGGAATTGTCGTTGATTAGGTTCATAAATGGTAAGTTAAAACATCTTAACGTTTGTCACGTTACCTAACTTAATTGTATGTTAAACGGCATTAGAAGAATACTTTGTTCATCTAATTGGTTGATTTGGCCCGTCGATAACCAACAAAGGTGGTGATAGACAGATGGTTTATCCAATCAGCTAACCAGTATGTCCGCCCCTTCCCAAAAGTTCTTCAATGAAAAGTTCCTGGCGGAGTCAGGTTAGGGTAGGCTAGGCCTATATGAGAAAAGGCCAAGAGTGTCTTAAGCACTGTTTTATTTTATTTCGGTATTGTCTTACCTCAACAAGGCTACAGCTCCATGAAAACAATCAGATATAACTCTATAAAACTCTTTAAAGTCTATAAAAATGTATTTTTATGTTGTATTTGGCTGCTGTGCTTGACTGAAATGTAGACTATTCTTTTTTCATTTCAATACAGTATATGAAACAAACCTCAGTTTAGATAATCATATTCACACATTTTGTTGCCTAATTGACAACCATGACCATGATAATTGATAATATAAAATGAATGTGCACCTTGAGCAAATTATAAAAAATCTTTCAGAATGCTTTCCATTCTTGAACTGCATCGAATTGCATCGAATCGCATCGCATCGAATCGTACTGAATCGTTTTTTATAAACGTATATTTTCTTGTATCGAATCGTGCCCATGTATCTAGATGCGAATCGTATCGTCTTTTACATGAGAGATTCACACCCCTAGTAACAACCAGTTTGTGATGTTGGGTGTGGCTACACTGATATTTTTCTAGTGATACACTGTGGGTAGTGTGAACTACATTCCTAATAAGATGTGTGTGTGTGTTGTGGATAGTCTGAACTACAGTCCTAATAAGGTGTGTGTGTGTGTGTGTGTGTGTGTGTGTGTGTGTGTGTGTGTGTGTGTGTGTGTGTGTGTGTGTGTGTGTGTGTGTGTGTGTGTGTGTGGCAGGGACACCATGGACAGTGTGAAGCAGTCGGCAGCCCTGTGTCTGCTGCGCCTCTACAAGACGTGCCCGGACCTCGTGCTCATGGGTGAATGGACATCCAGAGTTGTACATCTGCTCAATGACCAACACATGGTGAGAGACACACAGAGAGAGAGAGACACACAGAGAGAGAGAGACACACACACACAAAGAGAGACACACACACACAGAGAGAGACACACAGAGAGAGAGAGAGACACACACACAGAGAGAGAGAGAGAGAGACACACAGAGAGAGAGATAGAGAGACACACAGAGAGAGAGAGAGAGAGAGAGACACACACAAAGAGAGAGAGACACACACACACAAACACACACAGAGAGAGAGAGAGAGACAGAGAGAGAGAGAGAGACACACAGAGAGAGAGAGAGAGAGAGAGACACCGAGAGAGAGAGAGAGACACACAGAGAGAGAGACACAGAGAGAGAGAGAGAGACACACACACAAGCAGAGAGAGAGACACACAAGCAGAGAGACACACACAAGCAGAGAGAGAGACACACACACACAGAGAGACACACACACACATAGAGAGACACACACATAGAGACACACACACAGAAACTCGGAGACACAGAGACTCAGACACAGAGACAAGACAGACACACAGGTTATGCATATGAGGCCCAGCTCCTGTCTTGTTATGTCTATGGCAGTATACGTTGTCTAGAGTAGACCACCTGTTGCAATATACTTAATGTATGCCACTGAAATTTGCCACTGATAGACCAAAGAAGGGTGCTTGATGTATAGAGCTAGCCCTGCCACAGCTGATCTTGGTAGATGGAAATTACTGTCCAAGTTGATTGCACCAAATTGCAGTCCTCTTTCCTGTTCACAACAGCATAAATGGTGACCTTTGCCCACTTCCTCACACATGATTTTGCATCCTATTTTTTCTCTCATAAAACCTTCTCTCTCCCAAAACAACAGAGGGCACTTTTTTCATCTTTGGATATCATTAGCCTTTTTGCTTTACATTACATGGGGAATTTCTGAATAAGGGTCACCTATTGTTATGTCATCATGTCAATTTCAATTCAATTTTCAAATTTCAATTCAATTCAATTAATCATATTATTATATTATATTGATTCTCATGTTGGATTTCATATAATCATATTACTGGTATATAGATATTGAATATATCTCAGAGTTATTTCTGTGTTTTTTTTCCCTTCAGTATATTTGTGACTATTCTCTCTCTCTCTCTCTCTCTCTCTCGCTACCTGTAGGGTGTGGTAACTGCTGCCATCTCCCTCATCACCTGCCTCAGTCAGAAGAATCCAGATGAGTTTAAGACCTGTGTATCCCTGGCTGTATCACGTCTCAGCAGGGTGAGTGTGGGGTGTTTGAGTGTGCCTACTTGATCTCAGTGCTTATGTATGTGTGGAAACGTGTCACTTGTTTGGTCATGATGTGTCTGTGTGTTTAATTTTTCTCAAATTGATGAGTTTCCTCCTCTCCCTCTCATCCATATCCAGATTGTGTCATCAGCTTCCACTGACCTGCAGGACTACACCTATTACTTTGTGCCGGCACCCTGGCTCTCCTGCAAGCTGCTGCGGCTGCTGCAGTGCTACCCCCCGCCAGAGGATGGCGCCGTAAAAGGCCGGCTGGTGGAGTGCCTAGAGACCATTCTGAACAAAGCCCAGGAGCCGCCCAAGTCCAAGAAGGTCCAGCATTCCAACGCCAAAAACGCCATTCTCTTTGAGGCCATTGCGCTTATTATCCACTATGACAGGTAACTGAGCATCCCGCTCCACCACCACCATACTAGTCCGGTCTCCAGCCTATTCAGCTAGGGCTGTTCCAATTTTGACCGATTGTCCCAATTGTTAATTTTTTTTTGATTATTATTTCGACTAATTTAATTAATTATTTTAAAATTAAATTAATCTAAATGTATTCATTTATTGGTTACATTACTTGGTTAATATAACAGTTTACCCAATGTAATCTCTGTTCTCATATATGCTAGCTAGTGAATGAAGTTAAACTTTATTTTGTTTAATGTGCTTGTTGAACGATGCAGGCAAGCTTGTGTGCAAGTGTGATTTACTAACATAGTGTCATTCCTGAGGATTTGGGTTCACACATAACGTCTTTTCCTAATGAAAACCACTGTATATTGGGTAAATGATGCAAACTAACAAACTTCAGAACCTTCCCATTTAAATCCAGAACTGAATATTGGTGATGGTTTCCATGTCAGGTCTTGCCTCTTGTCTTGTTGATAGACAGTAAAGGTGTTGCTGCTCTGGCTCTAGTCGGCACTTCTTTACTGGCTGCAGTGTGTGGTTTAGATTCTGTTTTTCACAGCGAAGACACCTGTTGTCTAGGAAACATGTTGTAAGTCACCCAGTGGACAGTACATGCAGAGAGGCATGTGTTTTCTCTCTAGTTTGTAGGTCAAAACTGACAAAGTTGCTAAATTTGAAACACAAATTTCAACTCACCAACGCAAATTATTCATGTCGACGAATGTACGTTATTGATAACGTTGACGTGTCGTCCCAGCCCCTATCCTCAACCATTCATAATGTCTCCAGATACTCTGCCTCTGTCAGCGCCCTCTACCTTCTTATTGGCCCTAGCTTTGCCATCTGTTTGTCTGTCTTACTTTGCAATATCTCTAAAGTCTCTTTTGTTCCTCTAATACCTGGCTGTGACATTCTCTCCGTTTATTTGTAATCCTCTCCCTTGTCCCCTCCCAGTGAGCCCAATCTGCTGGTGCGCGCCTGTAACCAGCTGGGCCAGTTCCTGCAGCACAGAGAGACCAACCTGCGCTACCTGGCCCTGGAGAGCATGTGCACGCTGGCCAGCTCCGAGTTCTCCCACGAGGCCGTCAAAACACACATCGAGACAGTCATCAACGCACTCAAGGTACACACACTTGGCCGTACCCTCGCGAGGAATGCACATCAGGGATGATTGTTGTTAGAGTTTGTACAAATGAATGCCTACCCTACTATGTCATTAACACAGGAGGTGCATGATATACAGTAGCTTACCAATATAAATGCCATCTGTCAGAATCATTATGTTTTCTTTTGAGTGAGGGTTCAGTGTTGGGTCCAAAATGAAAGTAATTAATCAGCTTGGTTGGTGTTAGTGTGTAATTAGCAATTGATTGGCATCCTCATTGTGCACCCATACACTCACAAGTCAATAATGACAGAGGGACACATAGTGTGGGAGGCCATGTGTTGTTTGCGTAACAGTGTATTTACTCATACAAACATAAACTTACTAGCCTGACGAGCCAGACCCACATTAAAATGTAGGGTCTGGGCACTCACCGTTCGCAGTGCTCAGTCCGAGGGGCGGGATAATCAGTTGTCTTTCAAATTCCCTCTGCACGCAATAGGACAGCGGCAGCGCTATAAGTCCCATGCGTTTCCCACCAGCGGAGCTAGTTGGCTAGTTCAAACGTTTGCCAACTTAATAAAAGCTTAACTCGTGTCACACTGTTCGCCAACAGCAACATCCATCTTATTTGTTTTCAAGTAGCAGGGAATTCAAGCCAAACCGGTGCAACTCTGCCATCAATCATTATGTTAAGCCCACCTAACGACTCTATACACGATTTCATTGGCCTGATTGAGTTTCTATTTCTGGAGCTCACAAGCCAACGGAGAGTTGCTAGACTAGCCCTGGCAGCAAATGTAATTTGCTGCCGCTAGGGGCGCATCTAGATTTCTAGGCTATAAACTTACATATATGAGAACACATTTCTATAGATAAATCTCAGACATATGCATGATGTACTTGATGTATGAGTTGTACTTCCTGTACAATGATGACTTATCCCTTCAGCTACTACCAATGCCTTTCAGTGAAACGTGTATCAGTCAAATTATATTAGTCATATTGTTTTTCAAACAATGTTTCACTACTGGTTAGTAAGGCTTACATTGCTGTAGTAATTGTTGGGAGACCTGCCTGTTCATGAATTTTCTGTGTGTGTCCTCAGACTGAGAGAGATGTGAGTGTGCGCCAGAGGGCTGCTGACCTCCTCTACGCCATGTGTGACCGTAGCAACGCCAAACAGATTGTTGCCGAGATGCTGAGTTACCTGGAGACAGCCGACTATTCCATCCGAGAGGAAATGGTACGCCTGCCTGTCTCTGTCTGTCTGTCATAGATGGTATGATGGAACAAAGTACAGGTTTTCCTGAAATTGTTTTCTTGACCACCCCCTGTTTAAATGGGTTCCCAACCACCCTCTTATCAGTGATTGCAATATGTTTGCACTGGCTTGATAATGGTTTCCCACATTGAAGTATACATAAGATAATTATGGTTATGTGTGGACAGTTATGTATTTTAGGAGGGGCTTTATCGAACACAACTTATAAAACATAATTTATAAAGGTAGAATATTAAAAATGTTATTATAATCAGTATAATCAGACTAAATGCCTAAAGTAGATGTTATTGTTATTATAATCAGTATAATCAGACTAATGACTAAAGTAGATGTAATTGATTATACATGGTGATCTATGTTTAGGTTTTATATATTTGTGAAATGCATATGATGTGCAATGCATTGATCATGGGCTGTTTCGGTGTGCTGGCAGGTGCTGAAGGTGGCCATTCTGGCTGAGAAGTACGCTGTGGACTACTCCTGGTATGTGGACACCATCCTCAACTTGATCCGCATCGCGGGAGATTACGTCAGTGAGGAGGTCTGGTACCGTGTCATTCAGATCGTCATCAACCGGGATGACGTGCAGGGCTATGCTGCCAAGACTGTGTTTGAGGTACTGAAACCATTCTGATGTGTGCTTTTGTGTAGATACCAGGTCACAGCAATCATATTACACTTAATTACCAAGATCCAAGTCTGTCTAGAACAGTGCTTGAACATAGGAAAATTCTTTGCACCAGTTAGTTAAAGTTCACTATTTCACTGTTCTCCATCCAGTTGTACAGATCTTTTTAATTGTGTTGACTCGGTATTGACTCAGTGGTCCATCATACTTTATCACTATTTTCGTGCAGAGTTGAATGGCACTCATGCTCAATCTCGGGACATTTGTGAGTCTAGGCTTGTCTAGTGTTGGAAATTGTGTTATGAAACAGAACTGTCAACTGTCAGTTGCATGTCATGACTGTGGAATGATTGTACCCTAAGTGTTGCCCTCTCTTTGGCCACATGCCCTATGACCTCCCGTGACCAATATTTGGTGCTCCTCAGGCCCTCCAGGCCCCAGCCTGCCACGAGAACATGGTGAAGGTCGGAGGTTACATCCTAGGAGAGTTCGGTAACCTCATCGCTGGTGACCCGCGGTCCAGGTCAGAAAATATCTTCAAGCTAAAGCTGCATTTACAGTCATGTAACACAGACATTCTGAACTCTCTTTTGTAAAACACTGGTCAGTTTGAAATGTTGGCACCAGATATAAACATATTTATCCCATCTATTTAAAAATGTTTATCCCATCTATTTAACCCATCTAAGGACGTGTCAAATGCTGTCTTCTAATTTTCAGAGTATTGTTTCATTTTTAAAACACCTCCGTCATTGTTACTGACACCTAAGTGATGGCTAGATTAGTAACCTCCTGTGACATGCCACTGTATACATGCCAGTTCCCAGATGAACTCTTATGTTTCCCCCAACTTCAACCCTGTCCTGCAGCCCCCTGGTGCAGTTCAACCTGCTGCACTCCAAGTTCCACCTGTGCTCGGTCCCCACGCGGGCACTGCTGCTCTCGGCTTACATCAAGTTCATCAACCTGTTCCCCGAGACCAAAAGCACCATCCAGGAGGTGCTGCGCTGCGACAGCCAGATCCGCAACAGCGACGTGGAACTGCAGCAGCGCGCAGTCGAGTACCTCAAGCTCTCCTCCATCGCCAGCACTGACGTCCTGGTGAGAATACACACACACACACACGCATACCCAAACACGTCTACCCATACCCAAACACGTATGCAAATACACGGGCATGGGTTAGGTGTGATGAAAACATGCAGCTGCTATATGGCTTCATTCCTCTTCAGATCTTAGCACAGATATCTGCTGATGAGTAACCACTAGCCGTACATAAACTGGCTGGTGGTGACTTGGTTGAATACGTCTGACATGATGGCCTCAAATAAATAGACTGTTCTTAGTGTTTTTCCCCTATTTAGGGGTCCAAGCAGTAAATACCCTGACATGACACAGGGGAGCGCTACTAAAAGCACATTTACATTTTGGGTCATACCTCAGGAATTTTTGAACAATGTTTTTTATTCAGATTTCTTGGAAGCTCCTGAATCCAGCAGCTACGCCCATTTCTACATCTAGTCAAACAAGTCTAAGGCCATTATCTATTCAATTCTCATACGATGTGATACAGATCTACAGACCATGCCAACAAAATTGGTTTTCTTAGATTTTTGATTCGTCACAAAGTTGCATACCAATCAAATTTCAGGGCGTGGCCATAATGATTCTATTGATAATATCTTCTGATGTACAGGCCCAATCTCAAACTACCATGGTAAAATCGTAAGCTTGTGTATTGTAAGTACACATAATAAAGGCTGATATTTCAAACCATGTTAAATGTGTTTATATGAATGACTTTAAGAGGCTCAACTTTACACTGTAACATTTTTTAAACCGATGCAGGGTTGTCTTAAAGTTGCGAGGAAAATTAAGAAGAAATGAAGGAACTTTGTCTTCAAAAAATCTCATTTGTTCTTAAGTGTTTTCTTAGGAAACATCTTAAGAAGAAAGTTAAGAACTTTATTCATGAATATCAAATCTTCCAAAATAGAAGAGCAATCAAATTTCAGCAGTCAATATATGCCAGTGATAATGGCTGATCTTCATAAAACTTCATAGGCTCATTCATAATGTCATATGGAAGTTATGTACTAGCCTGACTCCGCCTGTCTCCGTACTTCCACTCATTTACATTTCCCTACAGTACTCCGTCTGGAATAGCTCTCGTTTACTTCGTTTACTTTGGCAACTTCTCTCCGAACCAACCAGCGAACAGAGGGCGTTCCTGAGAGCGATTACGTTTAAGTTGCAAGCCTAGAAGCCTGGTATCCAGGCTAGCTATGTACCAAATATGCTCCCTAACTTTTGAAGTTGAGACACTGTGCTATCCAATAATACAATCAGTAACGTCTTGTGTGATTTATAACGGTCTGTCCATCCATTAACCTATGACAGTTAGCATAACAAACATGGCGGCGGCCATAGCCTCCTATATTTCGAGCTTCACACTCACTCCAACGTCACTTACTTGTTGTCCCATTAAGTGGACAGACTTAATGGGTTTGTCCACTTACTCATAGTCTATGTCGGGTTAATCGCCGCTTGCAGCTATATTTTCTGTTACTATGATGCTACACACACTCCAGTGTTTCGATTTGGTGTAATCTGGAACATTTTCCTATCAAATAAGACTTCACAAATATTATCAAATAGGCACTGTGCTTGCACTAACATTGTGCATGGCAAGGGGTCAGTCCAGAGTTCTGTTTGTTGGCACTTGGCAGCATTAGTTTCCTTTAGCATTCTTAAAGGTGTGTGTGTGTGTGTGTGTGTTTTAGGCCACTGTTCTGGAGGAGATGCCTCCGTTCCCTGAGAGGGAGTCGTCCATCCTGGCCAAGCTGAAGAAGAAGAAGGGGCCGGGGGCTGTGTCTGTGAATGAGCTGGAGGATGCCAAGAGAGAGGGAGGAGAGCTGAACGGAGGAGGAGAGAGGGCGGACACTTCTGCTATGGCTGCGTCCAACGCTGTAAGCCAGAGATAAGAGCACAGATGGCCACACCTATATACACACACTCCAAAACACACACGCTCAAATATACACAAACACTAATCCTTACCTGTATTTCTGTATAATACACAGGAACTACACACACATAGTGAGGGAGGCTATGCACCTAGTGATATTTCTCTGTTCATAATAGTCTGCCATCTTAGCTACTAGCAGACATAGGTTACTACCTCCCCTCATCCACCTCAGATTCCTCCCTCTGTACACAGAGAGCAGAGGGATGTGGAGATGCTTCAGTAACAATATATGGACTTATGATCACTACATTCCTCAACTCCTCTCTCTCGCTGTATTCCCTCTCCCCAGTCCACGCCCTCTCCATCTGCTGACCTGCTCGGTCTCCGCCCAGCCCCTGCGGTTGGCTCAGCTCCTCCCAGTACTGGCAGCCTATTGGTCGATGTGTTTTCAGAGGGGTCGGCTGCGCCCAGCGCAGGTGTCAATGACGACGGCTTCCTGAGGTAAACCTGCACCGCCGGTGGCCCGTCCACCAGTAACCCCTATTGTCCGGGATAGTTCTAACTCCTACTTGATTTCAGACTTTAAAGACTTTTAACTCTTTTAAGAGCTTTTAAGCTAGTCTTCTGTGCTACCTTCTCTGTGGCTGTCTGTCAAACTGCTTTCTCCGTCTCTCTCACTGTCTCTATCTCTTCTGCCTTTCAGTCAAACTTTCTTTGGTTTTCTGTGTTTTCTGTGTAAAGAAATGTCTTGTCTTCTTTATCTTGCTGTGTATGTGACTCTTTTCTTGCTTTTTTCCTTCTATCTCCTTTTCTTTCCCTCCCCTGTCAAATACCCTCTCTTGGTTTGGTGTGTGTGTGTGCGCGCGTGTGTGTGGTGTGTACATGTTTCCTGTATGTCTGTGTTGTGTGTATGTATGTACGTATGTTTGTTGGTGTGTCCTCACATTTGATTGGACGGTGGCAGAGATCTGGAACAACCCCCTGAGACCTCTGACACCCTATTGGCTGAGGGTCCTGGTGACTCCGAGTAAGGGGCCAGTGGTGGATTGCTGTGACCTTGTTTAAAGAGAAAATCCCAAACTTAATGTTATTTAGTCATACTGTTAAAAATCGTTAAGCAATTCTATAATTGCAATTCTTTTTTTATTACATACAATCTATATACACTCTGTTGGCTCGTGTTTATATATACTCTATACATATAGATGCTGTATACCACTTGAGTTGTCAGAAGGTGTTTGCATAGCCGTAATACGCATGTAGCTGTTCTGTGTTGCCACTAGCTGCACTGTCTGCATCCTGTGTTCTGTGGTGTGTGCTTAGCAGTGGTGGTGTATTATCCAGGCTTGGTTCAATGCTGGTACTAACACCTGTGCTTGTCTTTTTTTCTTCCCATTTCTTTCTCTCCATCTCTCTCTCTCTCTCTCTCTCTCTCAAACACACTCACACATATGGAAACACTCCATCTCTGGCAATGTCTTTCACTCTATTTACATCTGACTTGATTCACTTCATCAACATACCATCCCCTCTTTTTCTGGAACTCTTCTCCTCTTCCATTATCATCCCATCTTCTATCCCTCCTATCCATCTATCTTCCTATCCCTCATTCCTATTCTCCATCTCTCTCCACCCTTTCTTACACCTCTCCCCATACCTCCCACTATCTCTTTTCATCCCTTCTTTCCTTCCCGTCTATTTCTCTTCCTCTATGTTTGGCCTGCCCCTCCCCCATCAGCTCTGCTCCTCCTCCTGCTGTCTCTGAGGAACCTGCTCCCCCTCTGCCTGAAGCAGAAGAGCTACTCAACAAGTAAGCGCTTCCTCACCGCCTCCAGCTCTAGAGCTGCACATAGCATAACACACTCCAATTCTCGGGTGCAGGTGGTTTTCTGCTTGGGTGTGTGTGAGTTTCATCTTCCTGAAATATTGGCCTATACTGTGGATAAGTGTTATCTTAAATGTGGCATAGCAGGAAACTACACCATGGCACACAACTAATATCTCACCAAGGCTGGCTTCTTACCACAGTTAGCATCTCCCTGCAGAGCCAACAGAAGGGCATCACTACAAAGAGATGTGTGGTTGATGTAAACCAGAAAGGCCACAGAGGCTGTGCCCCCTGGGCATCAATGTTTGTTCACATGTTCATGTGGTGGTTGGATGCGCCCTCAGACAATTTCCATCTTTTAAAGGAATTCTCCCAGTTCTGTCCACCCAGATAGCAGACACATAACAGCTGCTGTTGGCCCGCTGACAGCAGAAGTTGGCGAGCCACTGGTTCTTTGCTCCTCCTTTTATCAGGTGGTCCACTGCTAAACTAGAACGTTTCTCCTAGGAGCTCAAGTCCTTTTCTCGTGCAATTTCAAAGGATTTTCCCAACCAGACTGAAGCCAGTGTCAGTCTCTTGAACTGTAATAGGCTACAGGAATAATGAAATTGAATTACTAAACTAAATTGTAAAGGTTAAATTAATGGATCAACAGAGTGAATGAGGGGTAATTTAATAATAGGAGGAAATGAAGAGCGAGACAGTGGTTCTCTGTCTGAATTTCTGCTCAGCTGCCAGTGGGCTTCACTAAAGATGGCACGCAAAAAGGCTGGGTCTCCTTCAGCTTTACTCTCAGTGGACACACTGGGCACATTGTGCAAGACCTCTTAAACCACTACAAAAAACTGTCAGCTGCTGCATGTAGGCTATTTTTGTTTTTTGATTTTTGTTCTGTTTCCATAAACTTACTTGATGTATCATTTTTCAAAAGCACTTATTTTCAAGAAACTGATTTTCTGTTTTGGCCACTTTTCTTACAGAAGTTGAATCTGAACTACAGTGATGAACTTGAGAGCTGATTATCATTAAGTAATCATTTTCTGCCTCTGTACCAGGAAGTACAGTGCCTATTCAGTCATGAACATTATTAGATTACACTTTACTTGACAGTATTGACATAAGAGTGACATGACACTGTCATAAACAAGTCATACACGTTTATGACATAATGCTTCTGTTATTAAGTGTCATTCGGTTTTTGTCGTAACAAGTTAGGGTTAGAGGTTAGTATTAGGGTTAGGGTTCATGTGTGACAGTGTCGTGTTCATGACGGTGTCATGTCACTCTTAAGTTGATATTGTCAAGTAAAGTGTTACCCATTATTATTATTTATTTTTTTGACAAGCATTTACATCAGTGCTCGAATTATCTTTTTGTCTTTAAGGGGGTCTCTATCTCATAAAAAGTTGGCACATCTCGCACATAGCCTAACAAGGCGATACAATTAAATAGCCTAGGCAGCAGCTGACAGTATGCGCAAAGTAAAGTGAAGATCAGTGAAGATGGTAGGCCTAGGCTATAACACACGCACACAACAGACAGATTTTTTGTAGAAATGTATTCCTTTTCATTCATTTCAACATATTATTGATTGTAATAATCCATATTTCATTTCAATTTCACAATACAAAGAAATAGTCTGAGTGCCATTCTCAATTTCACAATGTAACTCATTTGAACCAGACCACCGTCTCAGATAGGCTATCCTCAGTGTCAAACACAATAATGCATGTAGTCTTTAACTTATACACAGGGAAATTGCAGGGAAACTGGCAGAAATTAATAAAGCCATTGCAGCCAAACTATGTTCTAGTATTAGCCTATAGGCTAATGTACACATAGTGATAACAACACCTGGGTGTTCAGTCGTCTCATGTGTTGAACCGTGGAAATAAATAGACGAACAATTTTGGAATTTGCACTGAGATGTTGTCGGGTAGCCATTGAATATTCCGCCATCAGAGATTGCTTATAGGTGTTTCAAAATATCTGGGAACTTTCCGGAGCTCTGAATGGCAGAGGATAGTTACAGATCAGTTCACACAATCATTGAAGTAGGCTGCATTATGGGCCATAATTTATGGCTTTGTCAATTAACATAGAAGAGGCGAAGCGCAAGTTCAACAGCAAGCAGGACTTTTTCAGCACGTATCCAAACCATATAGGCTAGCCCAATGAACGCCTGTGTAAGTAGACAAAACACTCGCATCAAAGCAGGGTGACTTCTTCGGACTTGCGAGTGCTGTCAAATCGATCGTATGCGGTTTGCTATAGTCTGGTGGTGAAGTGCAGTCATGCTGCGTTCAAGAGCGTAGTGTAGGTCTACGTCCTGTAGTAGCCTATATTTTAATTTAACGTCTTTAATGGTAAGAGATCGGACAGGGATGGATAATGAGCGTTGTTTAAGATTCAATTACAATGCCAGACACCTTCAGATATGAGAGACCCCCTCAGATTTTTGACTTTGTGGCTTTCATGGGAGCCTGTCCTCACTCTAAGGGAGCTCGGCTCCCTCTGGCTCCCACGTAATTCGAGCACTGGTTTACATGCAAAATAGGGACTTTTTAAATATTTGTGAGGAATTCATGTATTTACATTAAGCTAAGTTTGTTTAATGGTGTCCAGTTCCGTGTATTTAGTCATCAGAATTTCCTTACACCTGAGAATTGTGAGAGTCCATCTGTTGTTTTTCTTTCTTGACACATTCTACTCTCTGCTTGTTGATTCTCCAGTGTTCGCACAGCCCACTCAACGTCTGGTGCAGTGTTTTTCCAATGCTGTTAAGAGTCACTTTGGTTTTATTCCTTAATCTCTCTGTCTTTTTCTCTGCGCTCTGTCTTTGGTAGGTTTGTGTGTAAGAATAACGGAGTCCTGTTTGAGAACCAGCTGCTGCAGATTGGAATCAAGTCTGAGTATCGCCAGAACCTGGGTGAGCCCTCAACTATATTTCTTCTATTGCACTCCTCAACTTGCCCTGATTGAAATCAATGAACTCCCCAACTTTGTCAAAAAGCATAATACCTTTAGCGTTTGTTGCATGAACCAAAGCAAGCGCTGTGTACACCCTTATTCACCCTGATGCACAATTTTTTGACCCATTTTACCCATAGACAGAGTACAAATATGCATGGTACGTTGCAGACTTGATATTTTATTTGTGTGGTGGTGTGTTATTTTCTCTCACAGGGAGAATGTACTTATTCTACGGCAATAAGACTTCAGTGCAGTTTGTCAGCTTCTCCACTACAGTGTCCTGCCCAGGTGAACTGCCGACTCATATCCTTTCTCTGAATCAGTGTTCTCATCAGTTAGGTGTCAGATGCAGCATAAACTGGCATCTCAGCAGCTCCTGCTGATGGAAGTTCTGGACCCGCCACTGTGTTGCCGTATGTATGAGCTGGGATCAAGTAGGTTTGTGTTTGGAGTTGTCAAAGTGGATGTTCTGTTTGAATTAGGGCTGGGCAATATATCGGTATTACGACTACGACCGATATATTTTTGAAAACGATATGTAGTTGAGACAATATCGTAATACCGGTATGTCAAATAATGGGCCATTTTATCAAAGCCACTTGCTCTTCTGTGTTCAGACCATTCAGACAGCCGCAGCTCTGCTCAACTGCGCCCCTTGCGTGTGCACGTTCTCCCTCACAGCACAACAAACTTTCAAACATGACTGACACCGAGTCTGATTTTCTCTACCGTGATCAGAGGTTGGTACTGATGCCTATTTCTGTCGGCACATCAACGGCTAGACCGAAAATTCTCGTTGTGAAATCAAAATTTCACTGGAGCTCCAAGCGGTTTTGTACACGCAGATTTAAGTTCCAACACTGTTTACAGCTCTTCGACTCACGGTAAAATGTCATTTTTGGTACATAGCCTAGCTAATTTAAATACACTTATGAGTGCTTGCGTTAGTGACATAGCAGATCTAAATCCCTCAGGGAGAAAACCTACACGCTGATTTTATTAAGAGGATAGGCTATGCTCGCGAGCAGTTAGAGGCATAATTTTTTATGATTCCCGAAACCCCATTCAATCGTGCATAGGGATTTTTTCTTACGAACCGGAACATGCAAAAGGGTAATGAACGCATACAAAATCACGGTAGCGTCTATCACAGTCTTGGTGAGTGACTCAGTTACGTTGTTTAAGTAGCCCAATTGTTTGTTGTCAAGTCACACATGTCTACGCCATCATAGGCTACATTTGCTTTCATCTAGGCCCTATCAAACCCTTACGGTAAAAAAACTGCATTGTGTGACAAAACTGCAGGTTTTTTTCTGCAGTAGGCTACTGCAATATTTTTGTGCCCAAAATATTGCATTGTGCAGTACAATGTAGGCCTGTGTTGTCAGTCAGGGTCGACTTATTGGTCTTTTGTTATTTGCACAGCTTTATCAGAGCAGTAGCCTACTATGCCTATTGGTATTGATAGGCCTATGTTATTGTTTACACTTTTTTGCACAGCTGTGTTAGAGCAGTCTGAAATCATTCTGATAAAAGCTGGATGTGTTGTCATAATTGTCATGTTGAGTGAATACAAAACACTTAGCTCTTCTGTTTAAAATATCGATATATATCGTATATCGCCAATCAGCCCCAAAATATCGGGATATCAGTTTTGGTCCATTATCGCCCAGCCCTAGTTTGAATGCACAGGTGTGTGTGTGTGTGTGTCTTAGAGAAAGAGAGAGGGTGAGAGTGTATGTGTGTATGTTCTCCTTAACTGGCCCCACAGCTGAATTTGCAGACTAAAACAGTGGAGCCTCTGATTGAGGGCGGTGCCCAGGTGCAGCAGGTGGTCAACATCGAGTGTCTGACTGATTTCGTTGATGCGCCGCTTCTCAACATCAAGTTCAGGTACCGTTGGGCGTTGGCACATACTCTCTCTTACTGCACTTACGTATTACCACTCATTTACTAAAATTGAAAATTAAAGCTCAACTCCCTCCCCTCACCTACTCTTCACTCAGGTATGGTGGAGCCCTGCAGAATCTCACCCTCAAGCTTCCCGTCACCATCAACAAGTTCTTCCAGCCCACTGAGATGTTATCACAGGAGTTCTTTCAGCGCTGGAAACAGCTCAGCCAGTGAGTGTGTTTGTGGTGTGTAGAGCAGAGGGGTGGAATAGGTTGGAAGATGAACCTCAGCACCAGTGTGTGTTGATCTTCACTTTACAGTAATTATCTGGTAGGGATCATGTGTGGGGGACAAGTAATTGCCTGCTCACTCATTCTGTGATGGCTTTCTCAATTGGACAAAACAATGTAATTTCTCCAGAGAAGTCATTTGGCTGTGATTTTTAATAAATTGAGTGACATAAGCATACCTGCAAACTAGTCACCTTTCGGCGAAAATCGCCGTTTTTGAATCAAAATATGTCATTCACGTGAATCGTGTAGATCCGAAGAGTTTTTTTTTTCAGGGTGGGGGGGGGCAATTAGTCTGGAGTGAGACTATCGTCGATTTCATGCGAGATTTATAGACAAGTGATAGGCCTGTTACGCATAGCCTGCCTGCTATGGCCTGCAGCATATGACCAAGGAAAAAAATAAAATGTTAGCTAACAAACACGGGCCACATGCTACACTCTCTCTGACTATAAACTCAAGGTAAAACATCATATTGTTAGGCTACTTTTCTCTTGCCCTCGGTGGGTTAAATGAAAGACTTGCTGAGGTGAGGTTAACAAGTGTTGACTCGCAAATTTACGTTCCCGCAGCTGGCCATTTTGAATTGCTTTGCGAAACAAAACGACTGCACTGAGTGCGATTGTGAATTTAGCTCGGCTTTATAGTTTTAATATTGTCTTGGAAAGTTATTGCTAGTTCACAAGTTATTTCATTTAGCATTATATTTTCCATGTGTCGATGATGGTTAGACATGACGTTCTCAGGGAGCGCAGACCTTTCCAAGGTCAAATGTAGTTATTTGCAACAAATCTGAAAGTGGACCTAGCAAAACATTTTGACTTGCTCAGTGATAGGTGTTTAATTTGTTTGTTTTCTGTGTAGCATATAGATCATAATTCTTGATAATTAGCGCCCAACAAGCGAGACCTAGGCTTCTAGAGTAGACTGACATAACGCACCTATTGCTGAGACCCGCCCCTTTAGTTGGAATGTGATCATTGCAGCCTCAGTAGACACGAGAGGAGCAGAAAGACACCAACATAACATGAGGGATAGATGTATTTCTTCACAATTAATATCAAATAATAATGGATTGAAAAGAGGTACTAATAAACCAGACATGCTAGAATAGAGACCAGAAAATGGACATCCACAGTCCCTTTCTATCAACACCAGTGATTTTTATAGATAAGGATTAGGCTTTAAAACAGATTGTCAACATTTATGTTGTTTGGTCTTTTTTTGGCTGCATACATGAAGGCCAAGGTGGGCAATGTGTTTTCCCTGGTTTGAGGTAATACTGACATTTCTTCAAGGATGGGAGGTCTGAAAATATCGTCTCCATCATTAAGTTATTCAATTAGGCTAAACATGGCCTTAACTCAAAACAGCTGGTAGGCCTACTGTTAGGACTATGTCATTTTAAAATGTAAAAGTGTCAAATGCAGCCATATTTAAATTCTGCTTACTGCACGTTTATTATAATATAATATGATAATATTCAGTTATTCAATTCAGGTCTACCTATGTGCATGTAGTTAAAATGTAAAACTTTTTCAAATCCTCTGCGCGGGGGGGTGGGGGGGGGGTGGCGTCTTTCGGGAAATATGTCACCTTTTTCAGCCCTTCTGAGTTTGCAGGTATGCATAAGAGCCAAGTCTTACATTTCCTTTAAGTTTGAGCCAATCAAGATTGTTTATGCTGTTGTATTTAGTTGTCTGAAAAAGCCACCCAGGAGATATTACACTAGATATTAGCTCACTCATTCTCTGAGAATCGGTTGGTGCAGCGATGAATCTAGCATATTAACTTGAATGTGTGTCAGGGTGGTGGCTTTAGGAGGGTTGTAACAGATTACTGGCTTGTGTCTGTTGCATTAGACGATTGTGTAATGAGTTTAATATGTCAACCACAGAGTTACTCAATCTGCCCCACCCAGTAATCTGACATGCATTTGGCCTTTCCCTTCTGCAGGCCTCAGCAAGAGGCACAGAAGATCTTCAAGGCTGGCCATGGCATTGACACAGAAGTGGTCAAAGCCAAGGTAAGAGATTTACAGATACAGCTTTTGCTGTGGTCTTGCTGTGGTACACACAATCACACACTTCCCTGCTGATCTCCAGAACCCTATCAGGATTTGGATGTAGAATAGATGTATTGGATGTTTTGAATGTAGATGGGCACCTGCAAATCTCTTGCACGAATCTAGACCTTTTAGTAAAATGTTGCCTTTCGAGCACTCAAGTCTTATGTGTACATTTATTTGCAAAACCATTTGAAATACATAGAGTGTGCAGCATGTTTTATTTGAAACAGAAATATTCCAAAAATAAGCACAGTTGATATACATTCTTTGAGCAGCCCATTTTTCAGGTTAGAGCTTTCCCCGAGATCTTTTTAGTGTCACTTTGTTCCTTCCATCCCATGTTCACCACCATCACCACCACCCTCTTCCCCTGGGTAGTTGTTGGGCCTTGGGACGGCCCTGTTGGAGAACGTGGACCCTAACCCAGAGAACTTTGTGTGCGCTGGAGTCATCCAGACCAAGGCCCAGCAGGTGGGCTGCCTACTCAGACTGGAGCCCAATGCCCAAGCTCAGGTAAGTCATATACATGGACATGCATGTGCACGTGCACACACACACAAACACATACACGCACACTTACACACTTGTTTGACTGAACACAAAGATTCCAATCCCTTTCTCTAAGCCACTTTTTGCCCAAGTGAAAGCACTACCCTGAGCCTAAATCTACTCTTGTAGCCAAGACTGCCTCACACAATTGTCACTACACTAGCTATAATCTTGAACACCCACAGAAATAATTGTTGACCCTTCAATCCAGCATTCTCTTTTGTGTTAACATTGTAAACATACACACCTGCGCTCAGACACACGCGTCTGCACACACGTTCTCTGTTGTCTGCCGTCTGTGCTGGCGTGGGGCGCAAAACAGCTAAAGCCTCTGTGTTTCATTGCATCTCACTGATGTGTCTGTGTCTCTGTGTCTGCTGCTGCAACTCAAGCCTGGGGAGCAGGTAACACTCCTCTTTCTCTCTCTCTCTCTCTCTCTCTATCTCTATCTCTCTGTCTGTCTGTCTGTCTCATATCTGACTTTCTTGTTCCTGTCATCTTGCACTCTTGCTGCCTCTTTGATCAGCGTAATGCTGTCTCTAGCTTTCTCCATTCCTTTCTTTCTTTCTATTTCTCTCGCTCCCCCTCCCTCAGTGCAGTGGTAGACTCCAGGCCATTGGGCGTGTTATTCGTGTTCAGAACCCCACTCTCAGTTGGACCAAGTCTTTAGCGACCATTAATCATGTGTCTGTAGAAGTATGCATGCATGCGGTGTGTGTGTGTGTGTGTGTGTGTGTGTGTTTCACTTGAGTATGTGTGTCATGTCTATGCATACAGTTAGTATGTGTGTATGCTGTACTCACCTGTACTTAGCACAGTGTGCTAACTATAATAGTCTACCTATAGTATGTGTATTAGTATATATTATAGTGTTACACATTGTGTAACTCTCTGTCTCTCTCTTTCTCTCTCTCTTTCATCCCTCAGATGTACCGCTTGACTCTGCGCAGCAGTAAGGACACCGTCTCCAAGCGTCTTTGTGAGCTGCTGTCGGAACAGTTCTAGAGTCTTCTCCTGGAATCCATGCCTAGACCATCACCTTCCTAGAGCCCTCATGCAGACCAGCGTTCTACTTTCCAGAACCCTGAACAAAGAAAGAAAACTTCAGAAGCATTCGTACATAAGGGAAAAAAAACACAGCCGGCATTCTGCGACGGCCATATAACTGTCCTAATTACAATTATTATGATTATTATTACTGTTATCATCAGCGCAACAGTTCTTGTTTTTATTGGTGTTTACCTGTGTGCGTGTGTGTCAGAGAGTGTGTTAGAGAGCATGTGTGCGTGCGTGTTTGTTTGCATGAGTGAGTGAGTGAGTGTGTGTGCGTGTGTGTGTGGTACAGAATTGTGGTGATTGTTGTGTTCTCCGTCCGGCCTAGTGACTGAAGTGTGCTCTGTGCTTGTGTTGGCAGCTGGTGCGCATTGTGCTGGGAGGGGCGAGCGGTCAGCGCACGCGCAATCTAACATTTCAACTTCCGATAGCATTCCTGCGAAGTGTACGCATACACAAGACACTCACCCACACACGTCTCTTAAACATTCCTTGTAAGCCATGGATGGGAGGACGCACCAAAACCCCTTTGCTCGCTCACATGCACAAATCTGAGGAATTGTACAGATGAAGTAGAAATACACTAAGGGAGGCAGTTGCCTCTAGATGGGCCGGACATTTGCCCTTTACTGACCTAATCACCCCCCTCCAACCCTCCCAGCACATCCTCATACATTAGTTTATATATATATATATATATATACACACACACACAGCTTTCTCATCAGCTCGCTCAGCATGTATCACTGCAAAGATTCCACATTTCCATTCCCATATTCCCCCGGCGCAGAAGAGCAGGCTTAGTGCACTTTAACAAGGCTCAGGCAGGGAAGTGATCATGCACGCTTCATTAGACCCTCTCGTGGGCTCGTCATTTATTGCATTTATTACACCCCCGTCATGACTTCAGAGATGAGAGATGCTTTTTGATTGGTTGTGACGTGTGTTTTTTTTTTTTTTTTTTGGTTTTCTTTCTTTTTTTTATTTTATTGTATTTACCTGTCTATTTTGTCTCATCTCAGTGCTGATGTTAGTGATGTGTTAACTTGAAGTTTGTTGCCCCATTTCATTGTTTTGTACATTTCATGATTTCATGGTGGTCCAAATGTTCAGGTTGTGTCCAGGTCGCCAGCTCTCTTCTGTTAGAGGAGAGACGGCTGAGAGGACAGCAGGGCAGCGGGAGGGAGAGGAGGGCGTCCTCTGTCTGTACGTCTGTCTGTCTGCACGTCTGTCTGTCTGCACATGAAGAGTGCAGCAGTGGATTCTTATGTAGACACACATGCACGCACACTACAAAGATCTGCGGTGATCTGTGGCGACCTCCACTCTTGCACTCAAACACACACACACACACACACACACAACACAACAGAACAAACGGGACTAAAGCCAGATTGGGTGTTGAGTTGTGGTGAGGTTGTGACTGATGTTCCAGAGCGCCTGTTTGAGCACTTATCATGTGAACATGTTTAAATCAGTGAGTACTCCAATGCGCACACTATAGTCTAAGATAACACACTAGTCTTCAACACACACACATACATCTTAGATGGCAGAAAAACAGAGAGAAAGATTAGGACCAAACCAGCTGCCAACAGTCAACCACAACGCCAGGGATCATCTTGCTTTGGTTCAGCATTAGGTGTGTATGTGTGGGATGAGTGTGACTACCATATTATAAGAAAAAAAAAATCTAACGAAGTTTATGGGACACTGTCATATATGTTGAATAAGGAGTCACTATGCTTCCCTTGATGCAACTGTGCATTCACTGGGACTTTGTCATTGTAGTTGAATTTGAATCATTGTCATATTTGTGTGTGCGCGTGAGCGTGTCTGTGCAGTATCCGCTAGCTAATACAGCCCCAGTGTATCGGTGTTAAACCTGTCAGATACCTGTGTTAGATTCCAATTTACTCTGTACTGAAAAATGTGAAAGTAAAACTATGCCATATATTCAAACGGCTCTCCATGTTGTTTTATTGTATTGTGTCCTATAACTTTTGAAAAATCCTAGTATTGTTTTTCAGCTTGGATTTTTACCACACACATCTAACTAGGTCAGTGCTTGCGTTTTGCAAAAAATGTTACTGCATTTTGTTTGCAAACAAGTCATCTGCATCCAGCCATAAAACTATTTTATGCAAACTATCAGTCAGCAATTCAAATATCATTTCCGCACCACTGAAAAATAAAACCATTGTGTTTAGGTTTCTAAACTTCTTATTATGGCATCTAATTTCAGTGAAACGTGTGGGCCTAGCAATGCCTGTCAAACACGAGCCTTTGCGGCTATCCCCAGTTTACCTCGGAAACCGAAATTCAGCGTTTACGTCTCCTTGCCCTGCATCCACTGGTGGCAGTCAGGTACCGTAACTACACTGTCCTAAACCTCGGCATTGTTTGACACTGCAATGAAATTACACTACAATGAAATGATAATGTAGGCATATTGTGAATAATCTCGACTAAACGTTCCGGGTCCATTTCTTGAGTCAAGAGCCGCTGTCAGCTGCTCATCCGAGGCAGAGCATCCGCAAGGTGTGAAATTACCCATGATGGAGACCGACCTAGCGTGCAGGCTACGCCTGCAATTGTGTAATAGGCCTAAAGAAACACAAATTTAAAAAATGATGCAAGCTACCTCTGAAGACCGACATTATTGCATGCATTACAAGGTTAAATAAATATAGCACAATGAACGCAGAATTCTAAATAATGTATGGTGTTTACATTATAAAATAAATAAAGGGAGACTGCCGTTGCGCACATAGTAACGAGTTCCACAGCCGAAAGGACTGTAACTGCAGTGTTCGCCTGTTGGGGCGACGTCTCCCCCTCCCTTTCAGTGACAGAATGATTGCGCTCCATCCATCCTAGTCAAACTGCCGGGGTCCTTGGGCAAACTGATGATGTCGAACAAAAGGAGCGTGCCCGCGCGCGCGTCATTGGAGAGCGCTAAGCGCTCATTGGCTGAAAATGACATCACATACAAATGTACTATTATTGGCGTCTGGACTCGGCATTACCTCATCCTTTTCCTCCCTCTCTCAGGTATAGACATCCAACAACAAACAGCGATAACGTCGCAGATTGAGAACGGAGAGCAGTGGAACACATCTCCAACACAGACCGGTGTAATTTTCGCGCATTTAATAGGAAATACTGCAGAGTTACTCTTTAAACGGGATTACTGAGGAAGAAACACGACACTGCGATTCAGCATTTGCGGCGTGTAGCCTACTTTTCAGTGCATTGAACTTTTGAGCTACAAAGCATTTGATTTTGCATCTATTCCTTTTTTTCAACATATCGGATAAAGAAATCACTGGTGAGTTAATCCATAATAATAACACAGTAGTATGAATTAAGTATAAGTATAAAATGCATGCAACATTGCCCTATTTCAGTGCATTCCTATGCGACTTAATTAAGAGTGTTGGAGAATGCATCAACTTCATGCATGTTTGGTGTTATATTAATATTATGTTGAGTGCAATTCAAAATACAAGCGTAAATTAGTGTAGAATAAATTAGGTTGTGAAGTCCATGCATCTGCGTCATCTCTTGTTTTGGCTCTATGAAGTCACTCCACATGCTCGGTTTTTTCTGCACAGAGTGCACCCCAGAAGAAAGGAGGATGGTTTTCCACAGAGAAAGAGAGAATGAGCGTCTGCCGCTCTCTTGCATCCTGCCGCATCTGTATCTGGGTGCAGAGACGGACGTCACGCAGGTAAACAACACTTAAACTATCTGCATTTTTGTCAAGTTTCTGCAGTCTTGTCTTGCATTTGTGTGGATGGGAGCGTTAGTCTTGCTTTGACCTATTACGTGCTCTCGAAGTGACATGAGCTCATCTGGGTCGCTCGGAGCTACTAACCTAGTTTTATTGTCCGAACAATGCCGTATCTGTTTTCTCACCGGTTGTAGGACAGTCTGTCTGCGCGGGGAATTTCATACGTGCTGAGCGTCAGCCGCTGCTCCCCTCAGCCCACATTTCTTCCCAAGTCTCAGTACCTCCGGATTCCCATTGACGACTCCCTGCGGGACGACCTGCTGCCGTGGATTCCACAGGCGCTACGCTTCATTGGTAAGTACACAGTGCATCACTGTCTACATCAGCTTGCATTGGCAGAGTGTTTGCATGATGTGCATTCATTGTTTCTCACTCTCTTTCTGTGTCTTGTAGATGGGGCCATGTCTTTGGGATGCTCTGTGCTGGTGCACTGTGCAGCTGGTATTTCTCGTTCTCCAGCTCTTGCTGTGGCCTACATAATGTATCACCTGGGAATGGATCTGGATCATGCATACAGGTGCGACTTCACGGCCAGGCAGAGATCATTAACACATAATCATGCTAAATCTATATATCTAAACAGTAGCCTACAGACCATGTGCTGATTATAACTAATAAACTTTCTCTCTACACTTACAGATTTGTCAAGGAGCGCCGACCCTCCATCTCCCCAAATTTTAACTTCCTGGGTCAGCTTCAGCTTTTCCAGGGTACTCTCACCCCCGCATGCACAAATGCACACCATACGCTTGAGCCGTCTGGTAGAGCTTTGGACCTACCCCAACCATTCCCTACCACTGACCACACAGATTGTAGCTCCTCTGTATTGCTATCAACCAAACTCAATCCCAGTGCTCAGGACATGAAGCGTGGCAACAAGGAACACGGAGAAGGTTGTGTAAACACACCCTGTGACACCTCCAACACCAAAGATGGCACCGCAGTACAGAGTGGAAACAAAGGACTGGCCCAGACAAAGTCTCCTGAGTTCACTCTGTCGCTCTCTGATAAGCTCAAACGTCTCACTCTTTCACTCCAGCCCATAGAGGTGCAGGCACTGTCAGAAGCCCAGCGGAATCCCCAGAAGCCCATCACACTACAAATCCCATCAGACCCGGTGTCGGTCTCAGAGAAGCGCCAACGTCTCACTTTAGCCCTCACCCCTGTGAGTGCCTCCCTTCAGACACCACAGAGGCACACCACACAGAGCAGCAAGAGGGCCGAACTCCGTCAGGATGCAACTACCAGTTCACAACTCCTCCACATGGGGGAGTCCGGAGCACAGCACAGAGCTAGAAAGTCACAGAGGAAAGCAGAAGAGGAAAAAGAGAGGCAGAGGAATGCTTTAAGTTCTCAACACACTAATGCACATCAAGGCTCTTTGCGATCTCTCACAAGGAGAAAGGACAGGCAGAGCCAAGACAGAGCAGTGACAGCCCGGAAGGATGCAGAGGCAAAGCTAAGAGTGGTCAAAAGCCACCAGGGGGTGCCAGAGCGTAGCAAACCCAAGACAGAAAGCATCAAAGAGATTCCCTCCATGAATATTAATGGGTCTCTACAGAAGGTGCATCCATCCACCGCTGTGGAGGCGGTTGAGGGGTTAAGTGGCGACACGCATCTCGTGTCTCCGCTAAGTCTCACTGTAAATAAGCTGTTAGATTGGGGAGAGAAGATGCTGCTCGGGGTGCTATTAGGCCCTCGCATCAAAGTCGGCCAGCCTGCCTTACCCTACAGGTGCTGAAAGAAAGGTGATGTGGCCAATAGTAGTCTGGACAGTTGGGAAAAATTAAAAATGAATGGATAAAAAAGACGGTAAAGTCACAGGAATATCATGGGAAAGAGTGAGCGTTTTTTGTGTGAGGATTTTTGTTTGAATGAATGGACCCCATACTTTTCTCACTGGGAGAGCTGTTTTCAAATCTGTAGTGAATAAGAATAATAATGGAACTCAGGATGCCTGACCCCAGAGCAGGGCTCTTGCTTAGGCATTTGTTGAACAGACACCCTCATTGCATGTTTATCATTTATTCTAGATTTGACAGACATACACACTTTCCTGTTAAGGAATGGCCTGTCATCACATGTCTTTATTGTTGACTTGTTTGAAATGGACTGTAGGTGTATCCTATTCTTGAAATAAGTGATTTATAAGTGTCTGTACTTTTCAGAGACTTGCTTGAGTGTGTGGATTTATTATTTATGAAATGACAAATTTATTAAATTATTACTATTTATTAAATTGATATTTTGATGATGGTATTTTAGCACCACAGCTTGTACTGAAATCACAGTATTCATTAAAGCTGAACGTTTAGACTGCTGTCTGTCTTCATCTCTGTCACAAATTTAGATTTGATTTGTCGGGCACTAGTGTTTTTGTAAAGGTTTACTGCAGCAGAAGCATCATCACCATCAACACATATATGTACTACTATATATGTATACTGTACTTACACTGAAAAAGAGTGATCAGATTTATATTTTCATAATTCCTGAGACAAGCGTCTCAGAGCTCCCGGATAATACAATTTTCGGAGGAATTAAAGTGGCATTAGAGTAGACAGCTAATGCCTAGTCTATCATAATAGGTCCTTGATAATTCTTTTCTTTTCTAGCAAGAGGGCACTATGTTGCTTGTCTGAGGCTATAGTTCTGATAAAAACAAATAACAATAAAAACATTTAGGTGTTTGGTGCCTCTTCAATCGAAACTGTTAAGATAGGTTATTTTAAACACCTTAAGTTTAATTAAATATCCTAGTCGGTTGCTCAAAGTGGACTAGAAATTAAATTAAAATTTGACAAGCTTCCCAATGCATCAGAGGTTATCACGCATATAGCAGTTCGTTTGCAAACGCACATTATGATGGAATATATGATGGGAATTATATGTAATGGATTTCTGTAAACTTTTTCCAAGCGAGGGGGCGAGTCAGCAACACTCACTATACGCCCATGATCATGAGTCACATCCGGCATAAGGCGCGTTCCCTGATGCTGAAATTCCATGTGGACCAGGACTGCATTTTGCCAAATACACGCCCTCCCCTTAACAGTCGTGCCTGTCAGGAACGAGGGACACTTGGTAGCCAACTTATGCTGTAATTTCAGCCCAACAAAACTATTGAAAGTAGACTTCAGAAGTCCTCTTCATTCCTAAGACTAGCCTAATGGGTGGGCTATAAGTTCTCGATGCTGCAGCAACAGATAGCTTAGGCTACTATAACTGAACGGATTATTATTTTTGCTATACTGGACAGACTATCTCAATTCTTAGATGCTGCAGGCGATAGCCTAGTGGTGGTCTCACATACAGGCAATCGCCAAATAAGGAAATGAGCGAGACTAATATTTGGTTTACTTACCGGGGCTTTAAATTGTTTGGTATAGTTGTAACGACAATGTTTGAAATCTCTTACGATGTGTTGTCGGCCACAACCTATCTTCAGCCAATAATAACACAAGGGCAACACTATATTGATTTTGCTAAGCACTTCGCAGGCAACAGTCGCTGAATAAAACAACGGAACTCTCAGACACTCCCATTTGTACGTATGAGAAATGCGGCTGAGAAAAAAAACGCCCCGGGGTATGAAAAAAGTCGGAAGGAGCTAAGAAACTCAAGAAATGACAAAGGAAGAAGTTGTTTGAACGCTCAAATTGTAGTCAAGTCATCCGTCAATCTGACATTAACTTCCCTCGATTATGTTGTTTTAACAGTTATTACCCGTGTTTACATCCGCTGAAAAAGAAACACAAGTATTACTAGAGAGCTGGCTAATTACTCCTCAGTTGTGTGAGCGCTAAAGCAGGAAAACTTAGCATCTCCGGACTGATTTACCGAAGGCGTCTGCGGAAGGAAGGTAATCCAAGTTTTTCCAACTCTCGGAATGCACCCATAGCAGACAATTGGGCCTTTGCTGAGAAAGTTTAATTATACAGTTACAAGATTAGGCTACTTACTTAAACAGAGAGAATAATCTTTGTCGTCTGATGATCCCTGTTGAGGTATTGGCTAATTATCGAAGCTGATGGAATAGCATGAACCAACATTAACGATAAAGGATGAAGACTGAAAACTTCGCAGCATGTAGCATAATTCAGTTACCAGGCAGTAAATTATATTATTAACGTAAGATATGTATTCATGGGGCTTGATCAGGCTCTACGTCCTTAACTTCAAATAAATTTAACTAACCAAACCTTAATGCTTCGTAGATGAGGCCTGTCGCTCATGGGAATTGCCCCAAGTAGCCGACGCTATGCTAGATAATTTGAAGTTAGGTAGGCCTATGCATGATGTCGTGTCAACTTTCAGCTGTTCTACTGTGTTTTCTACGTTCCGGATTACAATATAAATCTCTTTTCCTTTTACGACGTTATTTTAGAGGGAAACCATGTCCTCTGAAGAGGAGAGATTCAAGTTGGTAGTCGTGGGCGGTGGCGGTGTGGGAAAAAGCGCACTGACCATTCAGTTCATCCAGGTGAGAGATTGCGGTCGGAGCTCAGTCCAGTTGGCCGACAGATTTCAGTGATTTTGACTCTCCGCCGTTGTGATTCTTATTTGTAACCATGGCTGACTTGTCTTAATCACCACGAAGGGTGTGGAGAGGTGTTGTCAACATGTCTTCGCTTGCCTAGGCCAAACATTTCTTTACACACATCTGTGTGGTGGGTTGAAACCTAATGATGTTTGTGTTTTTCGTTTCAGTCATATTTTGTATCAGACTATGACCCAACTATTGAAGACTCTTACACTAAAATCTGCACTGTTGACGGGACTGAGACGCGGCTGGACAGTAAGTGTTTGTATAGCTCACAGAACTAATCAGTTACATTAGTTTGTCCAGATTCCAGAAACTGATGTTTAAATAAGTGTGGACTGTGAAAACTGATATCATAATGCAGAACAGTTCACTTGTAGAAACGGCTTTCAGTCAGACCAGTCATCCCAAAACAGGTTTTGAAACCATTCAGACCTTTTCAGAAGAGTCTAAAGTGCTGTTGAAAAGTTGTTTTTGGCTTTTGGGAACATGTGTTCAGTGTAGGCTAGATGTTCAGTATTTTTGATGATGAGATGCTTGGTCACTCTACAGTGTGGTCACAGCCATCAAATTACATAAAATGTTTAAATTTCAAAGCTTTAATGTTTGATTTCATAGTTGTCTGCTCTCGGGGTCAGATGGGTCTATTCTGTGCATAGCTTACATTGTTGATTTCAAATTTAAAAAAGTAGCATTATTATATGTAACTCCTTCAGAAAGAACACTAACATTCAAACATAATTTGATAATTCAGTACTATGCAGTGTAAGAGCGTGTATTTATAGTGTGCAAGTATACAGTAGGCGTAATGGAAACCATGCCTAAGGATGGGATTCAGTATGAATGAATTTTATGCCCAAGAATCATGGTTTGGTTTAATATATTTTTATGCAAGAATCATGGAGGTTTAGTTTCATATTTGTCTGATGTCTATGAACTATGCTGTGTCTAACATTTAAGCAACGCTTAGCATGATTATGTGCACTGTGTAGCTACTTTACTACAGTCAGTGTAACATTCAAACACAGCAAACTGATTCTTTGTTGTAACACTATGTATTGTGAGTAGTGTAGAAGTAGAGTGAGTAATATGTATGTGTAGATTGGTCCCGGCAGACATGAATGTGTCTTTGAAAGAATATATCCATGGAAAGATGTGCTTGATAAACGTATGCTTTGCATTGACACAATGAAATAATGTATTTCATATGTGCGGCAGCTTTATTACTAGTATTTAAAGATAGTTTTTAGAAAAAAAGATTTAGACTATAAACCAAAATGTGAGTACAAAACTGAAAAAATAGGCCCAATTCTGAACAGATAACTAGGCCATGTTAAATAACTGCAACTTGTTAGCTGATCTGTCACGATGGTGTTTTTGCTGGGATGAGATCTCATCTGATGAATATTGTGTGTGGTTTTACACATTAACAACTTTTGCGTGGCACAGAATTCTTGAGTATTTCTGATGAGTGGATTTCTAGATATGGTAGTAGTCTATTCCACCACCTCCCTGAATCATACCCGATTATTCCACAGGTCAGTGAGATGTGTCAGTGTGACGGAGGAAAGAGGTCATTAGGTGTGATGTGTAGTGTATGGGAAGTAGGTCTGTGTGTAGCCAGGCAGTGCAGTTTGTGTGTGTGTTAGAGACTTCTGTGGTTTCGTTTCTGTTGTGTGTGGCTGTATTTTAGGCTGCCCTCATGTTTCCTGTCTGTGTGTGTGTGTTTATGTGTGCTCTCTTAAATGCCTTTTCTCTTCTCCTCTGGTCAGTTCTAGACACAGCTGGTCAGGAGGAGTTTGGTGCTATGAGGGAGCAGTACATGCGCTCAGGAGAGGGATTCTTACTAGTGTTTGCCCTGAATGATCGGGGCAGGTAAGTCTATTTGTGTGTGTGTGCATGTAAGAGAGGCAGACAGAACATGCACATGCGCGTGCATGTGTGTGTTTTTTGCATGTCTATAATGGGAACTGAAAATCAGGTTTTGAGAGTCTATGTATGTGTCTTGTGGCAAGCGCACACAGCTATGCTGTATTTCCTCAACTGTGGTAATATAAATATGATACGGTCTACATGCATTTTGTAACTGCCCAGGTGGGTCGGCGGATGTATTGTTGTGGTTAGTCTGTTGAATATGAAGCTGTCTGCTCTGATTAGTACTTATAAAAAAGAGTTGAACAGTATTAAATTTGGTGGAAGTCATTGTCTCGCACATTCATTGACATGCATTGTATAATATTGCATTGTATTTTAAGATGGTTAGGAATTGAAGATGTTGACTGATGAGCATATCGTTTTGCTATTTATGAGATTCATTCCATAATGGAACCTCTTTAATTCCTTGATCATGTTTTGTTCCTGTAAGCCTTTTGCTGTTGCTGCTCCATAAATCATTCCGTTCCAAGCTCTCAGATAAAAATCTATTCACAAATGTTTTGGAAGATTGTTTACAGCCTTGTAATATTGATGTGCACCAACTGCACCGACACTTCTGTACAGCTCTTTGAGCAGTATGCTGCAATTATGAATGTCAATTCCCTGTATCTAGTAATGTTAAATTATGGAAGCAATCACAGTCCTAAAAGCAGGAGAAAAAGAGTATGCATATTACTTCAATACATTGCTGCACATGTACCTCACATTTAGTTATGTTGCAATTTCAAAACCTCCCTCCTCTGTCTGGATTTTGCTCTTATTTCTATCAGTTACAACGAGATCCAGAAGTTCCACACCCAGATTCTGCGAGTGAAAGATCGTGATGACTTCCCCATGGTTTTAGTTGGTAACAAGTCAGACCTCGACCAGCACAGAGTGGTAATTATGCATACATATGTCATAGCTACATATCAGCTAATAATCTGCATACATATGTAAGTGTCAAATGGAGTTTAGACATGAATAGACATTTCATGACTGAGCCATGGTAAACAGCAGATTTAAATTGAATTGATTCAATTCATTATAACAGAATTGTAACTAAACCTATGCTTAATGGTATGCTGTCCATGTCCATGGTGTAAGTATCATTCCATAAATGATCATTCTTCAGCATCGTTTATACTTTGGTCTGCTTGTGGATCTGTGCAGATATCCAGAGAGGAGGCACAGGCTTTTGCCAGGGAAAATCGGATCCACTACATGGAGTCCTCCGCCAAGAACCGTTACAATGTGGATGAGGCTTTCTTGGAGGTTGTGAGGGCAATCAGGTGGGTGAACTTGAACCCAGAATTGTGCATGAGGCACTTTTGTAAGGCAGGTCTTTCTCTTACAGTATGGAGCCTTTCTATCTACATATTTATCTTTCTCTATCTCTTTTACTTGCTTTCTCAGGAAGTTCCAGGAGACAGAAAGTCCACCTCTCCCTGCCAACCATTCAGGCAAACAGAAGAGCAGTAGATGCCCATGCAGTATCCTCTAATTGTTTTGTATGCCAGGCCAAGCCAGTGCGTTGGGCTTGAAGGGTTTCTTTAAGGAGGCTGATGTTGTGGTGAAGCATGATCTTTTTTAATTTCATTCGCACTTTTTTCAACAACAACAAAAAAGAAATGTATTTCAAACTGTTTTATTGTTCTAATGTTTGGTTTTTACGTGGGTATATCATTTCATTATGCAGCCATCTGACATTAAAGGGAAAGTGATTGTTTAAACAAACTGAAACAAACCAAGGAAAATTAACTTGAAGAGTCCAGAGGTTTTTTTTAGTTGAGAGAAAAAATAAATTTCTTCCACAGTGGGGTGCTATTTTCCCTTACTGTACAAGTCATCAGGTTTAGATGAGGGACCGAAGATGAGCTTAACCTGGGTGAACTGATTGGTTTAGTGGTGTGTTACGGTGACTAGAATCATAATTAAACATATCTAAGAAGTCTGGTTTAGCACCTTATTTGTAGTGAGCTATATTTGGAGGTGTTGTAGAAACACTGTCTAAAGCCATGCGTCACAGTTTTAAAATGATTCATAAGTGCCTTGTTTTAGCTCCATCACATTTCAGGAACTCTTGGGCCCCATGGTAACATAGTGAGACATACGGTGGCTGACTGTGAGTCTGTGTGGAACTTGTAACAATCTGAGAAGCATTTGCATGTTTTTTTTAGTTTGCTACAGGTCTGTGTGTTATTTAAGTAATTTTTGGAGTAGTGACGTCTGCTACATCTTTAAACTTACAAAAAAGCAGTTATACAGAAGTAGGGTAACACTAAGAATCTTGGATTCCTTTTATTTTTTATCATATCTTTTGTGTGTATATGTTTTGGGGCTTGGGGTGGGAGAGGGAGGGGAAGTACTATGTGGATGAGCTGTTGGCTGTGTGTCTAGGTACTTGTGACTGCATACGTGGAGCTACATTTTGTTTTATATCTTTTGATGCACCGCCTTGTAACAATGATTTTAATATGTAGAGCACACAAAGGTTAAACAACCAAATGAAATGTACTACATTAATGGATAGTCACTGTCTATGCTTTGAGAAGAGACGTCTATGTGTGATGGGCAGAACGTTTGCCCCTGTAAATAAACCATTGCTTTCTCTGGCCACCAGGAGGAACCTTGCACTCAATGTAGCAAGGACTCCAAAGATCCAATACGGTTTAACATATATTAAAGTTAATCAACAATGAAATCAAGTAATCAAGATAGAATATCTCTACCGTAGAAGCAGAAACTCATTTGAAAAAGTAAACAAAACAAATAAATTAAAATCCATCTGCGTCCATACACATTCTTCTGTTGTCAAGTTTTGAATGTCTTAACTGAAGGTTGTGTTTGACAGTTCAATGTCTCACAGCTTTTCTCTGGTTAAATGTATTGTAGCAGAATACAACGTTTTATTTGTCTGATGAACTACAGTTACTTACACCTGACCTCCTACCTTTTGCTGCAAGACTGTATGTGCACCCTGTATGCAACAATTTTGTATTGACACAATGTACTGAAATCAACCAAAGACTTTTATACCAAATTAAAGTATTATTTACTTAAACTGAGTAGTTATTACCGCTTGCCCTTTTTTAATTGGTACTATTGATTCAATATTTTGTTGTCAAAATAAACAGAGTAATAATGACAAATGAAACCATGCACATAGACTGATTGAAAGTAAGATACTGAGATAAATGAAGGTTAAGTCAAAGTGATTCTGCTTAATGCTCAATCTTAGAGGAAATATAAAGTTATTACATTATATGCTAACCTTGTACAGAGTACAAGGCTAGATTTGAGCCCTATCCATCTATTCATGATGTTTATTGTTTGGACCAACATTTGATGCTGAGGTTGAATCTGATGAGCTGTAAACGCTAGCCTAGAGTTGGCACATTTGAGTGTGCCAAGTGTAGAGTAGGTGCATCAGCTTATATCGTTTCAAGATTCCTTTAGAAAAGGCCTGATATATTTTATGTCGAGAAAAACTTAGTAGGCCTACATGTGTGGTATGAGTTTTGAAATCATTTTGTGTATTGTTGATCCATTATAGATTAATATAATAATAGGCTTGTTTCTGCTTTGTTTGGTTAGAAGCCAGCCTGTCCAACAAACTCCAGGAAACTCCTAATGACACTCAACAGGTATGCTGTCAAACCGGTATGGCGCGTCATGTCGGTGTTTTCATCGATGGGGAAACTGCTGGCAAAAGCTAAAATACGACAAGTTACCGAAATAATTATCTTCGTAATCTATCCGACGTAATTTAACGCTCTACGCTTTGTTCACCTCAATACAAACGCGAAGAAAAGGATAAGGTGCCCTAGTGTACAGTGATAAAGGAAAGATATCTGGGTTTAAGACTAACTTTAAGGTAAGCACCCTTTCTTTTGTCTTCCGATCACCTGGCCGTGTTAGGTAGCCTAATAAATATGTCCCACTTCACGGTAGTAAGCTTTCACGTTTCAGGCTCATCATAAACTTAACAAACATTATTTTCCATTTATTTAGATTTGTAGAAACTTTAACTTCGTTTAAATAGCTATAGGCCTACGCCCACTTTATGACAGTCGAATAATTTGTTGTCGTGAAATGGGGTAGGCCTACACATTTTGGATCTTCCGAGCTAATCAAAGCATCTAACTGAAAAGCGACCATTTCTGTGTGTGAGGGGGAATCGGTTAAAACCGCCTTCCTTGGCCATCTAAGGGTGTGTCGGTCTGTTGTATACTAATAGGCACATTTGCTTTGCGTTTCGGAAAACGATTTCATGCTATCAGTGTCCAAACAGCCAGTTGTTGGTTTGTTAATAATCCGTCCAGGAATTTCATGTTTTCTCTTGTGTGGAAGGCTTGCGGTATGAAGAGGCTTGTGACGACGTGTGTCTGGATGTTGCTGCTGCACCTGTCCTGGGGGAGGGTCATCATTAAGGATCAAAATGGTAAACCTTGACCTTGGTTCCTGACTATTCAAACATATGCCCCTCTGAATCCCTCTCTTCAACTTTCCATTTTTTTAGTTTCAGTAATTGACAATGATAACTGGTGCTAGATAATTCTAACAGATTATCCCTATAACCATTTTAAATATATCTTTACATTATCCTGTGTTATTATCCAGTGTTCCTGCCAGAGCAATCAGCAAGCCTTTTCTTATCACGCTCTCTTCTCTACAACTCCTGGGATTTTGAGATGGTGGTACAAGGCAACATTGAGAGGGAATGTATGGAGGAGGTGTGCTCCTATGAGGAGGCCCGGGAAGCATTTGAAGATGACACACAAGCGGTACGTGTGTTTTCAATGGTTGGGAGCACATACTGTACAGGCTGGCAGAGGCCAAAAGAGTACATGCATAATAGACTGTTTTTAATTATGTGACACTGTACACCTTTACTTTTATCTTATAACTGGCTTTCTTGGGCTTTGTTGAATAAACAAACTATCAGCCCTAAACCTTTTCCCCTATTTTAACAGACAGTATTTTGGGACACCTATGTCAACAGTCAAGGTAGAAACACAGTCAATAATTTATCTGAACATTTTTAACCATTTCTGATTGATGTTGGCTTTGTATGAATAAAACAATGTGACTGACCTAAAGAGTCAAATGCTCCTCTTCAGGGTCCGTTGTCAGGGTGGACGTACCAGGCCTGGTAGCTGGCCTCGTAGCCTTGTTACTGGTGGCTACCATTGCTACTGTGCTTGGCTGCTATTTCTATAAGAACCGAGGCAAGAGTGTGAGCAGAAGTGGCAAGTAAGAGCAAACGTGAATTTCTATGTAATTTATGGTTAGGGTCTGTAAACACAGTTTATGGCCACATATGGTGATGCTCTTAAAAAATGAGCATAGTGTACTGCAAGTGTGTGATTTCCTGTGTAATTTGTATGCAAGGGCATAGGATAAAACTGTAGGCGTATACAATTGTCACGTTTAATTGATTAATTCAATTTAGCACATTGTGTAGTGTATTCATTTTACTTGTGTATTTGTATGACACAACTGCAGGTCTGTAAGTGTTAGTGTGTGTGTGTGTGTGTGTTTGGTAGTGCACCTGTACAGCTCTCAGATTCACGTCCTCCTGAGTCCGTCCCACTATCAGGGAACCCTGTTCCGGGGCTGCCCTCCTACTCAGATGCCCTCAACCGCAGCGGGCAGTATGATGCACCCCCTCCACCATACTCGGGGTATGTCAGCCAGAGTGATATTATTTAGAATGTTCTCTGAGTGGTTGAGTATAAGCTTAAGATATACATGCTTTTGTTCTCTGTCACTTGTCTGTGTACATGTGTTTGCTCTAAAAGCCCTGTAAGCACAGCAGCCTGCATATTGTAGGCCTAGGCCTATGTAATCAAGTTCATGGTTTGTGTAATTTCTTTGTCTGAAGGGGAGCACCGTCAGAGGCTCCAGGGTCTGAGGTGGGGGACTGAAATCTGGACACAGGACTTCAGAAACCAGGAGGAAAGAGGGGATTTTATGGGCTTATCTTGCGTTGGTCAATTATTATAATAATATAAAATACTGGCAAAAATCTACATTTTTTTTAAGGGATAATTAAGTCCAGGCAAAGTAAGGTCTGACCCAAAACTAATTGCAACAGAATTTATTTTCACATTTTTATATTTCAATTGGTGATCTAAACACCATAGTAAAAGTCCATGAAAATCCAGTTGGTGGAAATATGTTAAAATGAGGGTTGTTTTAGGCATATACTGACAAAACTGTAATTAGAATGTTGTAAAATAAGCATTCTAAAGAATATCTGATCCCATCTAACTTAACATGGAATTTTAGAATATTGCATTGTTGAGGAACATTCTTTTATTTTCAAAGAGTTAGTACATTTCTCGGGCTTATTTCAGACTTGTTTGTTGCTAATTGGTGTCTATTTTTTTTATTTTGGCCCTTTGAATCAATGGAAATGGTTGTTCAGTCTTTAAATAGAGCCAGTGTGTTTTTGCATTTAAGTGCTCCACAATGTTAAAGTTGTACAAAAATATAGTTAAGCATTATTCAGCCTAGGAATGTGTTTTTGGTGGTCTGATTTAGAGGTCACTGAATCATATACAGTATATCACACAAAAGTATCAGTCCATCATTTTCCAAGACTTATAGACTAGTAATTGACCTCTTGCCCGGAGGGTTGACTGATCTGTTGAGACTGTCTGTCCAATCAGAGGGACCTGTATGATGCCTCTTTACTTTGCACAATTTTGGCTAAAAAAGTAATCAGGCAGTACAGTATGTTTATGTAAGTGAATGAATGAAGGAAAATTGTAAAGGCAAAGTTGAAGATGGACATGATAATGTCCAAATTCAACAGACAGGTGCAGATAACTGCAGCTAGCCTCCAAAGAGGTGACTATTGTTGTGACGTCTGGCAAAAGGTGCATGCTATACTAATAAATATAGTTTATGATTAATAATTAAAATGCATGCCTATGCATGGGTCATGGTTTTACCAAAATCATAGAACAGCCAAAATTATACATATTCTAAAAGCATATGCCCTACATGAAATATAGCATTAATCAACTTATGTCCCATCTTCCTCCATACCATGCATAATACATACTCCTCTATTCTGTATAGGCGAATCAAGTGAACAGCTGATACATTTTGGCCTGCACTATTAAGCGAAACAAATTAAACATCATAAACTATAAACTATTATATATTAAAAGCATATAACCTCTAGAAGTGATATGACACCAAATAGGACATGTCCCATCTTCCTCCATGCAATGCACAATACATTGGCCTCTATTCTGTATAGGCCAACACTGTATCTAGTGTAAAGCGGACACATTTTTACATATACTGTCTAGGGAAAGCAAATTAAACACCCTAAACTATATATTTTCTGAAAGCACAAAACCCTCTAGATGAGATACAACACAATTT
Source organism: Alosa pseudoharengus (assembly GCF_046254945.1). NCBI lineage: Eukaryota > Metazoa > Chordata > Actinopteri > Clupeiformes > Clupeidae > Alosa > Alosa pseudoharengus. The sequence goes on along the minus strand of NW_027468774.1, from coordinate 20,002,674 downwards.
AAGACATTTCCCATCTTCCTCCATGCCATGCACAACACATTGCCCTCTATTCTGCATAGGCGAATCTAGTGTACAGTGGATACATTTTGGCATGTATAGTCAAGGGAAAACAAATTAAACACCCTAAACTATATATTTTCTGAAAGCATATACCCTTTAGATGAGATATTACACAATTTAAGACATTTCCATCTTCCTCCATGCCATGCACAATACATTGCCCTACATTCTGTATAGGCGAATCTAGTGTAAAGCGGATACATTTTAGCCTATACTGTCTATGGAAAACAGATTAAATACCCTAAACTATATATTTCCTGAAAGCATATTACTTGTAGATGAGATATAACACCAGTTAAGACATGTCTCATCTTAATGCATTTTAGGTAGTGTACGATAGTGATTTTTAGATAATGCGCTAGACCCCTCCTTAGGTCGTTAATGGCTACACCCCTTGGTGTGTTGCTCAATAAAAGAGATGATGAAAAACTTGCATCATGATGATTACACACTTTGCGCTGTGCTGTTGACTGTCATGATAGGGCCCATAGCCATTATAACCTCTTGGCAGCCATTTTGGTGGCCATCATTTCTCAAGGTCAGATTTTACTAGATTTTTAGTATGTTATTTAGCATGTCTAACAGTACCAGTATCCATAAAAAAACCTTTTGTATCAATTTTTTTGATGTTGAACCCTATATTGACCTGCCTATATAGTTACTCAACTTGCACTGGATCATCTTCCTGAATCTCAATATTATCACAAATGTGGGCACATTTCAAAATTCAAAGTCAGCCCAAGTCAGTTATGATGTTATCACATCACCAAAAGTATTGGTTTTACCAAAAATATTTGTCAATAATACAAAAATACATACCTATAAAGTATTTTGATACAAAATACGAAGCCGTTTTTTTCAACCCAGTCAAATACAAATTACGAATATACGATATATTTTGTATTTGAAATATGGAATACATGTAATAAATACTGCTCATCCCTGTAGGCATCACTTGTTCTGAGATACCATGTTTGTTTCAGGAGATATAATGAAGAATATAGGCGTAATTCAGTTATAGTGGAACATTTAATGGTTGCCACGGTGACCATTAGGGTTTTTTAATAATGGTTTTATATCTGAAAATGTTCAGGGCTCCAAACTGTACAAGTTCACCAAGTTTCATGCCTTTATGAAAGAATTTGACCTAATTTTCACATATCCCCTGTACTATGAAAGTTCAATAAAACTGCCAAAGGTGCAGCTTTTCGCCATTGACCAATGCACAAATAATTACAATTTTGACAATGTTCCACCACTTGGATTTTCATGGACTTTTGGTATGTGATATGGGAAGGTTTTATGAACTGAATACAACAAAAATAATTTATGTTGCAATTAGTTTTGGGTTGGGTGTTTTTTTCTCACAGATTGCCTGGACTTTAATAGGCTTTCATAGTTTTTCACAGTTAGAATGTGGTGGAGAAAGATGTGTTCTGTACGTATTTCATGTAGAATATTCAACTTTTTTTAATAAAAATGTTTTTACAACGTTTTTGCATAGACCTAACTAATTTCTAGGTTATTTAATAGTAAAATAGATCTACTATGTTGTAACACCTACTCATATGCAGTTGTTTCTTGTTATTTGTAACCATTCAATTCCATTCGTCTCTTGTATGTGCGGCTGAGGGTCATTCACTCTCGGTCTGGCTCAATGGATTTCATGCGTTGCCGTGTGGTGCGTGGGTTCCTAGACAATACTCTAGCCTGGGCGCGCTCCGCGGGAGAACGAGAGGGGGGCGTGCGGGCGCGCGAGACGAAAAGATTGTCAGTCGGCTGGACAGCCAGTCAGTCATTCAGCGAGCCAGTACTGTTGCCTTGTCCGTGAATCGTACAAAAAATGCAACATACCTTTACTACAGATATTTTAATTGGTGAAAAACCATACATTTGATTGCGAGGTAGGCTAAATCAATTCTGGTATTTACGCTGTAGAATCGTGTGTCTATTTACCCAGATTCACTTTCCGAACGACTGAGGTGTGTGTTTTGAATGCATACAATTTCAAATAACGACATTTGAAAGCAATTTTGTACAAGAAGGCACAGGCTACTGCCAAGTAGCACAACATCATGGTGCCAGTGCTAATAATATAATATTACGAGACTACGCTATTAGAAGACAGAAAGAAGCACCAGCGCATGGCTCTAATAGACTGCAATGGCAGGAGAGTCCACTATGCCTACACTCTAGCATCAGCCGTTCCGCTGTCTGATGAGAAGGACAATAGGCACTGAAATATATACTGGGGCAAGAGAGGGGAGGGAAGACGGGAACCGGATTTTTGTGGTAGTGGTGGTGGTTGGTGTGACACCCCCCCCATCCCCCCTCCTCCTCACTCTGTATCCTCCATCTCCCCCTCCTTCTTCTCCTCCCTCCATTCCTCTCCCCCTCTAAGCTGGTCCCATTCTTGAGGACTTGCTGGTGAAACGGGAGAAATAAACAGACACCGAGCGCAGAGGAAAGGATACAGGGTGTGATAGTGTCTACAATTTAGGATATTCCTCCCTCCCCTCCCCCCCTCTGTCTCTCCATCTTCATTCCTAGCCTTTTCTTTAATGGATAGAAATTATCCTGGAACAGGATTCGGAGATTTGGGCGCTGGAACGGGATGGAGTTACGAGAGATCAGCAAAGGCAAGGTAGGCGGTTGTGCCCGTGCAAGTGGACTTTCATACACTGAATGCATAAACACGCTTTAGCTGGCTGCAACAATGCCATACCTATGGACGCATTGCAATCCATAATCACATAGCCTATTTCCTTCTTATGCAGTGATTACATTAATACGGTCCAGGTGTATCTATCAGCAGGCTATTGTCATTATCAGTGGAGGAGGAGGGGGTGTCCAGAAAATGCAAGGAATGCAATTGAGAGGCAATGCTTAATACGGAAGGTAGACTGAGACAGAAAAAGAGGGGGGAGAGGGGCGAAAAGAAGGGGGATGGGATGAAGGATATCGGAGCGAGCTAGCTGGCTAGCTTCCTAGCGTATTATCAAAAATGAAAAATCAAACGTTCATTGTGTTCACAGGGGAGCATGCAGGGCATTACGTCCACTGACTCCTGTGATGCAAATGTAGTTGTCTCAGCTCGCGCATGGGTTGCAATGTGAGTTGACAAGGCGGCATTGGGAGGCATGTAATCACAGAAATCAAATGCATTTTGACGATGCCAGGAGTGCTAGCTACTGTAGGCAGCTTGGCACTATGACCAAGGCTATGTGTCTGCAAAACGGAACGGCCTTAATTCGAGAAATGCACAATGGTGCAATACTACATATTTGAGCAATAATAGCAAGCCAGTTGAGTTAGAATTCGATCCAAATGCAGCTGATTATAACGGTAATTGTTATGTTTTTATTGATTACAAACATTAATGTAAACAATGCAGCATCACATTAACACTTGCGCTATTTAGGGTAGTTTGACGTTTAAACATGTATAAAAGACTTCATTGCGTAAGACGTTAACATAGCACTAACGTTACTAAAGCATGACAGTAATTCACTGGCGACTAATAACGAGACTGGAGTTCATTTCCCGAGTCACATTAATATTCGGACTGTGACCTTATGATTTATAACCGAAACGGTTGGAAATTATATGGATCTGTATTGATGCAGGGTGGTAGACAAGGCTTGACTACGCTAGTTGTCAAGCAAGTTTCGTATTACAAGATTCAATTCTTAGCAAACCCACTCCAGGCATTTTGAAAGACATACCTATGCATAGAGGCTGGATAATGTTACATGCTCTCTCGGATAAGGGAATCGACTGTTGTTCTAGACGTGACTAGCTAACGTTATTTGATAGAATGTAACGTTACTATCAGGATAAGAGCATTAACATTACGTGGCAAAGAACTACACAGTCTATATAAGCGCAAACATATATTTGAAACAGATTGTCAGGTAAACTACATACAGAGCCCAGGTTGACAGACCAGTAGGATCTCTACAAACTCGCGTTAGTCGCGGTAATGTGATGAGAAGCTGCAGTGTTAGCTAGCTAGCTATTGAGCTAATTTAAGACATCAAGGAAGGAGCTTAGCGGGATAATTTGCAACATACTGCTAGTTTATTGATATTTAAATAAATTGACAATTATTTTGTTTTCTAACTTATAAATTGGGAGCCTACTTTCTTGAACTGCAGCCCAGCTAGCTTGCGTTTCCATTTGCAAAACTCGAACCGTCTCTTTCTCAGTGATTCGCGGCCTGTGAATTTCAAAGGCTGCCCGGCTGCGTAGCTACGTAGCTAGTCGCCGTGACAACCAAATCAATCCTGGTTGTGCGTTCATGTATCCATCACCAATGGAGGGGGGACCTGGAGACGCGCGCTGTAGATTATTAGTGTTTGGTTGGCGGAACAATATTTCGTCCTTCACTAAAGTGATGTAGCCGTCTCTGCAAAGACATAATAGGCCTTGCAGAAGTATTTCTCCTTCTATGCCTATTTTGCGAACCAGATGCCCCAATAAAAGCCTCACTCTCTTTTATTATAGGCTACTGAGATGAGTGAAAGGGTATTTAATGTTTCCAGCAACTGCCCAAAGTAACCTGCATTATGCATAGTTTACATAGGCCTATGAATGCCCCTTGATGATCAGCCATGCATTACCTATCTGTGTAGCATATTTTGAGCAAATTATGATAGTATACTGCACTGAGCATTTGCCCAGGGTTTCTGACTATATATTCAACAAAAATGAAGTGGTAAGGTGTTCTACTAATTGATAGCCTTGTTGCCGTGTAGCTTCAAACATCAGTAGCTCACTGTACAGATGCATGTTAATTTTAAATCAACCACCTCTGCTTGTTGATTAAACTTTGTCTCTCAGGTCTGTTTTTTAGGATTGTTGCTAATTATGAAATGTGTAGCCTATCCTATAATTATCTGAATCAAATGCACACTGTGTATCCTCAATTCTAGGAAATGTAGGAATGTATATCTATTTTAAATGAAATGTTCATAAATTACATGACTTTGCCCTAAATTACTACAAGATGCTAAGTGGACAGCACATTTGAGATTAATCAATCAACCGGCTGATCAATCTGATCAAGCTGATCAATCAATGGCTGTATTAAATGATGGGTCTATGTTCAGGCGTTCTTGTTGTCTCATCTCTATCTCTATCTGTTCAGGTGTTAAAATGTAAAACAGGCTATGGTACTTTCTTTACTCTACAGCTATCTATTCTTTGTGACAATATTTTCATCCCAGCTGTATCAGCCTCTTGGGAGTTTTTTTTTTTCTTTTTTTCCTAAATTGAGTGTTCAGATGCTATGCTGCTGCTGTGAGTGTCTTTATGGTCATGATTCTCAACGGCATCAGTAGACCTAGCAGCCCTAGCTAGCATTGCTATCAAGTATAGAATTAGTGCCGTTGAAACCAGTGCTCTGTCTTGTTATAAACAGTGACAGCCACCATTAATGGTAGGCTGTCATCCATGTCAATTGCACCCATATGGAAACCATGTAACATTCTTGTTCTGTTGAAATTATTCTTAAACCAGAAGTGTGTTGCAATAATGAGTTCACTGGCAATTCTGTAAGTGTAGGGTATCATGGCAGAGATATTCTTCCCGGTAAAAACACAGTCCAATGTGAATTTGTGTAAGACACTGGAATTTGAATGAGCAGACAAAACATTGTTTGGCAGGCCATACAATATAATTCTATTACACCTAAGCTTCTCTAAAAGCTAAAATAAACCTTATTCCTTCCCTCATCGACCTTATGTTTTGATGCACATTGAATCTGTTCCAAGGGAATGTATGTTTACCATTTCCTCAAACTGCAAATAGATTGCTTCTCCAAACAGTAATACTACATGATTGACTAATAGCACCATAAGTCAATTAACCTGCAGTCATTCATAATCAATAGGCTACTGCCACTAGCATGTCTACAGTACCTGAATAATCAACTAGAAGTTCTGGGGAGAAAAACATCATAATCATTGTGATCCCCATAATCATTATTCTGCAAGGCACTTATCGGCATCTCTCGGCTGGTGAGCAGCTCGGCACCATGTTTTAGCTATAGTAATTGTCATAATATTTTTTTTCTCATTACAGCATTTTACTGTTAGTGGAAAACAGTAATTGTTTGGCAGTACATGTTTGCATTCAGATTTTGCATTCTGTCAGATGGCACCCTCCATTCAAACAATGTGAAGGTCAGCTTGGTATCCAAACAGAAAATGGGGCTCAGTCTGTGGTTAAGATAACCCTTTGAAGCAGCTCAAATATTGTTATGTTACTCAGGAGTTTTTATATTTATGGTGGCACCGATGGGTCCTGATGAATGGAGGCTTCTGGCTGCCCATAAAAAGCATGTACTTGTTAGGGGGCTCTATGTGGAATTATCTCCGCCATCATTAGAGGTGGCTCCGTCCAGCAGATTTAATTGAGCTGACTAATTCATCTCTGATGTGCTCACTCTTGCTCCTTTTCACTGCTCGAGAACTACTGTCTACCAAATTGAACGAGAGAGAGAAAGAGATAAAGGGAGAGGGGGTTCGAATGCAGAGAGGAGGGGGTAAAGGAGTTGACAGAAAAATGGTAGGTGAGGCACATGATGAAGAAGGGCCAGGGGGCTGCAGTGAGGGGATAAGTGAGAGGTGAAGATGTAAGGAAGTACAGGCCCACATGCTGACAAGATGAACTGACCACTACCCAAATGCCCACCACAATTTTGTCTTGACAGCTGTTGTTGTCTTATCCTGAGTGGTCTTTACAGCTGGGATGGACCTATTTGCATGAAATTGCTCCACCTTTTGTGTGTGTGTGTCCATGAGACCAGGTGTTTTAAATAAAGGGGAAAGAAATAAACAGGAGATACTGAGATACAAGTAGATGAAGAAATCAAAAGTAGGAGGTGTAGGTGGAGTTTTACTTTCTTAGATTTCATTCGTAATTTAATCTTAACTCATTCTATCACTTTATGTAAAACGTCAATATTTTAGATAATGCATAGTTCAACTGGAACATTTCAGTCTGAATTGTATCTCTTGTTAATTTTGCTGTACACTCTGCCCTCTACGACATTGTTCTTACAAATAAATTTAGGAACCACCTGTATCCTATTGCACTGAATCGTAACATAATATATCACTCTGAAGTCAGAGAGACTCAAGGGCAATCAGTAGGCTTAAGAGTGAAGCCAATCCTTGAAAGCGTAAAACCTAATTACTTGTGTTTGGCAACTATCTCATCAAATTACATGGTTGGACTCATCATCTTTTTCATCAATCAAAATTGGAGTGGAAAATCACAGCATCTATTCACTGACTTGACTATGGTGTTGCTGTGGATAGCTACCACCATCTAGAAAGGGACACCTGTGTTTGTGTGTGTCTGTCTCAGTGTCTGTGTGTGTGTGTGTGTGTGCGCGTGCAATGTCTGTGGCCTCTTAAACTGGATTTTCCCGTGAGTGTGGTGTAGATTGACTGAGCTGCGGTCACAGTGGAGGCAGGGGAGTGTGGGAGGTGTTCTGTAATTGACTCTGAAGGCCAGAGCTGAGGATTCATCAATGAGAGCAGTGTTTCTCCGTCCAGTAGTCCTGCCCAGCTGCCATCGTCTCTGACCGACGCAGAAGAGGGGGTGCTGGCAATAGCCTGCCACCCCTGAAAGCAATAGTTGATTGACCAGTCACAGGATTGGCTTAAGTCCTTGAAATCTAACACAGTTTAGCTAGCTGCGGTATTGTGTTTGCACTTTAAATTTATTTAGGCTTTTTGTCTGATTTACCGCATCTGCAATTTCTCAGGAAGGAGGGGTGCAGTACAAACCTCCTTAGACATATGCAAATCAAACAGACTGCATCGTTCCTTTTGTGTGCTGGGAGTGTCCTCACGTTGGTGCCGAGTAAGTGGGAAGCACACTTGCTTCACAGATTCCTCTGTTAGGTTTTAAAGGCATCCCGCAAACAGCTGGAACTTGCCGATGTGTTGGTGGAGATATCTCCCAACCCTCCCATCCCAGACAGGAACACAAATCACATCCTCTCTAGAACGGCAGAGACGGGTCACGCTGTGTGCCAACTGTGATCTCATCTTGAGAATCCACATGCAGAATGGTACTCGGCGCAGACGTAATGTTGGTCCCTGTCCGCGAGGCCATCAAAGATGAGAATTTCAACTTCCAAATGAGTTTGTGTATTTATGAATTATGAATTTCACTTGTGTGATCCAGAATGCATTAGGACAGATACCACATGTCCTTCTTGAGGGAAAGTGAGGATGTGGATACATAAAGACAGATTATGTTCGTAATCTACTAGTGAGGCAGGACAACAGGGGGAGGATGAGGGGTCAGCAACCAGGAAGGGTTTAGTTGGGGATTTACTCTGATCCCTCTGGTTGAAGATAACAATATTGTTCATTTAAGGAGTGAATGAGAAAATAACAAACCTAACTGAAACTGATTCTCTGGTTTTGTATAAACAGCAATAACAAACTGGGGAAAAAAAGAAAATAGCTGGCAAGAGTGGAATGTCTGCCATAGAGGTCTTTGTTTTTTACTCATATCTTTGCCATGAGTCCTTGTTGGGTGCTGATGTTCTTCTGTCTTACCAAGGACTCTCCTAACTCCTAACACATAATTCACTGTAAATCACCATATTATTTTACCTAATCAAAATGGGAAGAAATGAAGAATTGCTGAACTGTAGGACCACTACACAGCACCTACCCTCTCTCTCTATCTTCTGCAGTCTGGTGTATGGGAGCTCCAGGTCCTCTCATCCCGACACAGAGCTTCTCCATCGGCAAGCTTACGGCACACCCCACCCCCTGCAGGGCTATGCAACCAATCATCATCCGGGGAGCTCCGGACAGAGTGGATCCTGGGGGGCAGCAGGGAGGAGCTTGGGTAAGGATGGCTTATCGTCCCAGCACAGAGCCTTTGGCCAACTTAAAGTTTATCACTTCAATAAGAGAAAACAAACGTGATACTTCTGGTCCTTAGCCGAATGCAGATACATAACACTGTTGCACTGGAGTACATGTTTGTGTAAATGTTGTTTGTAAATGTTGCTTTGTTTTTGTATATAAATATATCTCTGAAGAGACTCATCCCTTCTGCTCCCAGGTCTGTCAGGTCTGTTTGATGCTGGGCTGCATCACACCAGTCCCTCTGGTCCAGATGCATCCGTCATGAACCTAATATCTGCCCTGGAGTCCCGTGGTCCGCAGCCACCCCCCTCTGCCTCCTCCCTCCTCTCACAGTTCCGAACCCCTTCCTGGCAGACGGGTGAGTTATGGGACCACTGAGTTATACAGTTGTTGTGTACAAGTCATATTTGATAGATGCTGTATTTGTATCAGTCTAAGTATTATGTGTGTTTTTTTTTTGTTTTATCCATTTCTCTTTTGTCTCTTTTTGTTGGTGTAGCAATGCATACCACTGCCCCGGCTGAGCTCTTCATTTCTGGTGCCCTCCCTGGCTCCGGATCTTTCCCCTCCTCCTCAGCCCTGTCAGCCTATCAGCACCCTGCTTCGTTTTCAGGCCGCTCTTTCCCAGGGGTGACCTCATCGCTTTCACTCCAGGACACACCCACCTTCAGCCCCACCTCCAATGGCCTTCTGTCGCCCCACGATCCCCTTTTGCACATCAAAACGCCTTCTCAGTCCAGCCTAGGCTTCGATCGGCTGCTGTCCTCCCAGAGTGCTGCAGCCTACAGAGGGTCTCAAGATCCATCTGGAGGGCCCCCTCCACCTCCGCAGGCTCCCACCTCCTCGTCTGCACGGCACTTACCGCCACCCCAGTTCAACCTGCTCTCGTCTCAGTTACAGGACCAGTCCTCCCAGTTGTACAACAGCTCTGTTTTCTCCTCCGCGCCAGCTCCACCACAGCCACCACCCAGCCAAGAGAGGGCCTTGCCCAGGCAGGATAGTGTGATTAAACACTACCAGCGTCCCTCCCCTGCCCAGTCCCAGCTTCCCTCGTCCACCCCTCACCCCCTGCAGCATTACCTCAGCTGTGGAGCGGGAGGGTATCAGCAGCAGATGTCCCACCACCGACATGGAGGGATGTCCTGTAGCCCCCTGGGGGATCAGAGTCCGTCCTCAGACCCCAAACCATCGCCGCGGTCAGATCAGGTCTACCGACCCATTATCCAGCCCCCCTATACTTCCTCCAGTACCTCCTCAGCCTCCTCATCGGCTGGTTCGGGAGGAGCAGTGGGCAAAGGGAGCAAGAGCTCCAGCTCTAGCAGTGGTTACTCCTCCTCGGGCTCCTCTTCGTCCCGCACGCCCCATACGCCCCACACACCCCACACACCACCCTCTGCTTCCTCCACTTCCTCCTCCTCTTCCGCGTCCTCTTCAAATTCCAACCCCAACCCATCCTCCAGTTCCTCGTCTGCCCCCTCTAGACAACAGCCCCCGCCTCAGTCAGCCCCTCCACCTCCTCCTCCTCCACCACCCCCTCCGCCGGTCTCCTCTACCACACAACAGCAGGCACCTCCCAAGCCTTGCCTCTCTGCCTATGGCTCTCCTGTTGCCCCAGTCAAACCCTCTGCTGGTTTACCAGGTCAGACACCACCTCAGCAGCAGTCGCAGTCTTACTCTCCAAGCCACCCACAAGCCTCCCACCTCCCCCAGCCATATGGGGGTTTCAGCTCTCCCCAGGCCCAGGACCTGAGCTCTAGCACTGTCGGTGGTGGGAAAGGTTATGGTAGCTTAGGGGGGACCGGGAGATCCTTCTCAGCTGAGGTGGTGTATGGTTCAGAATCTGGATATGGTTCTCTGCCCCCGTCACTTGGAGGAGCAGGAAGCCCGTCACTGAGCTTTGGTGGTCCGGGACATTCCCCTGCACTTCTGGGTTCAGGCAGTGGGGCAGGCTCCGCAGGGAGTGCCACTGGGTCAGTGGGAGGTAATTCTGGAGGTGGGGGCAGTGGCTCGAGTGGAGGCAGTGTTGGGAGTGGAGGTGGGGGAAGCTCATATCATCTTCCGGATTCCAGCCCATCGCCCTCCAATGGGTCTGGCATAATACGTCCAGGGATGCACTCTCCGGCACCCACACGCCCAGCCCAGTCCCCTGGGGGAGCTGGAAGTAGCAAATATCTTTCGTCTGTCCTCTCCCCTCCATTCCTGTCCTCTCCCCAGGGCTACCCAGACACACGAGGTCCCCAACCCCAACCACCCCAATCGTATCACCCCACCCCTCCAAAACCTAAGCCTGACACCGACATTCTGGGGGTAGAGCGGCCCCAGGAAGAGGAAGAGGAGGATGATGATGACTTTTTAATTCAGCACTTGTTACATGCACAGAGCCCCACGCCCCACTCTTCCCAGCACCATGGCCAGCCGCCCCAGGTTTCTGCACAGCAGCAGCCACAGCAGGCCCCCCAGTCCAGAGATGGAGGCAAAGGTCTCTCAGCCTATGACTTAAATAAGGCCTCAGAGGAGCGGTACCATCTCCAAAGTGTGATCCGCACCAACAGTGCAACTAACAGCACAGCTCCTGGGTCCTCAGGGACCGGTGTAGCAGGAGGTCTGGAGAGTCTGGAAATGACACTGAAGAAGCAGCAGCAGCATCAACAGCAACAGCATCAGCATCAACAGCAGCAGCACCATCACCACCAACAGGTCAAGAGTGACAGAGTGCTGCAAGGAGCAGGGGCTGGTGGGGGTCGGGGAAATGCTGACTCCCTCCCACACTCTCATCCCCACGCGCCTCACCCTCATCCACACGACTCCCTGGGCTCTGTGGTCCACTATAGTCGGGGTGACCCTTACTCCCATCTTCCGCACCAGCACAGCCAGCATGCCCACCACACGTCCCACACACAGCACCCTCAGCATGCCCAGCACTCTCACCCGCACTCGCTCTCACAGACCCACATAGAGCTGAAGAAGCCCCCTGACCCAACGGAAATACCCTATCTGCGGAAAACCCCTGACTTGCAGCACCAATCCCAGTCCAATCTCTCCCTGATGGACTCTCCCCCTGACCAATCTCAGCAGTCTCAGCCGGCCCATCTTCTGCAGTCCGTTCTCTCTCACACCACTCGGAACAAAATGGAGGCCCAGCAGACCTCCCAGCAGCAACAGCAGCACTCAATGAGCCAACAGGCCATGATGGGACCAACAGGAGGTTCAGGAGCTGGAAGTGTTGGGGGAGTGGACACTCAGTCTCAGACCTCTCAGCTGCAGCTCCAACTTCAGTCCCAGGCATTAGAGTCCCACTATGGGCGTGGAAGTCAACGAGACCAGAGCCAAGCAAGTCAGAACTCGGTTTCATCTCTGGATATGCTGGAGCGTTCCCTCTCCAGAACCAACAGCCGAGAAGGGGCTGGCACCGACAGAGGTGGTCATGGAAGCATGGGAGGAGGAGATGGGGGGAGTGGTGATCATCACAGACAGCAACAGCACAGGATGCCTCCACATCACCAGTCCCATCACCCCCAGCAAACAGCATCGGACCTGCATGATTTCCTCTCTGAGCCGGACCTGGGTTTATCAGCTCCTTCCCACATGCACCACATGGGCCCCCATCACCCCCATCAACATAGCCACCTGTCTCAACAGACACACCCCCACCACTCAGCCCACCAACACCCCCACCATATGCAGCCCCCCTCAAGAGCCCCCCAGCCACAGACTCAAGCCCAGTCAAGGGATCCTGAGCCTCAGCTCTCCCAAAGTCAACTGGACCAGCTCAAGGAGCACCAGTTTAACACCACAAGCCCAGTGGCTAAAACTTCTCAGAGTCAGAACCAGCAGCAACAACCGAGGTTCATGCCTTTGACGTCCATAAGCTTCCCAGATTCCTTGCTCCAAGATGAGGACCGGTCATTTTTCCCTGGTATGGAAGATATGTTTTGTTCAGAAGATTATAAGTCTAGTTGTGCAGGACCAGGAGGTGGAACAACTGTGCCAGGGGGACATGATGGAATGTCTGAAGGACGTGGCACAGGACAGGATGGTATGGATCCTGTCAAAGCAGGTGTAGATGGCAGTGGTTATGATATGATGAGTCACCATGGAGACCAAGGGTATGAGCAATACTGTCATAGCCTCTCAGAATCTGGAAATAGCACCATGCATCTGGACCTGGATTCTTTGAAGACCGATGAGCTTCCATCCACTGTCAACACTGAGCAACTAGGTCTGATTCAGTCCCAGACCCCTGGGATGGGTTTGGGAGGAACTGGCCCAGGAGATGGTTCTGGAAACAAGATGATGGGTGGCCCTGGAGTTGGAGGAGGCTCTGGAACTGGGGGACTGACATCTCCAATCTTCTGCTCCTCTCGGCCCAAGAAGCTCCTCAAAACCAGCTCCTTCCATCTCCTGAAGCAGCGCAGAGACCCTAACTCACAGCCCCAGGTCAAGAAGAATTACGCCCAGGAGTATGAGTTTGAGGATGATGAGGACAAAGCCAATGTACCTGCTGACATCCGCCTGAACAGCCGTCGCCTTCCAGATCTACTTCCTGACTTGGTGTCTAGCTGCCGAAAGTCTGGTGCTGGCTCCAGCATGGACACCCTGAGTCCACTGATGGGTGACCTGGACTTTTGCCAGTCATCTGGATACTCCTCTCTAGGGCCACCTCCTCAGCTCTTGCCACGGGAAGGCCCCAAAAAGCGAGGGAGGAAGCCAACTAAACCCAAACGTGAGGGACCACCACGGCCAAGGGGCCGACCTCGAATTCGTCCTCTCCCAGAACCTCCATACTTCAAAGGCATTATGGGACCTGTAGGGGGTGAGACCAGAGGAAGGGGGCGTGGACGAGGTAGGGGTCGGGGCAAAAGGGAGGATCCGATGCTGGAGATGCACAGAGACTTGAACAAAGGGCAGAACCTCCACCTGCAACAACAACAGCAACAGCAGCAGCATCACCACCCCCACCACCAATCCCAACATCTCCAGCACCCACAGCAACAGCACATGGTACAGATGCAGCACCACCCGCAACAACCGCAGCACCACCACCCCCAACAGCAGCACTTGCATCAGCAGCAACATCAGCAGCCACACCCTCAGCAGCACTTACATCCCCAGCAGCAGCACCATGTACAACAGCAGCACCAGGCCCAGCAACAGCCCCAACAACAACAACAACAACAACACCAGGAGCCCATCAGGCCCATCAAGGTGAGTCATCGAATGGAAATTCAGACACTGATGAATTTTAAATTGACTGCTTTATCTGTGCTGTGTTTATCATTCAATGTCCCTGTGACTTACTGCCCATTTACTTTTGCCCATTTCTCTCTCCCTCTCATTTCACATCTCCTATGACTTTTACAGATCAAGCTGCCCATCCCCTCTATGCCCTCTTCGGATGCTTTACTGAGGACGGACTCTATGTCCAGCTCTGACCAGGTTCTGTCGGATGGATCGCTGGGCTCAGCCCCCTCCCTCGGACTGAGTCCTGGAGGTGGGCTGGACATAAACAGAGCCCAGGAAAAGATGAAGCACAAAGTCCCAGAGGTGAGGAATTGTAGAGTCCTAGAGGACAGATGAACAATTAGGTGAAAGCTAGAAGCCAAGTGCTAAAGCATTAGGAATACTTACTGGGTCAGAAAATACGGCTAGCACACTTGTTGTTGCAATTTTTGTAATTGATAAGTAATGCACATAACTGTATTGTGTAGGATGTATTCAGTGTTTTAGAGGGTTCTCTGATCATCTGATCTGATCATAAGACCACTTTGCAGTGTTTTGTCTACTAACTGCTAGCTACACTGATCCCATACAAATGTAAAGACCTGTGGATCAACAGCTTTTTAACCATAACCATAAAGATTAGAAGGCTCTTTTGTATGCGCCAGTGCGTTTCAGATACAGCATGAAAGACCTGCTGTGAAGGTTACTTGCCTGAAGATTCTGAATAATTAAGTAGCATCAATTAGATATTGTCTGAATGACAGCATGATGTATTTTGAACATGAGGGGGAGGAAAAGGTATTTAATTGTGATTTCCTCTTAAGACCAGTGATATTTCTAGCTTTCTTTCCAGGTTTTCTAGGTTACTTTGTCCATCAGAATGTATGACCTTTGGATAAATAGTATAGATTTGTAGGCCGCAGAGGATCTTTCCAAATGAACAATAGGAACCAATAGCACAGAGGCTTATACAAAATCAACAGAGACTATAGAACACAAGACTATAGAACACATTGGTGGTAAACTGAGGTAAAATGGTGACTTGTTACCACAGCAACAGGTAGCCTGTAGAGAGCATTTAGTGAAATGCCCAGAAAAACAGTGATGATTTGTGGTTCTTGGTTCTCTCTCATAGATGGCCTGGGAGAGAGACATGGATGAGCAGATGACCCCAGAGGCATGGGCAGCTATGCAGAAACTCTCTAGCTCGGTGAGAACGCACACACACGCACACACACACACACACACACACACACGCACACACACACACACACACACACACACACACACATCTCTGTGCATCATTATTAATTTAGGCTCTCACATCCCTCCTTAAAGAGGGAGGGAGGCAAGCCAGCAGAGGGGTGTGGAAAAATGTCTCATGATAAATCATTATTAATTATTTTAAGTGGATCAACAAAGTAGCATCAGATATAACCCCCAAATACACAGATGATCCATTTTCATTTGTGAATTTGTACATGTATGTGGGCTTGTGTTAGTACATACCCCTTTGTGAAAGGGTGCTCCCGCTAGAGGGCATTGTGCAGACCTGCACTCAGATGATTGACAAACCACTGTAATGGCTCTGTCCTTAAAAATGCAATAAAAAGGGAGAGAAAGAGCTGGCTGTTGCTAGGGTAGCAGTTGCCAAGGTTACACAATCATAGCAACCACCCTCAAGCGCCTCTGCTGTTCGATAAGGTGAACTACCTTTACAGACGTACATAAATGAGTTAATGTAGTGCCGAGAATTAAGTACTGCAAAATAAAAAAAATGAGAGTAGAATGGTCACGTGAGAATTATATTTTACAGACACATCCTCTGTGTATATTGAATCAAGCACAGTTTTCTGTCAGTGAAGTTAAATCCTTCTTTCATGCTGTTCTGTGATTCTCTTGTTTATGTGTCTCTCTGTTGTATTTGCTGTCCTTCCCATTCACTGATTTCTTCTTCATTTGTTTTTTTCCCCCATTTGTTTGCTATTTGTCATGGTTCCTCATCAGACGGAGGACAAGAACCAAGAGCTGAAGTCTGGCTTCATGGCGTCCTTCCTGGACTTCTTAAAGACTGGCAAGAAGCAACCTACTCCTGGCGTAGACCCTGTGGATCCTGTGTCTGTGAAAGGGGGTATCCGGCCTCTGTCTCCTTCCCCACCACCTCCTCCCCCGCCTCCGCCTGCTCCCTCGTTCGGAGAGGGTGAAGGGGAGGGGTCCCTCGGTCTGAGCAGCTGCCCGAGCCCTTGCAAGCGACTGGACGAGGAGCTGAAGAGGAACCTGGAGACGTTGCCGTCCTTCTCCTCCGACGAGGAGGACTCAGTCAGCAAAAATCAGGACCTGCAGAAGAGCATCTCCTCGGCCATATCCGCGCTTTACGACACGCCGCACAGTCTGGTGGCAGCACCACCGCCTCCTACCCCCTCCCCGCCAACCCCACATCTGGAACAGACCCCCTCGCCCATTAACACACCACCCCCTATTCAGGTCGAGCCTGAGCCTGTCACTCAAACACCTGTTCAACCAATGGAAGACGAGGAGGACAAGGAAGAAGAGACACCACCCTCACTGGTAGCCAATGGGCAAAGCCCACAACCTCAACCTCCCACCCCAGAGCAGACTGAGGAGCAGCAACAAACAGAGATGGTGGAGCCAAGACTGGAAGAGGAGGAGGAGGAAGAGGAGGTGGAGGAGGAGGAGGAGGAGCAGGATCAAGAGCAAGAGGAAGAGGAGGTGGAGGAGCAAGAACAGAAGAAGACCAGAGAAGAGGAGAGAGTTGAGCAAAGAGAGGCAGAGGAAAAGGAGATGGATGAGCCGGAGTATGAGATGCTGGGGCGTCCTAGAGTTGAAGGTAGGTGAAAGCTGGGTTCCACTATTAGCGGTAGCTGTGGTATAGTATATATCTTTGGAAATTTGCATTTTGTTATAATTCCTCAGAACAGCTACATTGTACTGTATGAAAGATAGTGTCAATTGAAATATCACCACACTAATGTGATTTCCCCTCCCATTCTCCCTCACAGATTCTCCGTCTGCGCCAGCTTCCGCTCACGCCCAGCCCTCACCCCCCTCTCTCTCCCCCTCGCCCCCCACATCCTCCTCTCCCTCCCCACTTCCTCCTCCTCCACTTTCCCTCCCCTCTCCTCTACCGTTAGAAGAGGAGGAGGAGGAGGAGGTTCCCCAGCCTCAGCATCTTGAGGAGGAGGAAGTGCAGCAGGCCCCATCTCACAGTCCGTCACCTCCCGCCCTTCCCTGCCCTTCACCCCTCAGCCCAGCCTCCTCCCCCTCCCCTTCCTCCTCCCCGACCGCTGTTAACGAGGAGGAGCTTAGCCCGGAGCCTCAGACCCCGCCGACCCCTGAGGACGTGTCCATGCGCAAGATCACCTCGCTGCACCTGGCCAAGAAGCAGGCCGACGTGGCCATCGTGGGCGAAAGCGAGGAAGACGACAGCGAGAGCGGAGGGGAGGGCATCTTCAGGGAACGAGACGAGTTTGTGGTGCGGACCGAGGACATTCGGACTCTGAAGGTATCCCAAATGATTTGTGCAAGATTTGGAATCGGTCATGTAGATATTCAGCAATATCTTGTAGATTGTAGGTCTTTGACCTCTTTGGTGTCATGATGTAGCGTCATAAGGAGGTCCTGGACACTACACAGACTCTAATACAGTTATATGTCATGTATGTGGGCATAGTCCAGCAGCAGTAGAGTCATCAATTGGCTATCAGGTGGCCTGGGTTTGATTCCAGAATCCACAGTTGCCAGTCTAAGTCACTTTGGATAAAGACGTTTGCTAAATGTCATTCACCTTTACATGACCTGAGCTGAGTGTTTGCGCCCTTACCCACAGCTGGCCCTGCAGACAGGCCGAGAGCCTCCCCCCATCTGGAGGGTGCAGAAGGCCCTGCTACAGAAGTTTGCCCCCGAGATCAAAGACGGGCAGCGGCAATTCTGTGCCACCAGTAACGTGAGTCTCGCAGGCCATCCCTCAAGAAGCAAATCGATTCATAAATGAGTGCGTGATTGAAAGAATGAATCTTAGGATGAACTCTCTTTTTCTTTCTTCTTCTATGCACAGTACCTTGGATATTTCGGTGATGCTAAGATTCGCTACCAGCGTCTGTATGTGAAGTTTCTAGAAAATGTCAATAAAAAGGATTATGTGCGTGTGTGTTCACGGAAACCCTGGCATCGCCCTGGACTCACACTACGGTATGTCACTGCACTTGAACACATACTGTATGTGGATGGCATGCTCAGCCCTCAAACACTGCCTCATGTGTATTAATGGATGTGTCATTTCCATGGGACATTATTGTCAACCTGCAGACATAGGCTGAAATAGCACTCCAGCTTTTCTAATCATGGCACAGTGAAAAGTGCTAGGATGATAACACTATTAGTCAAATTAATGAGGTGATAATTACAACTTTTCCTCCTCTGTCATTTCCTTTCCAGCCGCCAGTCACTTCCAAAGGTGCCACCTGTTACCCGTAGCCAAACTCCTCCCAGAGTGGAGAGAGATGAGAGAGAGAAGGAGAGGCAGCGAGAGAGGGAGCAGAGAGAACAGAGGGAGAGAGAGAGGGAGAAAGAGAAGCAGCAAGTGAGGGAGAGGGAAAAGGAGAAACAACAGGAGAGGGAGAGAGAGAAGGAGAAACAACAAGAAAAGGAAAGAGAGAAAGAAAAAGAGAAACAGCAGGAGAGGGAGAGAGAGAGAGAAAAGGAGAAACAACAAGATAAGGGGAGGGAAAGAGACAGGGAGAAAGAAAAACAGCAGGAGAGAGAGAGGGAGAAGGATAAACAGAAAGAACGGGAGAGAGAGCAAAGGGAGCTGAAGGAGAAGAAAGAAAGGGAACAAAAAGAAAGGGAGAAAAGGGAGAGAGAGCAAAAAGAAAAGGAGAGAAGAGAAAAGGAACAAAAAGAGAGAGAACAGCGCGAGAAAGAGCGGAGAGAGAAAGAGAAGGAGAGGGAGCGGGAACAGAGGGAGAGGAGAGAAAGGGAAAGGGAGAGAGAGAAGGAGAGGGAACAGAGGGAAAGAGAGAAGAGAGAGAAAGAGAGAGACAGGGAACAACGAGAAAGGGAGCTAAAGGAAAAAGAGAAAGAGAAGGAGAGGGAGCGAGAGAGGAGGGAAAAGGAGAAACAGCAAGAGAGGGAGAAGGTGAAGGAGAAAGAGAAGAAGCCTCAGACGGCACCACAGGATAAGGTGGAGAAGAGGGGTGTGGTGGTGGAAAGAGGCCGAGGCAGGGAGGAGAAGAGAGGAGGAGGAGAGAAGAAGGTGGAGCGGCCCCCAAGGGTGCGGCCAGTGAAGGTGAAGGCAGAGCCTCCGCCCAAGAAGAGGAAGAAGTGGCTGAAGGAGGTGGCGTCATCCTCCGACTCCGACTCCTCCCCCGAGCCACACAGCGAAGATGAAGGTCAGTGGGAGGGAGGGAGAGAGGGCTGCTGTGTGTGTGTGTGTGTGTGTGTATGTGTGTGTGCGGGTAGGTGTTTGTGTGTGTGTGTGTGTGTATGTACAAAGTGGTTTTGTGTTTCTATGTCTATGTGTAATATGGCTTTGTATGTAAGTGTGCGTGTGTGCGTTCAAAGTGTTTTTTTATGGTCTGTGTGTGTGCGTGTGTGCGAGTGTGCATGGTTGCGTTTTAAGAGACAGGGGACAGTGTCTGTGTGTGTGTGTGTGTTTGTGTGTCTCTTTGTTTCAGAGACGGAGAGAGGAGAGATGCTGTGTGTGTGTGTGTGTGTGTGTGTGTGTGTGTGAGGAAGACAGAGGAGACAGTGGGTGCGTTTGGGTGTTGGTGACCTACATTACGAAAGGATATTAATCTTATTAGTGTGAAGAATATCTAGGAACTGTGCATTATGTGAATATGGTATGTAACGTGTGTGTGTGTGTGTGTGTGTGTGTGTGTGTGTGTGTGTGTGTTAACAGCTGTAGTGGTCCGCGGAATGAACAACCGTGCCATGCGGGAGATATTCCGCAGCTACGTGGAGATGCTGGTCAGCACCGCGCTAGACCCTGATATGATCCAAGCTCTGGAGGACACCAATGGTAATCAGAGAGAGAGAGAAAACCTGTCTCTGTGTTAACAGACACATACATGTTCCTGTGCACAGATGTGTGTGTATGTATGTATATGTACTGTATGTGTGTACATGTATATATGTGTACACAGACCTACACACGCACGAACACACACACACAAACACACACAAACACTCAAATGCTATTATTTATGTTATTTATTATTTATGTTCACCAATGGTAATCAGAGAGAGACTAGGAGAGAAACATGGGGCTAGGGGGGAAAATCACAGCACATTGGAAGTGATAGACTTATAATGTGAGTTACAGAATGAGACGTGATGATCCAGTGCCAGTGGTAATGATGTGAAGAGAACTGGGCGAGAGGGATGAATAGGGAAGGAGAGAGAAGGATGATGGGACTGGAATGAGAGTCCTGATGGGGAGATAATGAGAAAAGGAGAAGTAAAAGAGATGAAAAACCTGACCTCCGTCACCTTCCACTCCCTTAGATGAGCTGTATCTCCCGCCCATGCGCAAGATTGACGGCATCCTCAATGAGCAGAAGAGGAGACTGCTGAGGAGAGGCAACATGAGCTCCCAACACCAGGTACACAATCTGTCTCTTACTACCTTCTCACTCTGCCGACAAGTCTCAAGTGTCTGTCTCTCTGAATTGTTACTAAAAGCATTCTTTAGACCCAAGCCATATTAAAATCAGACTCCAGTAAAATGGTGCCACCACGGTAGTAATAAAACTGTATGAATCATACATACAGCAGTGAGGATGCATTGACGCTGTACCATGCTGAAGTGGTCTCTGTGCCAATAGTGTGGGATGAAGCTCCCAGGTTTTGTGAATTAGCTGATTTAAGCAACTGTGGGAAATCAGCAGAATTTTACTATGCCTGTTTCAAGGAGAACAGTTTCATCTTGTGTGTGTGTGTGTTGTGTATGGGCATATCTGTGTTTTTGAATGGGTGTGTCTATGTTTATGTGACTAATCTCCCTGTGGCTCGCACTCTCTTTCTTTCTCTGTATTTTTGTGGAGCAGGAGGCTCTACACATGTTCCCCCAGATGACCGCTGATCCGCTGGACTCCGGAGCTGTGCGTGTGCACTTGGCTGGCGAGGGTTACAACCGTAAAACCCTCAACCGTGTCAAGAGGAGCTTTCCCAAGCAACAGGCAAGTCCACTCATTGACTGTCAGAGTGACAGATTGTCTCAGACCCACTATCTCAAGTTTGGTGCCAGACATCCCAAGGTCACAGGCTCACTCAGAGCTGAATTAGTTCTGATATGTGTCCCTCCCTCCTCTGTGAGGCAATTGCAGTTCACATTGTATGTCAGTGGTGTTCGGGACATTGTTTTTGTTTATTTATTTGTTTATTTGTTTATTTTTCTGTGGGTTCATATTAATTAGGCAGCATCCCCCTCAGAGGGAATCACCATTCACAAGGCACTCCTTGAATTAAAATGCTTTTATCTTACTGACATGTCCTAATCGGAAAATAAAAGAAATGCCCATACATAGTGACTTATGCCTTCTTTAGGGCATGATACTTGAGTGTATTGAGGAAGGTATACCGACTTAAACAACATTTAATATTAAGACTTTTAAGTTCGGAGCATGACTATAACCTACATGTCATACTGTATGTTAAAGGTGTTTGGAATAATGCTTTTATTTATTTATTTTTCTGTTACATATAAAATAGACAGCTCAGATATTTCTCACTAAATTCTTTGCTAATACCCAAACACCCTGTTTTGGAACATCTCTCTGCTTTTCATTGACACTGTGCACGGACATTGAACTGTAATTAAAGGAAAGCTACTTCAGGCAATAATGCAAATTAATTATTAATGGAGGCAACCTCAGGCAGCATTAGCAAAACTGTTTGCGCTTTGCATCAAGCTGCAACAAGGAATTGGAATCAGCCCGGATTGTGGGAGTTCTTAGGGAGTTCCCCTCATTAGAGCCGCACTGCCCCATGGGTAATTTTCCACTAAAAAGTGTCTACCATTTCCCAGCAGAACTAGAAAGACACCAAGATAACACTTGCATAAATCAATGCCGTATCAAGATAATGGAATGAGGGGGGATACTGTGGTGCAAGTGGCTGCAGCGTGCAAAGCATGTTCAGGTCCAAGTGCCCGTGGGAACCCAGGTTAGAATCCAACCTGTGGTTATTTCCCATGTAATGAAGGACTGGCTCATGAATTGGTTTTCCCCAGTTAACCCTCTGCTTCCTCTCCTCCAGGACCTGAAGCTGTCCACAGAGGCCTGCAGGATGTACAGTCTCTACCACTCTCTCCATCATTACAAATATCACACCTTCCTGCACTGCAAGAAAGAGGTGAGAAGCTTTACTCATCTAAATGCTTAAAGCCTTCTTTTCCAAATCATGCTTTTCATCCACCCCTCTCTTCCCATTGTTCATTAACCTTTGTCCTTTCTCTGACCTTCCCTCAGACGGACAGCATAGAGCAGGCAGCGGAGGACCCCGGGCAAGAGGAAGTGGTTCAGCAGTGCATGGCCAATCAGGGCTGGTTGGAGACGCTCTTCAACTCCTTTCTGGACCTATTGACCCTCAGCACCAAAGCCTAAAGGGGTAGAGCTTTGAGAAAGACTGGACCATTACACAGCCTCAGGGGAGGTCTGGATTAGCCCACTCCTCTCCAGTGGGGTCCAAGCTGTCGGATTTCCTGAAGAGATTAGAATTTGACGTGAAAATATTTTTTTGTGAAGTTTTTTTGTTTTTTTTTGTTTTTACAAATACTGCTGACATTTTCACCAGTGGATGAGGCGGTACGGAGAGACAGAAAAGGGGAAGAATTGGAAGAACAAAAAAGTGAATGTGAGGAACACCTGCAGAAAACTAGAGGAAAACCATGGAGGCGTTCTGTGCTTCAGGAGAGCCGGAATCTGACGGCTGTGTTCTGCGCGAAACATATCCTCTTAAATATATAAATATGTATTATCAACAATTATGATTTGTATTATTTATACTTGGACATTTTTATCAAGTATTCCCTCAAGTCGGGGCAATTTACTGTTATTATTTTAAATAATGATGATATTTTAATGGGGTGCTCATGAAATGGCTCACCCATAATTCCCTGTTCCTTCTGTGCCCAAGGCTCAGTGATTAAAAACTAAAATTCTTGGGGCAGGGCATGCAAAAGGGGGCGTGGCTTAAACAGAGTGTCTGATGTCATTTTTTATGTCTCCATTCTGAAGAAAAGTGGAAGGAGAAATGTATTTAAGCTAAACAATGTGTTCTTTCTGTTCTTTAAAAGACTATGAGAGAAGCAAAAAAAGTGTTACTTGTTTGTTTTCTGAGAGAAACCGCAGTGGTTCTGGGGAAGCTGTAACAGTCTTCTATTTGTTTTATTTAGTTTTTTCAAAGTGTACAAAACGTCTGTGTTCAGTGTTTATGTTTTTTATCTGTTGGTTGTTATGATGCTAATATTAAGGATTATTATTTGGAGCTTTACCTTTCGGTTTGATCTCTGTGTGTAAATATTGTACAGTTGCTCACTGGAGCCTCTATCTCCCTGTCCGTATTCTGTAAATGGGTCTCTACGTCTTTGAAAGAAGCCAATAAAAACATTCAAATGATGGAAATGACAGGGGAAAGTGACACATTGCATGAGACTATTTTTTATTATTTGAATTGTGTAAATAATACACTGAAATATAGCAGCAGTAGGCCTATCATAAAACCACATCATCATAGCAAAGTGGGAAAGTGAATGTGGATGGAGAAATATTCAGAGAAAGAGAAAATGATCTAAAGGTGTAAAAAGGTGTACAATTTTCCTTTGTTTAAAGATGGCATTGAGATGATGGCATGGAGTTATGGCCTCTATGTCAACAAATAAGGATTACAGGTATCCAGTCTCTCATTAAGAAATCACAAAAACACAGATGCATTTTGTTTTTAAGCTGATATTTTTTTTTGATTTGACAAAATGCCAGAAAGGCCTGCTGCAGCATTAGACCGAAATCCCTTTGCAGAAGTATAGAAATCCTCCAATCTGAGGAATTTGCTGAACAACGTGTCTTGTTGCCATGGTGATGTTGCCATGGTGATGAAGCGGGCTGCGTAGTAGAGTATTTGTACGTCTCTGGTGATGGCTGTCCCTCTTTGTCTCTGCTCTCCTCTCCTAGTGTGGGGGGTTGGCAGGGGGTTGCCTTACCGACTGCAGCCCAGAACCCATTGAAAGATAAGCTGTAGCCTAGTGTTTTGGGTGTGGGACAGGATATACAGACAACTGCTTAACGTGTTATAAAGATAGATCATTTATAATGACAACGTGACACTGGACACCATTCACATATTCTCATTTGTGTAACAGCTAGTCTTTTGCTCTATTTCCCATCTCTGAAGGTTATGTGTTCTTCTGTGTTCTTCTCTGTATTCTTGCTGGGTCAGGCATGTGCATTTTCTATTCTGTTTACAATTCTTTTCTTTTGTCATTCATGACACCCCCCACCCCCCTCCATATTCCATGTATTTCTATTGGTCTGTCAGTCTTTCTGTCCTCCTCTGACTTCAGCACCTCCTGGCTGCAGCTCCTTGTTTTTCCACAGAGTGGCGCCGAAGCACCCTCTGGTGTTGCTCTTTTGGGCTGGACCCAACTGTTGCTATTCTAATCACCATTCTGAATTCTGCACTGCACTGCACTGCACTGCAAAACTATGGAACCCTCCTAAACCATGGCCATTTCTTATGATGTGTCAAATTCTTCTTCCAGATACCTTTTCAAATGATTTTCTTTATGATTGTAGCAAATATTGTTGCAGCACCCAGTAATGTGCAGAAAGTATATGAGGAACAGAGGAAGAAAGAGAGAGAAAGAGAGAGAGAACTGGCACCTTCTCTCTGAAACACTGGTCTACTTAATCATCAAGGTCTAGGACTCACCTCACATTGTAAACGTCATCACGAGTAGGCCTATACCTATACATGACTCTTTCATTCAGTCACTAGACCTAATCTTATGTGCACTTTTTTAGATGGTCATAAGATATATAAATCTTCTTAACTGGCCTACTCACTCCACTTGAATAACATCTTGATCATATCAAAAGAGTGGTCTTTCTTCCCAAGTGAACACAGTAATGTGTTCCCTCCACTCCCCACCCCTTCTCTCTACACTCTTACACTTATTATGACCACTGCTAGCGTGAAACTTTCGTTTGGTCGTTTTGGTTCGTTTGGGAACCTTCGTTTGGGTAGCCTACTACTGAGGCAGCCCCCACGCACTCCGAATTTCATCCAGGGGTGCATAAAATAAATGGTAGTAAACCGGTGGTACACGAGCTTCCACTAGGGGGTAGGCCTATGCAAGATGAAAAAAGGCAAAGTCGGAAAGGTGTTTAAAATGATTTTTTTTTTTTTAATCTTAAGCCTATGTTCTCTTTGTTCTTTGTGTTTCATAATGTTGTTCTCCACACTTTTTTACTGTAAGAGCTCATAGACCATTTGCACATTTTGATTTTGTTATTTGTTATCATGTAGGGCGGCTAAATTAAACATGATGCCTGGAATGCATCAATAGAATGTGTTACGTTTTTGTGTGGCGGATGGTGGGGGTATGCGAGCCGAATCAGGATGTAGGTGGTGGTACGCGAGAAAAAAGTTTGGGAACCAATGTGGTAGATGATGATGAGGAGAGGAGCTACCAGGCAGGACTGTCTGACACACACGCTCTCTCTCTCACAAACACACACACACATACACAAACACACACACACACAAACATAAACACACACACCTATACGCATACACACACTCACATCCACATGCACAGACACACACGCATGCACACACACACACACTCACATCTACACACTCAGGCACGCACATACAAGCACACACAAAAGTTGCAAGACTAGGATGGAATAGGAGATTAGAGCCCAACCGATTTATCGGCGGGCCGATATTAGGCATTTTCCAAACTATCGGTATCACTAATTATAACGGCCGATAAATAATTTTAAACTCAGTAAAGGAAAAACGAATATTAAGCCTTCATTTAGGCTGCATTTCAACAAAGGTGTTTTAAGTAAGGAAGAGCATGGTTTAGGCTACAAAGACTAAAAGTAAAGTAAAGTATCTGGTCATACTTGTAAAAAGGTTTGCTTGCATAAAGGTATGGAGTAATTAAGTAGGATATATAAACAACAATGTAGATTGTGGCAATGTGGTTATCACAGAACAAAGACCTGACACTCTTTTATTTCTTGAAAAAATAAATTACTGTTGGCCTATTAGGAAACTAGATAGTTAGGCCTAGCCCTGTTCAAATACATAATGCCCCACCTTGATCAGAACCTTGTTATGGGAGAACATTTTTACGTTGTGTTAAAAATGACTATTGACCGATATATATCGGTTATCATTTTTTGAAAAGCTCAAATATCGAAATCGGTATCGGTCTTCAAAATCCCATATCGGTCCGGCTCTATAGATGGAGACAATTTACAAGCGTGATTTATTTTCGGGGAGAGGATGTACAGGACTAAGCGGCAGTCACATTATGTACCGCTATATGCGGTACATCTAATTACCTTTCTCTCCCTGTCCCTGCTTCTTCAACATGAAGGGCAGAGTAGTCTGTGTCGACACCCTCTCACTCTCCCCAGAGCCAGGCGCCAGACAATCAGACAGCAGGATGCCCGGCCACTGCAGCAAGAGGGAGGGGAAGACCTGTACCCATTCACCACATTAATTGCATTTAAGATTGCTTTTTTCGTTTAAAGAAAATTAGATTCCCCATGGAAAAATTTGAAATGAACAAACTGAACAAAATGTTATTAGTGTTGCATATTGATATTGAAGTATTGAAGAATCAGATAAAAATACAGTTGCTTAATATAGTCTCATAGGCCTACATAATGTTGATAACTTCAATGTAAAAATCATAGGCCTTTTATTTAGGAGGATTACCCTTGCAGAAAAGGAGTGAGGGTCTGTTTCAAATGAGTAGCCCTCCATATGATTTTGGGCCCTCATTCACAAAAATGTATGAGTCCCCTGGTATAACTGGTAGAATATATGCTTAAGGAAGGGTTGACAACAGAATGTAACTTGCTGAGAAAATGCAGCAATTATGTTGTATGGGCATTTGCAGAGAAGGGGGGCTACAGGGGCTCTAGCTGTCTCTAGGAATCTAGTTGTAATACTTCCGCTAGTTCCAACGTGAATATTCGCTAAAATGTCTCATTAATAGTTTGTGAAATTAGAAATTCTGTGTTAATTGAAATGCCTTGCGGCCACCAATCCGTGACGTCATACATTCAGTGAACTCTCAGAAAGTGCACGCAGGCACAGTTCTGCAGGAGACGTTTGGGAGCACGGCAAGGTCACTTGGCAGTTAGACTATCTGAACATGCAATAGTATTCAGCTTAGAGATAGAGAATAAAATGTTTAAAGTTGTTTCATGTTTAATGAAGTAGGCTATCAAACCCGTTTTAACTATGTCATGGTCCATCCATTTCAATAACCTGGCAACTTCGAAAATCTAAGGCTGAACGTTCATAACATATTCTGTTTAGGTTACTATGTTATAGTAGCTTAGGTTAGTAGACCTAGTTCATAAAACAGAGTAGGCAAACCTTTTCTAAATCGTCGACGACATAGGCCATGTAGTTGTTTAACTAACCCAACTCCACACGTCGTTCTCTGTTTACAGTAGGCTACATTACACGTCATTTCACTCAGTGGCCACACGCACAGCACGTGAATCTGCAAGACACCAGCTTGCTGTTCACTGTGATAAACATTAAAATTATAGCCTGACAAGCCAGACTAGCAATAACATTTGCTGCCGCTAGGGTGCGTCTAGATTTCTAGGCTATTAAAATTAGCTTTGAATTTAATCAATAAGATGTAGCCTTATAGCCTATGATCTCTGTGTAGACAATAGCCTAATGAAAACTGAAAAGACCTATCTGTCTGTGCCCTGGCTACAGTAGGCCTACAGTAGATGCACTCCTATTGAATTTTCAGAACCAAGGAGATAAATGAGGAAAATGTGTTACAGCTCTGTCTGCTATTTACACCCATTCTTCTTGATACATAATGAATAAATATGAAAATGTATAAAATGTTTATCAGTACTTTGCAAATTGCTAAACCATATAATAGCCTGTCCCACCATCATCATTGAAATAGCATAATGCTAGAATTTAAATGCAAAAAAAAAGAACTCAGGTTCAGATGATTAAAGCTTTATAGGCTAGGGAATGTAAAACTTAAGTTCCAGTTTAAACCATTCAAATTGTGTGTATCTTTTCTAGCTTTCGTATGCATTATGTTCTATAAAACATGATATTATATTCTGCAGTGCAAAGATGCCCACTAAAGACAGGAAGCGAAAGCAGAGGGAGAAGGAGCTGCGGGAGGCAGCAAAAGGCAGTGTTTTATTTTGATATAATTTGCATGTAGCCTATGTATTCTCTATTGGGTTGTAATCAAAATTAAGTTTTAAATAAAGTTAACACGTTTTCTGGAAATTTTGTTCCATGTGCCCTTTTTTTAAATTTGAGCCCCTGCCCCTTCAAAGGTCTCCGCACGCCCCTGTGTATGGGATTTTGTATATTGCTTAACCAAATATAATGGTTGGTAACTTGTTCTAGCTATTATGTTCTGGTCGTTCTCTCTCTCTCTCTGCCATTTTCTCTCTCACCACAACCACCCCCCCCCTGCCAGCCTGGTTAGTGTTTCATTAGTAGTTGTGTTCCTACAAAGCTCTTGCCTTTTGTCATATGCACAGAGCTGAAGTTAAATGACATGTTTAGTGTAATGCATTTGTTTGATGCATATTGTTATTGTCTCTCTCTCTCTCTCTCTCTCTCTCTCTCTCTCTCCCTCTGTCAGCCTGGTTAGTGTTTCTTTGGTAGTTGTGTTTCAATTTGATTCCTGCAAATGCATCGCTGACTATCAAAATACCGATGCGCTGTTTGAAGTTGTGCTGCTTGGCTTGCTGTTAAAGGGAATGACAAATGTCATTCTGATTGGTTTAAAGATGTTATGCACAAAACACACCCATGACTGATTAAGAAACAAAAGAGCCGCCTTTTTGCGCCACGTGCCTGACGTTTGATAACAAAACTACCCCGAATGTGGACTGGACAAACCCCTAAATGTATTTAAGCTATTTGCTATGTGTTTTACATCGCCAAAATAGAGCCCGTTATGTCTTTTTCACTGATCCAAGCACTTCAATAGAAAAATGAAAAGTAACTTGTAATTTGAGTAACTTAATAACTATAATAATATTTTTTTACTATAGGTTTGTCCAATTGGAATATTTACTTTTACTCAAGTAGATTTTGAAGGAAGTAATTGTACTTGTACTTGAGTATAGATTTTCAGTATACTCTACCCACCACTGGTTAGCATATATAGCTCCCTTTTAGCTATGATTTAATTAGATTAGATTAGATTCAACTTTGTTGTTATTGCAGAGTACAAGTAGGCCTACAGAGACAATGAAATGCAGTTAGCGTCTAACCAGAAGTGCAAAAAAGCAGAAAAGTGCCACGGGCAAAGCAATTGGCACGGTTTACAGTAGGAATAACATGTCCAGTGTATTAACAGTAACATTATAAAAAGCAGAATAAATATGTATATACAGTATGAACAATAGACAGATATGTACAGTATGTAGTACAGGTAGTACTGTGTATTAACAGTAACATTATAATAGTGAAAATAAGTATTTGTGCAGTATTAACAGACAGATATGTGCAGTTGACTATGGAGTAGTATACACAGTATACTATATACAGTTAACGTAACAAACAGAAATCGTTAGAAAACCCTATGTCAGTAGAGTCAGTGGTTAAGGTGTAAATGTAGCGGTGCTAAATAAAGAAAAGAAATGAATACCAAAACCAAGACTGAGGTCTGCCGCTGCCATGCAACCCTACGCCCCGCTCTCTTACCCGCAATGCATCAGGGTGCCTTTTAAAGATACCCTGGACACCAGGTGTCCTAACAATTAACTAATTAGAGGTGCCAAGCTGACGAGGACTCCATGGACTCGTCACAGATAGCATTAACATTGTAAGAGCAGTAGAATATTGGTATAGCCTAAGGTAGTTATCGATACAGTATGTACATTTTGTAAATATAAATAGAATGCTATGGGTGGGATAGGGTACTGCCACCTCCTTGTCCCTGTCAGATATGGGTTAGCTAATCATTTTATCGCCTATACATGCCTCAATACTGTTTTGTAAGACCTTGATACAGTTCAGAACAGGAACTAGATACAGAAATCAATGGGTTAACAGTCCTCCCGGCAGGTTCTCTTTCCAATTTTCTTCAATTGATTCCAGCTTCTTAGTCATTTCTTCTACCTCTGAAATGCCAGAGCTTATTACTTTTTCTCACATCCTCTACCAATCTCCTTTTCTCTCTCTCTTTCTGTGTCTTTACTTTTTGTAATTTGAGGTGTATGGGAGCTTACCTCTAAGTTTTTCTGATGCAGTGCTCATTTAATGACAGATAATGAAGGGGGGGGGGGGGGTGGGTGATTGATGTAATCACTAATGAAATCATTAAATGATTTATAGCAATAGGAACATTAACAGGCAAAATGCAGACAAGCCTCTCTCTATCTCTCTCGTTCTCTCTCTCTCTCTGTGAATGGCCAGAATGTATGCCTCTTTGTGTCTTGTTTGAGTCTGTGTTTGAATGCATATTGCATACATGCACACGTAGGTGATTTCCAATAACACGCCACCATTGTGATTGAGATTCGACTGCCATTACTGAAGAGGGACACATAGGAGGATCTGAAGAAGTGTGTTGCCACAGTATTTATAAAATACACTCACACACATACATGGCATACGTGTATGAACCAAGTAAAAGTGCATCTTGATCAAAGCCATATAGAAAATGGAGAACATGTATTGACTTTTTTTAGAACAAATTCCAGTCAGGCAGAACTTTTTTTGAGAATTTGTGATGGTTGGTTTTCTGCCTCTCTTGTTTTTTATGCCATCATTGTGTGCAGACATACAATTACTATTAAAATATTGTTATTCCATATAGCTCCTTATATTTGCACATCCAATGAGAAGGAGAGTAAGTCCACATCATGGATTTGATGAGCAAGATGGTGTGGGATTTGATTTCTGCCTTTCTAGGGCTCTGGTCAGCATCTAAAGAAGAGCTCTGAGGGGGGATGCTGGCACTCAGAGCAGAAGCAGAGCCCAGGTCTGGGTGGGGAGTCAGATGAAAGCCAAATCAAGTGAGGATTCCATGTAATGGGGGTAATTACAAATCATAGTGGAAAGAATATGAGGGAGGTGTAATTATACAGGTGGAAAGTGGGTGATTAAACATTAGACAACAAAACAGGTAGCCGGTGGCTCAGTAAGAGTACATTGCTGGACAGAGTGCATTTTGTGACAGAGAGAGAGGGGGGGGGGGGGACACACCAGGATTATATATCTGCACTCCAGTATTGCCGAACACACACAAGAGGGACCAACGACAACCTCAAAATCAGTGGTGTAGCATCCAGGTAAGAACCGTTCATGCCCGTCTATATCTCTTTCAGCTCTGTATTTTTATTGACTTTCCTACTAAATCTTCCTCTGTAGTAAAGTCCAAGTTAATGACGCTTTGAACATTTCTGATGAACTAAATTTCCTGTAAAATTCTATTCTAATCTAGTATTTACCACTGAATGAAATTCACTGCACAACTGAACTTCTGTCTTTTGATGCTTATTCATGTACGTGTTCAATCTATGGAACTACACCCTGTGCCAGCGGCTGGAGGAAGAATGTCTGGTCTCAGTGCACTGTTGCTGCTGCTCTGCTGCGTGTCTCTGGCGCCAGGCTCCCCTCACGCATTCGCGGTCTCCCTCCGGGCTCGCCGGCTGTGCGGGGTGCACCTGGTGGACGCCCTGCTGTTTGTCTGTGGTGACAGGGGGCTCTTCTACCAGCCAGGACGACGGGTCAGAGAAGAAGACATACGTAAGAGACAACATGGAAACAAAAACCTTGAAGGGGGAGAGGAGAGTAAAAGAACAAGAGAAAGAGAGTGACAGAATAAGAATGTGGCTGGTGGGAGGCTTATGCAAGGTGACTAATTTGTTCAGTTCAACATATGGCAAGGCTGACTTTTTAAGACAAGAAGTAACACCACTTGTAAGATGACAATATACTGTCCTGAATAGATAGACAGAAAATGGGAAATGTATGTCAGTTCTGTATTCATTATTAGGTTAGTATGACAGTGTGTGTGTTCTCAAAAGTGGTGTATGTGTGAGTAGTGAAATTGAGTATTTCAAAAGCATTTCTATTTGCAGGTATCATGATGGACAATGTTCCTTCTGTTGAAAAGACCAGAGTGGCCCTGGCCAATAGCAGAGGAGGACCCATTGTATCAAAAAGAGGCATTGTCGAACAGTGCTGTCACTTCTACTGTGACTTCTATGACCTGGAGAATTACTGTAACAATACATAAGAACTGTTCATACTCCGATTGTCATGGCTAAGCCTGCTGATTCTTGCCAAAAAAACAGTATTTAGAATGTCACAAACCACAAAATGTATAGGAACATCGAGAGGGAGTCAAACTAACCTTTGTTATGAAGCGTCATGCCCAGGGGGTCAATTATGGTTGCCCGCCACCATCTTTAAAAATGGCGTCCGACACTGCCGACCATAGGTATTAGAAAGCTAGATACCGCATTGGGCTCCAGAACGTACGTAAATAGCGCAGCCATCTTGGTGGGGGCAACAATCACTAGAGGCCAATGGAGAAACGTGTCTATGATTGGAAATCAGACAGGTGTCTCAGATTGCCAGCAAGTGTTGCAGTACAGTACAGTAAAGGTGTTGCCCCCAGCAATATGGCGGCCGCGTTTACTAATAGAACTCGACGGACAATGCGGTAAGCCTATCTAGCTTTCTGATATCTATGCTGCCGACCACATTTTCACAAACAAGCCAATTAACTGCCATATTACTGGTGGACACAATGTTGTTTATATGGATTGGCAAGGTTTCCAAGCTAGGAGGATCAACCAATCCACATGGACATAATTTGTGGTCAACTGTAAGGTTAGCACATTAGACAAGATCTTTTTAAAGATAGTGGCAGTCAGTTAAGGATATTTTAGCTGAATTAAGTAGCATCAGCCATTAAAATGAATGGAGCACTTCCTCCCTCTCTCCAGTTCTATATACCTCCATGGTCTGGCTAGACCTCTGCCGTCTGCCATCTTTGCCCATATAAAGAGATCCGGATCTCTTTATATGGGCAAAGATGGCAGCTTTTGGGTGAAGGACTAGGAAACAATATAAAGTCAAAACATTATTATGGACTACAGATTTCATCTCATGCTACACTCATGCTGAATATTGTGATGCACAATAAAATAAATTTCTGACAAATCGCTGTATAATCAGTGGGTTTCTCATGATATTTGTGCGTTTTTTTAATGTTCCTCAAATATAAATCTTGTTTCCTTGCATTGAACAAACAATTTATGGGTAGAGAAAAGATCATTTATCTCTTGTCTTGGTAAACAACCACTAATTTTTTTCTCTTATTTAAGAGGAGACCAAACATCAGAAACTGGTTGAAGCACAGAAATCCATGGGCACTAAAAAATAATGAATACAAATAAGTGGATATAGACATAAGAGGAAATTTATTCCTCCTGTCCCATTGAAAATACGAGGAGAAAGATGAACATGAACTTTGTTCATTCAGAGAGAATGAGGCACAACAGGGGCATCTTGGACTAGCCTATGTGTTAAATGGTAAATTACATATAGTCAAAAACATTAATTCAGGGGCCTAGTGCATGTTCATTAGAAATATAATGGGTAATACTACATGTCTAAATATGCCAGAAAGATGGGAATGCATCAGAACTCAAAAACGACACCTAAATACTCTCTGCTCACAATCAGCACAGGAATACCACAGGGCTGCTGCCACAGCCCTAAACTCAACACCCTGTCAACAGAGGAATATTGAACCCTCACAAATACCAAGAATAGACAGGCAACTCCTCTTCAATGAAATCACCTTGCCATCACCTTGGCAGATATACAGTGCCTATAAATTATATGTTTCCCCCTTTACTGCTTTTAGAAATGGAATCTTGATCCATTTAATTTGTCCCTTTTTATAAATTACAAAAAAAAAACCTCTTTAATGTCAAAGTGAAAGCAGATTTAGCCTAAACTAATTCTGATGGTGTTGACACAAATTCTGATGGTGTTGGCATCTGACGGAGTTGACAAAATGCTATATTTCCTCTTATATCGCATGTATTTCTTACAGGAATCTGTATAGCATATCTGTTGCCTTGCCTGTGACTTCCATAATCTTCTTAAATTAATCCTTTATTACAGAAATTTTTTCACAAATGTTGCATTTTGCTCATTTCGGTGATGACACACTTGTGACATCCAGGTAATAGATGGATATTAAATACACAAGATATGAAAAACTTACCAGAGCTAGAAAGGTATCATGACATGAAGAACTAGGAAGTGCTAAAGGGCTCCTCTGTGTTTTGCTGCCCACAATTATTCCTGATTTATTTCATCTGACGGTGTTGACCAAAACTCCGGACACAAGTTCATCTGATACAAAGGCACATTTAAAACATAGGCTTATACAAAGTTTCAGCTATCCCACCTGTGACATCCCCATATTATATCTTTCAAGCTGACATTTCAGACGCACCTACACTTGCACATACACTTTCACTTTAGAATGGTGTGAATGACTGAGGGATAAGAACCGTGAACACAAGTTTCACAAAAAGAAGAGATGCATATTTTCCCCTTGGGATGTAGGCCGACAAAATGGTCTCTAAGGAAATTAATTGACGTGACGGTATCCATTAATTCTAGGAAAAAATAAGACCTTATGAATGGAATTCAAGACTTTGTTGGCCTAAACGAAATTTTACAAAGCCTTTATTTGACAATATTAGATTTAAGACTTTTCCAATACTTTTAAGACTCCACAGGTATCCTGTAGGCTATTGGTCAATAAATATATGTCTAATTAAATATAGGCCTAGATTATATGTCAATCTGTTGGTCAATAAATAGGCCTATGTCAATATGTAGGCTATGTAGCCTAGGCCTAAGTCATGCAGATGAATTGTGACTGAATCAAAATACATTCTCAGACAAATGTAGTCTGCTCAACAAGGAAGATGGGTTTGCTAGAAATCAAAATAGGGTTTAGCCTAAGTAGGCTACTCACTTGAGCCTCTTTAATATTTCCTTCTACAGCACCTGGCAGCCTATCGACATTGCAGTGTAGTGGTTCAACTACTGTCAGAATAATCTGAGAGATAGGCCTGAGGTGGCTTCTGTGCAACTAAAGCAATGCAGTATTATTATCCTAAATCAGTGGTGAAGGTGCATTGAAGTCCCTGGGCCTGGGCTAATCAAAAAACAACACTTCCCATGAACCATTGGTTGCCGGTTTCAGTTTGGTGGGGGAAGTAAAATGGCGGACATGGATGGGCAGGGCCTTTTATTGTGTTCAGAAATGTGAAATCTTTAATGCTTTTAAAAACCTTTTAGGTTTTATGGAAATATTTTAATGCTAGTTTTGCAGATTGAGCTCTTTCCAAGTTAGTTATCCAGCTTGAACTCCAACGATAAAGGTAACGTTAAGGCAAGCATGCATTTGTATTCTCTACAGGTTAGCTAACATAGCCTGCATAGCTAGCAAGCTAAAATTGAATGCGATTTGTAATTCATCATGTGTAGACATTTAGCTAACGTTAGCCGACCATTTTACGGGTGCACATGGTTGCCTAATTAACTGGTTAATTCTCAACATTTTGTTGCACCGTGATTAGATGCAAGTCTGTTGTATGTTTTTGACACATGCCTAGAACTATGAAGCATCGCGAGTCATCGCGTGTAAGTTACTGAAATGTTGTCTGTGTTGGATAGCCTTCTAGATAGCACGCTAAATAATCTAGCAATATAAATCAACACCAGGTTAGCTCTTTAATCAGAGACAGCTAGCTAGATAATTTGAGTTTCTGCGTTACGACTTGGTTGTGCAGCATTAAATTGTTTCTCCAGTATGAACGTTCGATGTGTGTCGTGGTTGTATCTCACACGTCAAGATGTAGCCTACCTTAATGTGGCAATCTGACCAACACAACGTTACCCCCGAGTAGTGGTTATCCTATAACCTATCGTTAGTGTTTTGATATGCGCGGTGATTTGGTCACTGTGTCATGTTAGCTTATCTGCTGACCTAGGCAGTGGTCCACATAACTATTGCGCCACTCGTGTTGTTGATCAGCCGTCGGTTTCCAATTTGTCCTATGTTATCTTCGACTTTAGCTGCACCAGTTGACTTGTACAATGAATCATTCCCTGATTATAGCATGCTCATCTATAGACCACAAATTCCGCTCCAGTTACTAATTGTAATTGTACTGATTGTAATGGTAGACGATGACTCATGTGTCTTGAATGAATCCAGATGGTTGAAATGATATGTGCTAACAGTGGCATTATTATCACCAGATGGGGACAGATGAAGAGTTTAAAGGGGCTGGCCTCCCCGAACCAAAGGTAAGGGTCTGTATTGGTTGCATTTTGGTGACCAGTGTAATATAGGAATTGATATTGTACTTAACATTTTGCACAATTATGTTTTCGACCAGACAGGAGAGGAGAATAAAGAATGTACTGAAGAGGAAGGAAATGAGGATGAAGAACATAACTCTCAGAGGAGAAGCAAAACGGCCTTGAGATGTAACCAAGAAACTGGAGAGATCCTAGTTGACGAACCTAGTGAACTGGTGAGGATCAAATCTTTAGAGAATCACTGTCTGCACAGCGTGTGTTTGCTTGCAGACCAACTCTGATAAAACCAGTTTGTAAATAAAAAAAATAAAAAAATAAATAAAACACTGATCTTTCGCTTTATTTGTGCCCTTCTCTTGCCAATGTTATGATGGTCTTTGTTTCTTGTTCACAGGGTGCTTCCGTGGTTGCCATAGAGACCCCGTCCTTTTGGATCCCTGCACAGTCCTCATCGTTACAGCTGGTTGACAGGTGACTGCATAGAGAAGACAACAACAATATGAATTGCTCAGTGTAATAAGTTGGTATTGAGACACTGTAACCATCAGGGAAGCTAGTTAGTTAGATAGTTCTGTTTGGCTAGCTGTGTAAAATTCTGAGTAAATTATTCAAAAATAGTTATTTAAATGGGTTACATTAACTGAACATGTCAATATAAGGGTAAATGAATATGTCATTAAGAATGAAGTGGCTTAATGTCTTATGATGCCTCATTGTGCCACAGTGGTGACATTGAAGTAGAGCTTACTGCAGAGGTGCAGGTAGAAGAAGGATCAACCCTTGCTTTTCTGTCATCCTTGGCCCCGTTTGCTGGCAACCGGAAGATTGGTAACCTCTTATTTTCCCCAAACTGCCCAATCATAAAACTCTGGAAATATGTTGGCTGCTTGACCTCCTGCTAAACCAGTGTTTTTCTCTCTTTCACCCTCAGGCCTTCACTCTTCTCACCCCCACTCCAGATTGATGAAGGAGCTTCTGATGCTGGGCTGCCCCTCATTTGCTCCTTCTCCTCGGGTCACAGGCTCCACTCCAGCCCCTGGCCCGAGGATGAGGCCTACATCTGCCCTTGCCAAGAGCCCGCTGCCCTCCTCACCCTCCAGCTCCCCCTCCTCCCCTTCTTCCCCTCCATCATCACCTTCCTCCTTACCGTCATCATCCTCTTCATCACCCGGGGGAGCCGGCACTGGTTACCATGACACTGATGACAGAGGCCACTCGGGCGCCGGTGGAATCACCAATGCGACAGGTGACGTGGTATCCTCTACCTCTTCCTCCCTGGGCCCTTCCCACTCACTCAATGACCCGCGCCCCTTCTCCTCCAATCCCATGTTCCATCGCCTGGGCCCTCCCACGCAACCGGATGGCGACTCTCAAAGAGAAGCTTCCGAGACGGAGATCTACGACCCCTTCCAGCCCACGGACGGAGAAACGGAGCAAGAGCGGCCAAAACCCCTGGAGGAAGAGGAGGACGATGAGGAGGATAAATATGACCCCTTCCAGCCAACAGGCTCCCCAGCCTCGGAGGAGCGCGACGAAAGAGGCTCGGAAGGAGAGGGGCCACTGGGAAGCCCCAATGGCAACGCTGTGAACCAGATGAACGATACGGAGACGGAGGGGCTGGACGTCTCGCAGGGGTCCCCTCCAGACTCGACGGAGGCGACAGCTGCAGCAGCAACCTCAGCTTCGGCTCCCTCCCCCTGCTCCAGCCCAACCCCTCCGGCACCTGTCGTGACCTACAGCCCGCAGCCGCCCCAGAGGAAGCGGTCACTCCGGGACGGTGGGCGGGAGCAGCGGCGGATGCGCGAGCGGAGAGAGGACTCGGAGCACTCGGAGATCGAGGAGGGCGAGATTGTGGGGGCCGCTGGCGACAAGGAGAGGTGGCGGGAGCGGGCGGCGGTGGTGGACGATGCGCACGGCGGGCTCCCGGGGCTCGGGCTCGGCATGGGGATGAAGACGGAGCGCATCCTGCGGGTCATGGAGGGCGACGGCTTCGTGTCCGTCTGTACGGAGGCCACCTGGGAGCAGGAGCCTCCACCGCCAGTGGTGGGCGTCGGGGACCTGCGGAGGAAGCTGACCAGCCGCAGGAAGGAGCGCTTCCGCTCCTGCCCCGTGTCCGTTACTCTGACACCTCCGCTCCCGCTGCCGTCTCCAATGCCCCCCACTGTCGCCATGCCATCACCCTCGCCTCCAGCCTCCCCCTCCCTCTCCCTCTCGACTGACCGCGAGAAGAGCCGGAAGCCCTCCAAGAGCTCCCGGGAGCGCGAGCGGCGCAAGCTGAAGGAGACTAAGGCCATAGAGAAAGAGAAAAGGAAGAAGAGGAAGGAGGCGAAAGAGGGCAGCCGGGAGCGGAAGGAGAGAGAGCGGGAGAGGAGGAGCGAGAAGGACGAGAGGCAGAAGGACGAGAGGACGAGGAGGAGCAGTAGGAGCTCCAGCCGCAAGAGGAAGAGGAGAAAGCATA
Source organism: Alosa pseudoharengus (assembly GCF_046254945.1). Classification (NCBI taxonomy): domain Eukaryota; kingdom Metazoa; phylum Chordata; class Actinopteri; order Clupeiformes; family Clupeidae; genus Alosa; species Alosa pseudoharengus. Next base: position 19,963,386 of record NW_027468774.1, on the reverse strand, counting down.
GCAGCCCGGAGGCTTCCCAGAATTCCGCAGCCCGACACACACACTCGAGGCGGCGGTCCTGGTCCAGCCATTCGGATGATCACCACAGGGACAGGGAGAGGGAGAGAGATGGAGAGCGAGACCGGGAGCGAGAGAGGGAGAGACAACGAGAGCGGGATCGTGAACGGGACCAAGACCGAGACCGAGATAGAACTAGAGACCGGGAGAAGGAGAGGGACAGAGGTCGAGACAGAGACCGGGAAAGGGGCAGAAGTGACCGGGAAAGGGACCGGAGCAGAGACTCCCGAGGGAAGAGCAGGGTAAAGAGAGAGCGGGAGGACGGGGAGCAGGGCTCCAGCAGCCGGGAGAGGGGCAGCATGAAGCGGTCCAAGAGCAGCAGAGAGAGGCGGGAGGACACGCGGGAGCCGGACAGACACCGGGACCGAGAGAGGGACAATAGGAGAGACGGACGGCCAGTCGTGCCGCCGTCCATCCAGGATCTGAACGGGTCCGATCTGTTCGCCATCAAGCGCACCATCACAGTCACCACGACGACCACCACAACGACCGTGCCGGGGTCACCGGGGCAAGGCCAGCGGTCGTCCCTCAGCCCGGCCTCGGGCCTGTCTCACAAGCGGAAGAGGAAGAGGAGAAGGCGCTCCGACGAGGAAGAGCAGGAGGAGGAGGAGCGCTCGAGGAGACGGCGCAGTCGCTCGCGCCACGCCTCCCTCTCACCTATGCTCTACCACGGCTACGAGTCGGACCGCTTCTCCGAGCGGCAGGAGGCGGACATGCTGTCGCTGGACGGCGAGGCGCTGGACTCGGACTACCCCTCGCTGGAGGACTCTCCGCTATTGCCACGGTCACCTGAGCCCCCGCCATCCCCACCTCCCAAGAGCAGCAGCCCGCCGGTCAAAGTCTCCGGCCGCCGGGACAAGAAGAAGTCGCACGCCTCCGGCAAGAAAGCCAGCCAGCCGTCGGAGTCTGCATCGCTCCGCGCCAAAGCCAAAAGCAAACACCTGACCTCGTCGTCGTCTCCGCCACTCTCGCCCACGGGCGCCCTCGCGCCATCCCTGCCGCTGACTGCTGCTTCCTCAGCCAAACGTACCAGGAAGACCAGGAAGGAGAAGGAGCGGGAAAAGGGGGCCAAGAAGGAGTCTGGCCGCTCAGGTCACTCCAAGAAGCCAGGCAGCAAGAAGGCCAAGCTGCAGTCCAAGGTGTCGGTGCTGGTACGGGAGGGGGTGAGCAGCACCACGGGCACGGCTGCCGCCCCAGGGTCTGCTGGGAAGCTGGCCATGGACCGCATGGGCCCAAGCGGGGTGGCTGGAGTGGGCGGCAGTGGCTCGTCCTCTGTGGTGGGCGGCTCCATCGCCGTGGTGTTCCGACGGGACAACGAGAGCCGCTCGCCGTTCCTGAAGCCGTGCTCGGAACCTCTGTCACTGCAGTCACGCGGCGGGGGTGGCAAAGACCCCGGTAAGGCCGGCGGGCAGCAGCAGTCCCAGCAGAGAAACGTCCTGGGTCCAGCCAGCGTGGCCAGCCCCACTCTCCTCAAGGCCAAGAAGGCCACCCCCACCTCCAGCACCTCCTCCTCCACCTCCTCCCCGTGCTCCTCCTCGGTGGCCAAGCGGCGCCGGCGCCCGGGGAAGAAGCTCCGTGACAAGAGCGGCGCCGGAGAGGCCAAAGCCCCGCCGCCGGGAGGCTCGCTGCCCAAACCCTCCAGCCCGCCCGCCTTGCTCCCGGCCACCACCCCTTCCTCCTCCTCCTCATCCTCCTCCTCCTCCACCAGCGCGCTGCCGCCCTCCTCCTCGCCTCCGCACACGCCGCCCCTCTCCCTGCCACTGCCGTCCCGGGACGCCCGCGACTCCAGCCCGGACTCGCAGACAGTTGACAGCAGCTGCAAGACCCCCGAGCCCTCCTTCCTGCCGGAGGAGTCCCAGAGCGGACCGCCGGCCCCGGCCAGCCCGCCGCCCCCCACGCTCCTCTCCACTTCGGCCGGGGGCAGTGCTGCCCAGTCGGCCCCCGGCGCCAAGCCTCTTGTCTTGGACGAGCAGAAGACCTCGCCCCCCTGCTCCACCTCGTCGGGCTCGGCGGCTCCCTCGCTCCCACTCTCCCTGCCACCCTCAGCCGCCGACCCCTCGTCGTCGTTCTCGTCCGTGTCGTCGTCGTCAGTGGGCAAGCCCCCGCCGCCTCCTCCACCCGTGGCCCCCCCACTGCCCTGGAGTCTGCAGACGGGAGTGGACTGCACTGCAGGGGGTGTGTTAGCCTGTGAGTAACTCCCTTCCGTCCTTCCTCCCAAACAGTACCTCAGTTTGTGGCCGTTTCACCCTTGCCACGAGCACAGTAGAGCTTAAAAAAAAAAGCAACTTTAAGTATTCACTGGCTATAACGAAATGCTAGAGTAGTTGTTGCTGAAGTGTCTTGTTTCCCTAAAGAATGTTAATGATATTGTGGGCTACACATTTGGAATATTTGCTATGCCAGACAGGTTTTTGACTGTCATATGATCTCACATGTGAGCTGGGCAGAGGAATGATGGACACTGTGGCTGAAGTGGCTGGCCACAGTGCTGGGGCTTTGTATGCTCACTACTGCTAGTGTGTGTATGCCATTGCTCGCTGTTCCTAGGGTGTGTGTGTGTGTGTCGGTGCACGCTCACAAGCGTTCGTTCACTGCCAACAGATGGGTTAAGTCAACGAGTCCTCATTTAGTACAGTACGCTGTGTTTGGAAAATAGGGTCCCGCTGGATTTTCATGTAAAAATTAATTTTTTTGCATATTTTGCTAATATAGAGTCTAAGGATCAAGATTTTTTTTGTCTTCAAATTTTCACGATCCATCTTTAGTGTTTTTTTCTGTATGTTTTAAAATAAGCGATTATATCTAGTCCGAAAAGTGATTTTCACATTTTCTTCTAATTTTTTGACAATTAATTCCACTTTTTGCACACAAAACCCCCAGATAATGTAGAAAGGTTGTTGGTTCTAAAACAATATCCATAGTTTTCAAACTTTGAGTGTCTGAAAAGTGTAAAAACACCTCCACCCTTGTTGCCTATGTCAAAAACGATTTCTTAATCTTTGCTTTTCTTGATGCTTTCCTTGACCTGCCATGTCATTCTATTGTCTACCTTAAGAGAAATTTGTCTTGGAAATAATCTATAATAATAATAATAGTACAGGCAACACAGGTGACATAGGCATGGGTAGTTGAGTAACAGTAGGCAAAATTAACAAACAAAAGAATATAAGGTACAAACAAACAGACAAACCACGGATGGCCCTCTCACATCCTGAACTAATACAAAAAACAAAAAACTCAAGGGAAAACATTGCTCAGACACTAAACCATGTGCATTTGCTCTCTTTAAACGCTACGGGTTATCCACAGCCAACAGGCCGGGCGTGCGAGAGAAGCAATGAAGTCTTAGAATTAAGAATAAAGCCATGTTCTTCCAACAACAACAACCACAAACACCCATGCGGCAAAAATATCAAATGACCGGCTGTGTTCTCCCAGAGAGGAAGCTACGTATATGATCACCACCCACAGGTGGACGTGTGCGCCAGCGCTGCAGGTCAGCCTTTCTGCATACACACCTGTCTTTAAAGTTCACCATCCTGGTAGCATACCTATCTACTGCCAAGGCTTGAAGGGGACGGGGAGAATATTTACTTCTGCTACACTGGCAGAGAACTCATGTGAAACAGACTGTGGGAGGTGGAAGGGGTTTGAATGCTGTCCGGCAGTATTATGAGTGGAACGTCTTAAGGGGGCCCTTTTCCCCATACAGCCTGATCTTATAGTGTGTGCCAATTCCATCAAGACACTCCACAATTTCATACTTGGTAGACACCCATGTATCCTGGATTTTGTGGCGACCATGAAAATGGTTCTTGCAAAAGAGTTTACATATATTTAGCAGACACCAAAGTCACTTACATACTGTATGTCAGCTATATTACAAGAGATCACATTGTCCCCGGAGCAACTTGGGGTTAAGTGCCTTGCTCAAGGGCATAACAGTGAAAGCCGGGAATTGAACCGACCGAGCTAGCCCAGCTCCTTAACCACTACACTACCACTGCCCACTAGAAAAAGACTAGAGTGCCAGGTGGTAATATGGGTACAGTGTCAGGACCGCACACTACAATCTCCCAGAAGAACTAAATTTATTGAGTTAAAAACATAACGCAACGTTTCGACCCACCAGGGTCGAAACGTTGCGTTATGTGTTATGATGGCAGTGTGCGGACAACTACTCTTCTTTCCTTGATAAGCTTTTTTGTCCTGCACCTGGCCTCAGTGAGGTGGGATGTGCATACAACCACTTTGAAGAGGACTACAGTGTTAGGACCACCATGCCTATGATATGCCGCAGCCTCTTCTAAGTGTCTCCTAGCACTAGCATAGACAGAAGTCAGGTACTCTTGATGTTGCACCACCCAATCAGTCGGTGGACTGACCCTGTGGTCACCTCCAGTATATCCATGTAGGTGGTCGACTGGTAACTGTGGCTTCTGACCGAACATCAGCTCGTATGGGGAGTGCTGTGTGGACTGGTACACGGTGGTATTATAGGCGAACAGGAGCTGAGGGAGCAACTGGGGCCATTTACGCTTCTTTTCAGGGGGTAAGGTCCTGAACAAGTCATGAAGTGTCCTGTTGAAACGTTCACATTGACCATTCCCCTCTGGATGATAAGTGGTGGTTCTAGTCTTTGTTATAGGTGTCACACAGGTGTTTCAACAGCTCCTCCTCAAAGCTGCTCCCCTGATCAGAGTGGATTCTCCTTTGCACGCCATACACATAAAACCATCTCTCAGTTAGAATCTTAGCTACGGTGGAAGCTCTCTGATCAGGGGTGGGAAAGGCCTGGGTAAACTTTGAGAAAACATTTGTGATTACCAGAACATTCTCTTGTCCTGTGCTAGCCCAATCCAAGAGAGTAAAGTCAATGGAGATTATTTACAAAGGCTTAGGGGCTAGCATATTTCCCAAGAAGGTTCTGGCTTGGGTTGTCTTGCTTTAGCAAGCACAGTGCTCACACTCAGAACACCACTTTTGCACCTCATGCCACATCTGGGGCCAGTAGCACCTCTGTCATATCAGATCTGTGGTCCTGTCCACCCCCAGATGGCCGTGGTTGTTGTGTAGGCTAGTGAGCACTTTGACTCGCAACACCTTTGGCAGTAAAAGCTGCAGCACTGGATCCCTGGAAGGAGGAGCCTGGATCGCTCGGTACAAGGTCCCATCCACTTCCTGTATCTGGGACCACTGCTTTATCAATTGCGGACTTCCCTTGGTTCACTCCACTTGTCTTAACGGGTATGTGGTCGTCCCTGTCACCAAAACCACAGGTATCTGGAAATACGGGTATGTGGTCGTCCCTGTCACCAAAACCACAGGTATCTGGAAATACAGGGATCAGTCCCTTGCAGGACTTTCCGGTCTCTTTTGGTTCGACCAGGGATGGTGTCCACCATACAAGATTCTGTCATCCAAGAGTCTTGGATAGGTGCACTTGAGGCTTGCATGTTGGCTATGGCAAGCGGCAGGGGGACGTCCAGGCCGTGTGACACAAATCGCAAAGTGTTAGTGGGGCTTGTGGGAAGCCTAGAAAGGGTATCGGCATTGCAATTAGCTGGCCCAGGACAATATTTGATGTTGTAATAAAGAGGGCAAGCTGAGAAACCCAGCAATGTTCCAGAGCGCCCAGTTTCGCTGACTGCAAGTATTGGAGGGGATTGTTGTCAGTGTACACGGTGAACGTGTTGCCCAGGAGATACTTGACATTTTTTTCTGTGATTGCCCACTTGACTGCAAGGAGTTTGAGTTTCATGGCACTATAATTTGACATGTTCCTCTCACTTGGCCGCAAGTCCCGGCTAGCAAAGGCTATTGGTCGCTGTAACCCATCCTTCTCCTGTGACAAAACTGCCCCCAATCCTGCATGGCATGCATCCGTCTCTAAGATAAAGGGACGACTGAAATCGGCATAACCTAGGACTGGTGCTTGAACAAGCCATTCTTTTAAGGCTCTGAATCCAGAAAAAGTTCTGAAGGCAAACCTGAACGTATACATTCAATGTTAACTATCCAATATTCAGATGTCTGTAATTGAAATGTATGCAAATTAGTGCATAATTAATGCGATATTGTTAAATTACATGCTTAAACATATATTTTCAGAAAACTTGTAATGCAAAAAAATATTGTCTCTACATAACTAATCAACTAGTAAAGTTTCATAAGAATATCAAGGAGTTAAATTTTTTACCCTATTCACCCGTTCTATGTTGCCTATGGAGGCCAGTTTTAGGCCGCAAATGCTAATTAGCAGGTTTAAAACTAAAAAATCAGCTAAGTAAATATGATATTCAGAATCAGCACCCAAAAATTAGGCAGAATACCCTCTTTACCAGTGTTTTCTCACATGTGACCCCCAAGTGATAGTAGTCCAAGTCTTAATTATGCATTATATAAATGATGATATCATCTAAGTGTGAAAATGGATCGTGAAAATTTGAAGACAAAAAAAATCTTGTTCCTTAGACTCTATACTAGCAAAATATGCAAAAAAAACAATTTTTACAAGAAAATCCAGCGGAATTACACAAGACACCGTACTAATTTCTGTCAGGATATTAATCAAGTGTCTAAAATCTAAATCTAAAAATTTTAATTGTCTCATTTTTTTTTCTATATACTCCAGTAACTGCACTCCTGTTTAAGATGGAGGAGGCCAATATTGCCAGCCGCGCCAAAGCACATGAGTTCATTCAAGCCACAAGTCAGGTAAGCCTACAGGGGATGTATTTATGCAGCTAGTGTGTGTTTAGTGTGTTTACTGACACTATTGTCTTTTTTTTTTATTTCACTAGATTCTCTCACAGGCCAACCAGAACCAGGCCCAGCAGCACGCCCCCTCCTCTTCCTCCACCTCTTCCTCCTCATCCCAAGCCCCTCCCCTATCTTCACTGGCCCAATCCTCTGGTCCCAATCCAGCACAGTTCATTCTTCACAGCTCTCTCCCACTGGTTGGATGCACCAAAACTCCTCCCACACATCTGCTTCCTGGGCTTTCATTGGGTGGTGGATGTGCACAAACTCCACCCCCTCCCAGTTTACATCCAGGGATGGGAGGAACGAGTGAAGGAGCCTGGGATGGGGACAGTAAAGATCCCGACAAGGTATGCACATCTCTAAAATCTCAAGAAACTCCTAAGCCACTGGTCTTCATACTTGGTATTGGTGTTGAGAAAGCAGAGGAGATGCACAGTAAGGGTGTGGATAGACCAGGGGGTCAGGATTTGAAGGGTTAGCTTCAGCCACTTAGCATGGCATTTGGCCGCCGACATTTTTGAAAACATGGCGTTACATGGTTGCAACTTCCGGCACCAGTTTTTACATGCTAATTGGTAGATGACAGCTCATGCACGAGTTTAGTGTTGGGCACGAGCGTCCTCGCACGTCCATTTTGGGTTGCATTTCTGGAAGACGACAAATAAAACAACTAACTACTTGGATTAAGCTACTGATACTTGACTTAATGCCTACATGGTTTAGGCTGTATTACCGGACTTTGTGGTAAATAAAAGAAAAATGTTAATGTTGTCATATTAGGCTATTATTTGCCGTATATGCGGGGTGCCAAGTAATTACCTTAAAGTAACTGACTATGACCATACACTTTGGCAGATGCATAGCAATGACCTATATCCAATTATTAGCCTACTCATTGCGTTGTGTATAAAGACTATTTTAAAACGCACAGGCTGTAGTTCTGTAGAACGCAACGTCTGGATCATAACCTGTCTCCCCAAGTGATTTAAAACGAAACAAATGTCAATGACATTTCGTTTGCTTTCTTGCAACATTGACATGATTAGGCTATGCATTTGATTTAAATGTTCAGGCTGCCAGTCGAGGCAAAAGCCAAATGTCCAACAACAGTTGCAGACTCTATGCCTGCTCGAACCACAATACCCGAGGGATGTGCGCTTCTATCGGAAGTTTAACTTGCGTTGGCTTCATTTCGTCTGCCTGCAAATGTAGCCTAGGCTTAACAAGCTGCAAATTCACACTGGGTGCAGCAAAAATCCCAGCTATCCACACGTTTCTTACATACCATGTCTACTTAATTAATAGTCATTTTCGTTGGATAGCCTATTGCGTAATAGGCCTAGGCTACAACCTGTCCAAATAGTATTTAGGGATCATTATTTGTGAAGCCTAAAGTGACACAATATTGCATCGTTTATTATCACATATGAACATCACATTAAATAACCTAGGACTTCAGAGACAGGGCAAACTTTACCACCATTCCCAAAATGTTATCCCAACCAATTAAATGAATTTGCACTTATAACGAGGTGAAGCGCGTTCCCGAACAACTTCTTTTCCTCTGAGGGAATGTCCAATCTTCATCAACGACATACCGTTGTACCTTACGTTGTCTCCGTCTGTAACGTGGAATCTAATAGGCTAATTCTAGCTGGTGCCGGAAACGAACACCCATGAAACGCCATTTTCGTAAAGATGGCTGCGATCAATTTCATGTTTTTTTGGCTGAAGTAGCTAGCCTAGCATGGGCCATTGAAATGAATGGGGGCGGGACTTAGTCACTCTCTCCAGTTATATATAATGCCTCCATGGGATAGACAGTGTTAACCAAAAGGGAAAAAATATTTTGAACTTAGATTTATTAAAATATATTAGCTGGGTTTCCATTCTGCTCATTCGCATATGCACATTTGCGTGCATTATCATCCACTGTGTTACGCAAGTTAAAAGTGGACATTCTCCTAATGCAGGGAATGCTTCTGATGAGCTCTGGGATTAAAATGTAAGGTCATCAGGTAAAAAGTTTATGAAAACACGCAAGAAATGTAGAGTATGTGATTGATTATATGTGAATAAATTGTTTCCATCAAATGTAATTGTTATCCCTTGTGCGAATCAAATGAAGTGAATCAAATTTCCATGCGCATTGCAATATTGAATAAGCATTTCAAGTGTTTCCAGTCAGCATTTCTTATTTCAAATGGTCAAAATGCACAAGTTGGATGGAAACCTAGCTAGTAACTCCCCCTCTCTTGTTCTCAGTACCTGAAGAAGCTGCACACACAGGAGCGTGCGGTGGAGGAGGTCAAGCTGGCCATCAAGCCATACTATCAGCGCAAAGACATCAATAAGGATGAATACAAGGACATCCTGAGGAAAGCTGTACACAAGGTAGCAACCCCTGCCTCCTGACTGACCTCACTCACTCACAAACACGCAGGCAGACAAACATGTGTACACTCAGACTAGGGGTGAACGATTTTGGAAAAAAATCGAATTGCGATTTTTCTCACCAATATTGCGATTGTGATGCGATATGCGATTATTTTTAAGCTCTTTATCTTCTGTCTTATTCAACAAAGACGAGCAATATATCATTCTATAGTATGACCAACACAAAATTAGATAAGTTAAACATAAACTGTTCTTTCCTGGAGACCAGGCCTATGTTATGATGGCATTAGGTCATTGAATAAGATTGATGAATGAAATATTTTTTTATTTAACTATTTTAATCACATTAGTAGACCTATATTTGTTGAACTTCCAGCCTTGTAAACATTTAATGATTCTGATTCGTTTCTATTTTGTTTCTATTTCATGTAGATATGACCTTCTTTCGTTAGTTAACAAATAGGTCTACATGTAGTGGCACTGACACGGCTTCTCCTTGTCCTGTGCTCTCCATACACACGCGCGCGCGCACACACACACACACACACACACACACACACACACACACACACACACACACACACACACACACACACACACACACACACACACACACACACACACACACACACCCGCTCCTCTCCTCTGTAGGCTACTTGCACGTGAATCGGAACAAACTACTGTAGATTGTTGTAGCGCAAATAAATGCAGCCGAAAGACCGTTCGGCTCGGTGTTAACTAAAGGTTAGCATCATCAACACCGCAGCGCAATACGCATGCATGCAAATTAACTAGTTTGTTCATATCACAACAAAGCGGAGACAAGGAGACAAAACTCTTTAAACAGGCAAAGTTATCAGCAGTTAGCAGCATGTATGTAGCCTAGAGCCTTAGCTGATAAGCTAATGTTAGAACAGCTTGGTTTTTGGTGGTTAGCTGTGTCAACTACTTGCGGATAACATTATGCATCAATCTGTGAGATGAAATGTTTGTGCCGCCAACCCCCTTGGATATCGCAAATGCCCCCACTGTCACTGTACTCCAGTAAACAAAGTCTCCAGTGCACAGGTGAATGGCTGCTGTGCAGCCTAAACAGTCGTGGAGTTTTAATCGTCAGCTGGACAAGTGAACGAAGTTACCAGCCAGAGTAGCAGCACAGGGGAGTTATAGAACCAGGGACATGGCAGGTTCGAGCAAAAGGTAATGAAGAGGTTAATTTTTAACCAAAGTAGCTCTACTGACCTTTCTTGACACTGTTAGCTGGTCCTCTTGTTTACGTTTTTTGCTTCTTTAGTGGTCGGTGAGAAGAGTGGGTGGCGCGTCGGCAAGGCAAGTATAAATGCGTTTTGGTGACGTCACATATTACAAATCGCAGCCTTTGCGGTTTGAAAATCGTGTTTCATCATATCGCGATATTATCGCAAATGCAATAAATCGTTCAGCCCTAACTCAGACACATTACACATACACACCACGTTACATCACATAACAACACACATGCACGCACACGCAGGCAGGCAGGCAGGCAAACATGCTTACACACACACACACACGTACACACCATATTACACACACCACACAAAGCGAAATGTACTGTATCCTTTGACTAATCTGTTCTCTCCTCTTCCAGATCTGCCACAGCCGGACAGGCGAGATCAACCCAGTTAAAGTGAGCAACCTGGTCAAGCTCTACGTGCAGCGCTACAAATACTTCCGTAAGCATGGCCGAAAGATGGACGACGAGCGCGATGGCGACCGGGACTCCGGCGCCATGCATTCCCCGTGATCGGACGCTGGACATGATTGACTGAGAGAGAGAGAGAGACCCCCCCCCCCTCCTTGTCCCCTTGCCTACTACCCCCCCCCCCCCCCTGCCTGGCTCTTGATGCTGATTGGCTACACCAGTCATAGACTGCCTTTTTATCCTGCACGTGTTTGGGCCCTTCAGGGCCACTGAGTGACATTTTGTTCGTTATGAGTTCCCCTCAATATGTACACAAATGCCCCCCCCCCCCCGCCTCTTTGTTTATCATTTCTTGCTGTACAGACCTATGAGTAGGAGCGAAAAAACAAAAAAAAGTCAGATAAACATTATGTATGTGATACGAAACATTGTTAAGAGAGGGCGAGATTAAACTTGCACCCCTACACACGGTTACATCATATTAGACACCCTAAACCTGTACATACTGTAAGGACACTACTACGATGGTGGTGTCTCGCATCTGGAATGGTGTGCAGTTTGGCCTGCATGGTCGTTGCTCTATGTGAGTGTGGATGTGGATGAATGGATTAAATATCTAAATATAGACATTTGACAACGTTGCTGGTTGTGTCGTGGAGTCTTTGGAGGCCTGCGCCGCACATTCGCATGTACACATACACTATTCTCCCATCTTTTTTTCATGAATACCTTTGTTTATGTTCTCCTTCACCATTGTTATTTATTTAATTTGGTCCTGGGTTTTCACTTGGTGTTGTGGGTAAGTTGACCTCTAATTTTATCCAGTGTGATGGATGTTGGGAGCGATTTTCAATCCATTATTCATGCTAACAAGACGGTGCGGAGAGAAGTTCTCTTGTCATTTTCAGCTCAGCTGCTCAAAGGCAAAAGCTGTAAGTGGAACCGCTTGACTGTGTCTCCCCTCGAAAACAAACCAGGACAAGTTACCGCAGCTCACAGCTCTCTGAGAGATATGATGAAATAATATGAAATGATTGTGTGATGTTATATATATATATATTTTTAAAGGGTTTATTTACAGACATTTTGTTGCTATTAAATTATTTGGAGAAGTCGGTAATCAGAAAACTGCATTTCCGTCCTGCTGTGTGTTAGGGAACTGTAAATATCTCGAAAGGTGTTTGACAATTGCAGAGTTAACAGTTAAAAATAATGGTCTTCTTGGAAAATAGGTTTGATGACCATAGTTTCTCATACAGCACCATCAGTAGGTTCTCTGCTCTTAGAGGCATATCTGCATTGACCATGATACTTGGACATTTAATAACTAAGTGTGAGTGAATACAACTGTTGGTATCCTGTTCTATGTAATCACGTAATAAGGCATTTCAGTCTAGCACCCTATCCCAGCATTAGTGGGATTTGCACATCCATAGCAAGAAATCCATTGCTCTTATGTAGGACGTATAAGGAACGTTCCTTCCCATTCTCAAGCAGACTGAGGTCACATTAGGGTGAGGCCATTTTTAAGCCTCAGTGCTGAAAGGATACAAGGATACAAGGAAGTTTATTGTCACATGCATATAGTTACTGGAAGTAAGGTATGCAGTGAAATTATGTCTGGTGTCAGCCTATTTGTGCATTTATGGGGGGGGGAAGAAACCTTGGGCAGATCCACGGCTCAAGGGGCTAGCCCAACTACCAGGGGTCTTGGTGTGTGTGTTGGGGGGATGACAAGGGAGATGGGATAGTGTGCTGTGTATGTGGGGAGAGGGCAGTGTGCAATATGTGTGTTGGAGAAGCTTCCTCATGAGACAATGTGCTGTGTATTGGGGGGGGGGGGGGTGAGCAGGCAGTGTGCTGTAAGTATGTTGGGGATGTGTGTTGGAGAAGCTTCCTGATGAAATAATGTGCTGTGTAGGTAGGTGGGGGGGGGGGCAGTGTACTGCAAGTATGGTGAAGGGACTTACTATTGCAAGCAGAGTACTGTATGTATGATGTATGTGAGTGATGACAGTGAAGATGTGTGTGTGGGCGGGAGGGGAGTGGAGCAGTGACTGTGTGTGTGTGTGTGTGTGGGTAGGTGGGGGGAGTGTGCTGTAAGTATGTAGAGGATGTGTGTTGGAGAAGATCCTGAAGACAATGTGCTGTGTATGTAGGGAGGGGGGGGGGCAGTGTGCAGCAAGTATGTAGAGGAGGCTTACTGGAGGAGGGGGGGGGGGGGCACCAACAAGGAGCACCCAAGAGCAACGGGCAAGGAAAAACTCCCTTACCAAGGAAGAAACCTTGGGCAGATCCACGGCTCAAGGGGCTAGCCCAACTACCAGGGGTCTTGGTGTGTGTGTTGGGGGGATGACAAGGGAGATGGGATAGTGTGCTGTGTATGTGGGGAGAGGGCAGTGTGCAATATGTGTGTTGGAGAAGCTTCCTGATGAAATAATGTGCTGTGTAGGTAGGTGGGGGGGGGGGGGGGGGGGGGGCAGTGTACTGCAAGTATGGTGAAGGGACTTACTATTGCAAGCAGAGTACTGTATGTATGATGTATGTGAGTGATGACAGTGAAGATGTGTGTGTGGGCGGGAGGGGAGTGGAGCAGTGACTGTGTGTGTGTGTGTGTGTGTGTGGGTAGGTGGGGGCAGTGTGCTGTAAGTATGTAGAGGATGTGTGTTGGAGAAGATCCTGAAGACAATGTGCTGTGTATGTAGGGAGGGGGGGGGGGGCAGTGTGCAGCAAGTATGTAGAGGAGGCTTACTGTAGCAAGCAGTGTGCTGTATGTATGTGAGGTGATGACAGTGATGATGGAAGTGTGTGTGTTTTTTGTGTGTGTGTTGGGGATGGGGTGGGGGTGGGGCAGAAAGACTAGGCAATCAAGGACATGGGTAGATAGATGGAGGAGAAATCAAAAATAAAAAGTTCTATGGAGATGTGCAAAAGTTGGAGAAAGTCAGATGTGTGTGTGTTTTGACGTGATGAAATAAGAAAATAAATAAAAGGTCTGTAGCAGAGGGATGTAAAAGTGCTAAAAGTCATGTAGGTGTGTGTGTGTGTGTGTGGGGGGGGGGGGTCATGAGTGCTGAGGAGTGAATGAGTGCAAAGTCAGTATAGTGTGAGTTCAGAGTTGGGAAATGTTTGAGAGTGTTGAGGAGTGAATGTGTGCAAAGTCAGTATAGTGTGAGTTCAGAGTTCGGATGGCCTGGGGATAAAAACTTCTCCTGAGTCTCTCAGTTCTGGCTTTGTGACTACATAGGCGTCTTCTTGATTTCAGCGGTAGGAATAATCCATTGTTAGGATGAGAAGAGTCCTTCAGAATCTTTTGGGCTCTTAGGAGTACTCTTCTGGAATAGATATCTTGTAGAGCAGAGATATTCTTATAGTACGTTCAGCTGAGCGCACTACTCTCTGCAGTGTACTACAATCTCTAACTGTGGAGTTCCCATACCAGGTGATGATGCTACCAGTTAGAACACTCTCAACCGCTGAAGTGTAGAAGGCCTTCATGATGGATGTAGATAATATAGTGCTGCTGCCATGTCTCATTTCTTGGATCAAAAACTTGGATCAGGTTGATGAGGTGGCACAGTGGTGTCAATCTAACAGCTTGACACTGAATGTCAATAAAACCAAGGAAGTGGTAGTGGATTACAGAAGGCAGCAGCAGAACTACAGTTACACCCAGTGTTCGAATTATACCGTGAGCTTCGGGGGGTACCGCTATTTAGACTGGTGACGTCACTCTCCATTTTATATAGGCTTACACACATGATTTCACACTTGTGGTTCACAGTCAATTTTCCTTCGAAATATAGGTATATGACCGTGGCTGGCTGGCCGACAAGTTATTTCCTAAGTTTCCTGAATTTCCTAAGCTGACGAAGGAAGTAGAGTCGTTGTCTGGACTTCTTCAGAACATATTGAGTATTAACAGTCCATGTTAAGTCTTCAGTAATGTGGACACCAAGGTATTTAAAACTTGTGACTCTCTCTACAGGTTGCCCGCTGATCATTAGTGGGGTGTAACCATAGTTTGAATTACGGGGGGTATTGGGGGGGTCCGACCCCCCTAGATGAGACTTGGACCCCCCCAAAAGGGATGAAAATAATTAGGGTTGTCAAAATAACTGATTAATTTCGATTAATTAATTTGAGAAAAAATAACTGATTCTAGTCAGTAAAAAGTAGACCTGGTCCCAGAGTGGAAAAACCTAGCTACTGTCAGTGACGCGAGAGAACTTAAGTTATTAGGAAAGTGCGGTGTAAGTTTAGGCTACATTAATTTGTGCGTAGTGCCAGTGTCATTCATTTATTTTACATGTCTTACAACATATATACATGCATTCACAGTCAAGTGAAATCAGATATAAGCATACAAAGACGGTTAGAACTCACGTTAAGCCGATGGTAGCACACTGAATGCAAATGCGCGATTTGATGCAGGCAAAAGTATTGACTGTTACTAACGAAGGTTTTATAGCAAAATTTTAAATGTGGCGACAGAATAGCCTAGAACTTGGGTAAGCCTTGCGTTTAGTAGCCTAATTGCGGTGATAGCCAAAACTAATGTGAATCACGGACTATCCGACAACCAAAGAAAGTAAAGGTGATTAGTAGACCTACCTGCGTTAGCCAAATAAAGGAAGGGACTGCACCCTTCACAAACCGTAAAATAAAGTTTATTAGTTTTACAGTTGACAGTTCACCATCAGTCCACACAAACAATTCTGGTTTCCTTGCACTAGCCATTTCGTCGTAGCCTATTCTGTCTTGATACGGTTCCAGGGAAGACGGAGGAAAAAAATATCGGCTTGGTACGTGTGGACTAGGCCCTAGATTCCGGGAGATTGTATCTCATTTACGGGCGCCAGGGAGGCGCTATCAATATGCGGGAGACTTGGAATGTCTGATATAACACCAGGCGCAAAATGCACTAGGCTACATCATGATATGAAATGCCTAGGCTAAACAACGTGAAGATATTTGTTTTCCAACCATGAACAAGTCATTTTTTTATTTTTCATGTTTTGCAGGCTTAGGCTATCCAAGAAAAACGAATCAAATGAACCAAAGGCTGGTCTTGTAGGCTAGGTGAACTTGGCTATTAAACGGGAGACTTTCTGTGGCTCATCTGTAAACAATTCTGGGTCTTAAATTTAAGTTGTATGTTTGCCATTCCCGTGCTATTGCTCTGTATGCATTTCCATGTTTGCACTATATTTGGCTATACCAAAAAATATTTAACTGTGGCGCCCAATTTTACGCACGGGGCGCACCTTGAAACAGTGTTTACCCAAATCCAACCCTTCCCATAACAAGTAAATTGTGCTTGCTAGTATGATTAGTCTCTTTTAACTTGTCGGCCAGCCAGCCACGGTCATATACCTATATTTCGAAGGAAAATTGACTGTGAACCACAAGTGTGAAATCATGTGTGTAAGCCTATATAAAATGGAGAGTGACGTCACCAGTCGAAATAGCGGTACCCCCCGAAGCTCACGGTATAATTCGAACACTGGGTGTAACTGTAGTTCTGCTGCTGCCTTCTGTAATCCACTACCACTTCCTTGGTTTTATTGACATTCAGTGTCAAGCTGTTAGATTGACACCACTGTGCCACCTCATCAACCTGATCCAAGTTTTTGATCCAAGAAATGAGACATGGCAGCAGCACTATATTTCTGACTTGAGATTTCGGATACTAACGTAGACTGATGGTGTGCACTGTCTCCTGTGATTGGCGGCTTAGAAGGAATTGGAGGCTTCCTTGGAATGTGGAGTCATATGCAGCAGACAGACAGATCTCTTCATATGGTTTTCCAAAAAGACCAACTCCAATGCTTTCGGTTAACTGGCGGTGTTGCTTGCAAGACCCACTGTTTCAGCTTGGTGGTGTAAATGGAAACCTCTGCAAGCCTCATGGTGAAATAAAAATGGATGTATGCAGAGAGACTACTCTCAGCCGCAGATAGGGGGACCACTGGGCCGGACAGTATCTCAGGAAGCTCTCTTAGGGCCCGTCCACACGGAGACGCTTTTTAGGTTAAACGCAGAGGTTTTGCTTCGTCTTGGCCGAGCGTCCAAACGAATCCTGTAAACGCACTGCCCGAAACCGCACTTTTCTGAAACCTGGTCCCAGAGTGGAGAAATCTGAAACCGTAGCCCGTTTGAATTCGTTTAGACAGCGAAACCGCACATCCTGCTTGCTTATCAATGATGTCATCGCCACACCTCAGCTGCCCTGGACTTGCACTTATAGTATTGCCTAACAATACTAGTTTTCATACATGACATTACCTACGATTACACTCCGTAAGATAAATATCACAACTGGTGCTGCGCAGCGCCGATAGCTTATGACTTGGTGGACTGAACACTGTTTTTCCCGGTGTTTTTTTTATGCATTCTAGCTATTGTCAGTGACGCGAGAGAACTTACAGTAAGTTATTAGGAAAGTGCGGTGTAAGTTTAGGCTACATTAATTTGTGCGTAGTGCCAGTGTCATTCATTTATTTTACATGTCTTTCAACATATATACATGCATTCACAGTCGAGTGAAATCAGATATAAGCATACAAAGACGCTTAGAACTCAAGTTAAGTCGATGGTAGCACACTGAATGCGAATGCGCGATTTGATGCAGGCAAAAGTATTGACTGTTACTAACAAAAGTTTTATAGCAATATTATAAATGTGACGACAGAATAGCCTAGAACTTGGGTAAGCCTTGCGTTTAGTAGCGTAATTGCGGTGATAGCCAAAACTAATGTGAATCACGGACTATCCTACAACCAAAGAAAGTAAAGGTGATTAGTAGGCCTACCTGCGTTAGCCAAATAAAGGACGGGACTGCACCCTTCACAAACCGTAAAATAAAGTTTATTAGTTTTACAGTTGACTACAGTTGACAGTTCACCATCAGTCCACACAAACAATTCTGGTTTCCTTGCACTAGCCATTTCGTCGTAGCCTATTCTGTCTGTTTGTAAAGCCTACAGCGTGAAAGTTTTGGTAAATTACTGTAAAGAAACAGTGCCACCTACAGGCCTGGGATATGAACTAACGTGTTGAGTCGTGTTGAGATGGATCCGTTTGGACGCAAATATTCTTGATACGGTTCCAGGGAAGACGGAGGGAAAAAAGATCGGTTTGCTCAGTCCTAGTCCACACGTACCAAACCGATCTTTTTTCCCTCCGTCTTCCCTGGAACCGTATCAAGAATATTTGCGTCCAAACGGATCCATCTCAACACGACTCAACACGTTACTTCATTCCCCAGGCCTATAGGTGGCACTGTTTCTTTACAGAAATTGACCAAAACGTGCAAAACTTGCGCTTTACAAACAGACAGAATAGGCTACGACGACATCAGAATTGTTTGTGTGGACTGATGGTGAACTGTCAACTGTAAAACTAATAAACTTTATTTTACGGTTTGTGAAGGGTGCAGTCCCGTCCTTTATTTGGCTAACGCAGGTAGGCCTACTAATCACCTTTACTTTCTTTGGTTGTAGGATAGTCCGTGATTCACATTAGTTTTGGCTATCACCACAATTAGGCTACTAAACGTAAGGCTTACCCAAGTTCTAGGCCATTCTGTCGCCACATGTATAATATTACTATAAAACCTTCGTTAGTAACAGTCAATAGGCTACTTTTGCCGGCATCAAATCGTGCATTCGCATTCAGTGTGCTACCATCGGCTTAACGTGAGTTCTAAGCGTCTTTGTATGCTTATATCTGATTTCACTCGACTGAATGCATGTATATATGTTGTAAGACATGTAAAATAAATGAATGACACTGGCACTACGCACAAATTAATGTAGACTAAACTTACACCGCACTTTCCTAATAACTTAAGTTCTCTCGCGTCACTGACAGTAGCTAGAATGCATAAAAAAACACCGGGAAAAACAGTGTTCAGTCCACCAAGTCATAAGCTATCGGCGCTGCGCAGCACCAGTTGTGATATTTATCTTACGGAGTGTAATCGTAGGTAATCTCATGTATGAAAACTAGTATTGTTAGGCAATACTATAAGTGCAAGTCCAGGGCAGCTGAGGTGTGGCGATGACATCATCGATACGCAAGCAGGACGTGCGGTTTCGCTGTCTAAACGAATTCAAACGGGCTACTGTTTCAGATTTCTCCACTCTGGGACCAGGTTTCAGAAAAGTGCGGTTTCGGGCAGTGCGTTTACAGGATTTGTTTGGACGCTCGGCCAAGACGAAGCAAAACCTCTGCGTTTAACCTAAAAAGCGTCTCCGTGTGGACAGGCCCTTAGAAACATATGCCGTGTCCGAAGCTACACTTGTCAAAATTGAAAACGGACGGACGTTATCTTACATCAAGCATTTCCCTCTCCAATCACAGCAAGTATGAGAAATAAGACAAGTGTTTGAAAGGAGTGTTGTTGCCTAATTTTAGTGCGGTGCAGAATGGATGCCTGGTGCATGGCTACACAGAGGCCTGGGGATCTGCGAAACAAGCTGAATAATGTATGAGGACAAGGTGGATTAAGTGCTGTTTTGTTTCAGTGCACAAGTTGACTTCTAGTTTGAAGGGTTCATCACAATGTGTGAAAGGACATTATCTGCATACCTGACTGTGGTAGTTTAATAAAGTTATTTTACATTTCCCTAAAGTTTATAATATATGTAGAATAGAGCACTGTCTGTGTGCACTTTGTCTTGATACAAATGTTTTACCTTAGCCCGTAAGTTTTCTAATTAAGTGTCTAAGTACAATTGCATGTATATTGCACACTGACCTAAGACATTCAGATATAGAAACACTTGGTTCTTTCTTCTATATTGGCTTCAATGGAGAATATGCCAAAATATATTTTCTTCTGCTCATTATCCTATCCAAACAGTGACAACCACCAATCGTCTCATTTGTTGGTTGTCCTGGGACTTCATATAGTGGCATAATATGACCACCAGATGTCCCCACAGTCAATGTTTCTTCACTGATCAAATACCTAATGAACCAGCAAGGAGGTATTGACAATGTTAGTTGGTAGTATTACCAACTGGCCAATGTATGGTAATTCAAAACATTGACATAGATGCTAATATATAACATGCGTGTAACACTATTCCAAGTAGAAGGCATACTACATCAATGTATTCAGAATGAAGATGTCATTTTCTCTACATGCCTACCAACCTGTTTTGTACAAGGTATCCCAAACTCTTTATCATTCTAGAAATGTCTGTCAGTTCGCTCAGCTCAAATGAAAGGAAAGCCAGGAAATGTGCTTCCCATTATCTTCCATGTTCACAGTTAACCATTTCCTGTTCAGAGTCAGCAGCTGTAGAGAAGATGTCCCACTGGCCTCATATGACGAACTAAAGAGTTTCATGGGGAGACACCCTGATACTAACTACTGAACACAAACAGTTAATGTCACTCTAAAATGTTCTTCCCAACAACTTTGGGTGGAGTAGGATTTTACAGCACTGACTTTGAGTAGAAACAGGAAAGCAAACAACAAAGGAACATCCTTGGCCTTTGGTCACAGACTCTTTCCCCCAACATCAGACCTATAAAGAGAGGTGGGGTATAGGCTACTACGAAGCACGTTAGACATATCTAGGCTATGTAGACATATCGAGGCTTGACAAAGCCTTGACTCAGGGGTATACGTTAAGTGATACTACGATAGCAGTTATGTGATATATTTGTCAAGGCTTTCAGCTCAGATCTGTGCGCGTTCTCGGTGTTGGGATGACGTTGGCCAATCGTGAAACGTGGAGACGCACAAGACCGCCTCTATTAAAAAACAATTACTTCCGCATTTATGAGCGATAGTGTAGTCTACACTGCGGTCATTTTTTGTGTCTAACCTATAACATCAAATAAATCAATTGTCATCAGTTGTTGTATGGTATGCACGTCCATTAGTGGGATATTTGCACGCACAGCACTATTAAAGCGCATTCGAGATCCAAAATGTTAGTAGAGGCGGAGCTCCACCTGTAAGATATATGACAGAATCCTACACGTGAGATAACTTCGTTTTTAAGACAATTGATTGGTCAGTGGGCGGTAGATTACACGAATTTATAATTTAGCACATAACCTCCTCCCGACCATGTTTGGTTGATAGCATAAGATACCATGGTGATATAGCGACACTAAAACAGATCCACTTTCGTGTCACAGCATACCCTGACTTTGAGCGCAACATACCTCCTAACCCACTAATCGAGATTCGTAGTATTATCAGCACGAAAGCAAAGTCCACAGTCCCAGGCATAACGATACATGCAGACAATGCATAGCTGAGGAATTGAATGAATCACCGATGGTCATAAAAGTAAAAATGTTTGGACGCCTGAAACATAGGCATATCCCCAAATGTCTTATAAAACAGAGAAGTGATCTTAGCATACCATTTTACAGTTTGAAACATTGATTATTTATGATTATTTGGGGCAACATTGAGTGATACTGTAGCATAACATTTTATGCCTTATCTTAGGGGGGCAACGTATATTATGATTGCAGCCTTGACACACACACAAACACATACATTAATGAGTAACTTTGTAGTTGAAATAAATAGAAAACATTTACAGTGAACTGCCATATTGACAACATGACAAAGCAGTTGGACTATCCTGTTCATAAACAATGGCGTAAGGGCTTGTCATTCTGATTGCACTGACAGTTTCATTGACTTAAATACTTGTTTTTAAGACATAAACTAAGCATTTTGAGCAAAATACGCACTTTGCAGGAATTTGTAAATAATGCAAAATATGCAAAGAACACCCTTGTTGTTTCTTCTTTCAGCAGACTATCACGTTTGGCAGAACGAGTGAGAACTAGCACTGGTTGACTCTGGTCCCTTCTGTAACGGATCTTTTAGCTGCAAGCTGACAGAGAAACAATGGAGCTTAATGAGAGGTGCATGATGGTCCCTATGACTTGATTTTAATTCATTTAAGAGACCGGACAAAAATGGCTTTAGTAAGGGTGATGCAAAGTGATCTGTGAAGGCAAAACTTTCTAACACCTTACTACATGCTTTGTAACACCTTACTACATGTCAAACCTGGTTTAGGAACAAATGTTTGCCAAAAAGTAACAGAACAGGATCCACATTTCCAAAAATCTCCAGCTTAGATTAAAGGAGAATTCCGGTGTGATATTGACCTAAAGTGTGTTGAAACATGATACCGAGTGTGAACGTATGTCTCATAGCCCATCTCGGCTTGTCCCTTGCACTCCAAAATCTGGCGCTAGTTAGCCGATGCTACCAACAGCTTTTTCAATTGTGGTGCTTCGGCATCGGGCTAGCCATGCAAATAAATCACTGTTTTACACCATTTACGAGGCTCAATGTATCTCCACACTTCATTGGTAGACTACCGAAGGCCCTGACATTTAAAACGAGACATTGAGAACTTTTAAAAAGCACTGGTAGTTTTTATACGTATAAGACGATTTATACAGACAGTATCTTCACGAAAATAATTCAGTGGAAATGCATGGATTCCAGTTTCTTACAGTAGCAGCAACTGGAATCCATGCATTTCCACGGAATTATTTTTGGAATCTGATCCCTTATCATACCTGTTCATTCTTACTCGTCGCTCTACTTATCGTGACTAAATTCAAGATGGCTGCAAACGCTAAACTTCATGAAGATACTGTCTGTATAAATCGTCTTGTAAGTAAACTACCAGTGCTTTTTAAAAGTTCTCAATGTCTCGTTTTAAATGTCAGGGCCTTCGGTAGTCTACCAATGAAGTGTGGAGATACATTGAGCCTCGTAAATGGTGTAAAACACTGATTTATTTGCATGGCTAGCCCGATGCCGAAGCACCACAATTGAAAAAGCTGTTGGTAGCATCGGCTAACTAGCGCCAGATTTTGGAGTGCAGGGGACAAGCCGAGACATACGTTCACACTCGGTATCATGTTTCAACACACTTTAGGTCAATATCACACCGGAATTCTCCTTTAACAGGCGAGGTTTCAGAGAACTAGATTTTCCTGTTCCTCTTTTATTTCACTTCTATTGTTAGTTTACAAAGGCACAGTGTGCTCAGTGAGTGGTTTCACCTGGTTGGTCTCAGTTACATAAATGTCATAGTCATGTGGTAACAGGATACATTACCTTCTGAATGTGTAACCTCCATGTC
This sequence comes from Alosa pseudoharengus, assembly GCF_046254945.1. Lineage (NCBI taxonomy): Eukaryota > Metazoa > Chordata > Actinopteri > Clupeiformes > Clupeidae > Alosa > Alosa pseudoharengus. Next base: position 19,940,331 of record NW_027468774.1, on the reverse strand, counting down.
TGTGTCAACAATTCACTTTTCTATTCAGTCTCAGCCATTTGCAGATATTTGGTGTTCATGGTGTTTTAGAGTGGTCAATACCAGTGGTGGACTCAGACTGTTGACGACATGGGGCACTCCACACAGAAACGGTGTATCAAGTACAGTGATGCCAGAAACACGTTAAAGGGATAAATTTGAGGTTCCTACACTCTTAAAATGAATGTGTTAGAAACAACACAAACTGTGTTGTCCCTATATCTGGACACATTCGTTGTGTCTTTCTGATTAAGAATAAATCATGAAGTACCCTATGAAGTGCTATTGCAATGGAAAGACAGAAATCCCAGTAATAATCATAACACGAGCAGTCAAGTCACTGCAGATCCTCACCCTTATCTCACAATGGTAGTAAGGGTAAAGGAAGTGAAACAAAACTCCAAATCTGGATCCTGATCTGTATCGCATTCATGTAGGAGGACTGAGATATGGTGACCCTTTACCTTGTCTGAAAGTCTGAAGGAAATTGGATCAGTATGCAAGTGGACATACACACACAGACAGACAAAACAAATTACAACACCCTCCCTTTCATATCATGGGCAAGAGTTCCAATAAGTTATGCTGTTTCTCAAGGGCATAGGTTTGGTCTCAGCTTTGGTGGGGACACATCCACAACTCCTGTTGTCACGATACCAACATTATTGTTTCAATACCAATAGCAAGTGAAGAACCTCGATTTCGATACTATTGTGATTTTTTAAAATTTGATTTGGTTTGTGTGATTTGTGAGATCATTCACATCAGTGGCAATCATAGAATTTGATTGACCCTCCACACACACACACACATAGAAAGTGATGGTTGTCATAGGTTTCTTTTTCATATTTTGGAATTCATATAACTATACATTTATATTGATCATTATTTATAGTATTTTATGATCTGCATGATTACTAATAGCTAAACATATTTAGTCATTTGATTACATCATATTGATATTTAAATTAGGCTACACTTGTCTATATCATCACATTATGTGTGTAAATCCAATTGAGTGCCTGTCACTTTAAGAGGAACCTGAATGCTGGAAAATAATTTCGCAAGTGCAAGGATATGTGGATTCAATTATCTCCAGAATAAGTCCCGCCTCCGTAACTTCCGTATTTGTAAAATTGTATTTTAAATATCCGCATTTTTTGATTGTCGGTGCCGTTTAAGTAGTATAGCCTACTATAGACTATAGGCTACTACTTAGGCTATACTACTTAAACGGCACCGATGGCATAAGTGTGTAGGCCAATATACCCAGCAGCTTTTTCTACTTTGTCACCTACAGAGTTTGACAGGTAGGCTACGATCTTTCAAAACGCCATGTTATTTCCCATAGACATTTGACGACCGAAGGTTGGATGGATACGGAAGTTAGGTGGCGGGACTTATTCTGGAGAGGTCTATGTCATTAGATAAAATAAATGTTCAAAAAACTAACAAGTCAAAGAAAATCTTTCTGGGATGAGATCATAGAAGAGATAAGTGTCTCGCAATGTTCATTTCTATGAGTATAGAAATGCACCAGTTTATATTTTATTTCTTTGCATTGTGCAGGCTACATTCACAAATACATTAGCCTAGGAGATATAGGAAATATAGGAACAGGAACAGGAAAATGTCTCGGATCCATTGTTTATTGCGACTGCAAGATTGGTAGGCCAATTAGCCTAACAGTCAGTGATGGTGACTTAGAGCCTATGTGACTGTCCGTGCGGCACACCCTTATTCAACATCCTAACTTTGGTTGAAAGATTACAGAAGCTAGATTAGCTGTGACAATATCCTGGGTAATATGCTAACAGCTAATGCTATTTTACACAGTAAAATCCGCATTTCAAAGTATGGTCGCCAGTTTGTATGGGTAATTATTTTGCCTAGACTGCAATGAAAAACTTACGTATTTTTGGGTGGCATAGCTGATCTACAAACCACAAAAAGGGGCAATGTACATGCTGAAGGGCAAAAGGAATATCACAATGTTTTACTCTGGCCTTTTTTGGGATAGGCTATGTAGGCAGACAGCCCTAACTTACCGTTGTCGTTGACACCCGCTCGCTTGACTGCCGGTGCAAACAAGTTGGGTAGCCTGTGCTGTCACTCTCTGTACATGTAGGCCTACTGTAGCGTGAATGTCAGATAACCCTTCCCCCTCCCCCTCTGTTTTTCAGCAAATCATATGACGACGTTTCTTGTAGGCTACTGTTGTGCTGGCGGTCGGAATGATCAGCAGCACAAATAAGTTAGCTAAAACATTGGTTGGGACAATTTTGTCATCTTAAAATATTGATTAGGACTAGTCCTTAGCGTCCCACTCTAAATCTATGCCCATGCTGTTTCTGACCTTTTGGCAAGAGCAGGTAAAAAAAGTTAAAATGAGAACCATTTAGGGCCCTTTTTTCGCAACCTGGCGCCTGGCGGAAAGCGAATTATTATCCCAGGCGAAATGTATTCTTATTTTGCACGTCTCTTTTTGAGCAACGCACCAAGGGGTCTGGCCAGTGATGCCATTACTCTATTCTCACCACTTTTTTCGGTAACGAGTAATCTATTTCCAAACCAGTAATCAAATTAAAGTTACTTATCCAAGTCACTGTGCGTTACTATTTTTTGTTGTTTTCCTTAATAAAAATATATATTTATATGAATAAAGTTTAATCTAATCTAATACAATCTAAAGGCAGCCTTTGGAATAGGGACAGCATAGAGGACATTCCCTAATGGCACCCTTTTCCAATGGAAGGACACACATAAGGAAGTAAAGACCACAGGCACAAGTAGGGCATTTTAAGGGGCACACTTCAGGGCATTGCGTTGTGTTTTCAACACTAAGGGGACTCATTAAAACACATTCTTGAATTCTACTTGTTTCAACCTATTGTTTAAAGTGACACTCTAGAGGGCACTGAAATTTCTCATGTAGCCTACAATTTTTTCAACCTGGGAAACACACTTTGAGTCCACCAAACCCAAAAAAAGACAGGAATCCATATGCCAACATGCAATGCAAACTCCTGGTTCCTCTTGCCTCAGCAGGGGAAAATATACACAGAAAAACAGATGTTGCCAGCAGCACAGTGTTAGACTACAAATTATGTGACCTGAAAGTAGGCTATAGCCTTGAAGTGTAATTTAAGAATTCCATCCTACACCTTAAGCAGCCTAAATGACATGGACAAGCTTTGGGAAATAAAACTATAAAGTTTTACATTTGAAAAGTAACAGAAGATGTTCTTCGGTTAAATGTGCGTCGCCTTATTGCTGTAGGCTACTACTCCCACACCCACAAAGTCGCACACACTCACCTGAGTCTTTCAAGCTACCTGTGCCTAAAGCTCGCGCTGGAATGCATCCTGCTTCTTGAGTGGGAGGGGTTGAGTTTCGTAGAGCTTCTAGGCTACAGAAAAATCACACGGCAAGAGTCGTGTCTCCGACTTAACAAGTGAGGGACATTGTCTGCCAAATATAGAAACGAAACGAATAATTCTGTGTCTTTGACGGAAAAGAGAGGGCAGAGAAAGAAGCAATGGAAGAAGCGGAGAAAGGCAATGATGGAGGAGGATGTGAAGTTGGGACGATAAACTCAGAAAAGGACCAGGTGAGTCAGAAAATTTGGTGCTGGTATTCCGATGGTGTGCATGCCCAATAAATAGTCAAATTCCGTTTAACGTAATGATATAAAATGTGCATAACCAATGCTGGAATGCGGCCGCCAGTAGCTATATTTTGCTAACTGCTAGATGCGCAAGTTAAGACTTGTGTAGCACAGGATAATTCCCCCCAAAGTAAATAGTGACATGTGAATTTTCATAATAACTTTTGCTCTGTTCTTTAGAAGTCACGCTAGGCTACTGTTACAACATGATTAAACTTGCATTTATTAAGACGAAAAGTAGACCACAAAGAAATAACAGGCTACAAAGCTGACAAATTGTGGTGTTCCGAATTTGGTGGACTACAATATCCATCTTCGGAGAAAGGGGAATTGCCGTGAAAGAACTGCGGATGATCTGTGTCAGGCCTATGCCAATTAGATGTGTTATGGCAACTTCTCTGACAGAACACAGCTGAATGTATTTTAAAACAAGTCTCGTGGCCAAATGCGCGCAGAGATCATTTAATGTTGTCACAGCATGAGGTGACTGAAAGATTTGACAGAGACAGAGAGATTTGACATTTTAAACATCCAGGCCTGTTTATCGTTGTGAGCTAGTCAGATCGTGTTGTTTACAGAACACTCCCTCCGTGTGTCTCCGTGTTAAGCCTATGAGTTGCGTCCTATGGTTGCGACAACTCCATTGACGCTAATGTTCCATTTTTTCCAAATAAGGCAGCTAATGGAATCCTCAAATAGTTCCCGGAAGTTAACAATTAATAATAGCAGCAGTGCAGTTACAGCAGTAGGCCTATAGACTGTTTGTAGCCACCATTTCAGACTCAGATTTACATTCCTTTGCCTCATCCGAATAATAATAATAATAATAACAGTAATAGTAGTAAAGTAATAGTAGGCTATCAATAGCCTAATTATAATATTAAACGATGTATGTAGCCTATGACTATGCCTTTTCTGCTGCTCAGTCTTTATCAGTTCCTCATCAAATAAAATAACCCTTGCTTATCCCATTTCAATCAGCACTACACCACCACGAACAAGCTGTTATTAAATGTTTGCGTTTAGTAGGCCTACAACTTTTATGATGTGACGTTTCTTGGCCATTTAGCTTCACCATCACGTCAAGTTGTGTATGCTCAATGCTCATAGGCTATGGATTTAAGTGGCTTAAAGGCAGCAAAAGTGGGATATATTGCAACTGCTTCCCCAAAACAATTCCTCCATAACTGTGTATTTAATCGTTTGATATGTGGATAACTTTCAGTGGACTAAACAAAAGGTAAAGATGTTGTTATCACAAGGCTATAGCTGGTTCGTTATATGGCGAAGCATATAGCCAACTTTGTTTGCAGCAGTGAAGCTGAGTTTGTTGTTAAGATTGTTGGTAACTGTCAGGGAATTTAACCCCAACATATAGATACAAGAACCACAACACGTAGTATGGCTTTGCCCACAAACTCTGGTACCAAGAGGAGAGCCTGCCAATGGAGGAAGAATTCCTCACACCATCAGTCTCTGACTCTGCAGCCCAAAAGCTGTGTCTTTTATTGTACAGAGAAAATAGGAAGCAAGACATAGCGACTTCATTGTGACATACTCTTATCTCACCCACACACAGGTGCAGTTCCTGTCTGTCTGGGTGCACACTTAACTTGTACTCTCTGTTCTTAGAACTCAGCACAACAACATTTAACTTGAACTCTCTGTTCTTAGAACTCAGCACAACAATATTTCTGCTTACACAAATTGTTATACAATGATAATAATAATTTCCTGACAGTAACGTAAACGTTACTTCAGTTAGGAGCAGTAGCCTACTGTTTTTTTTTTTATGTTGCATTCATTTTCATTGGCAAGCTAGCCTAATATGCATGAGAACCTATATAGATTTGAGGGAGCTGCAGCAGCATCAGCACGGTCATATTAACACAGCAGGCACTAGCCCAGTGAAGGATCGTGTAAACCCCATCCCCAGAAACCAGTTTCAAACCAAGCTTGCGCTGATATGATGCATGATCACTGATCAAATTGCTATTTTCTGACAGGATGAGCACAACCATGCAGGTTCTCTGAATCTCAAGCTCTTTAGCCTAGCATCTTAATGCTGTATTCACAGCACGGTGAATGACAAACGGTGACAAAATGCTGTTGTTTATAAGTTCATAGCCTGGTTATTATGACCGCTGCTAGCGAAGCTAGCGAAGCGGTCATATAGGGATTGTCAAATTTTTTTTTTTTTTTTTTTTTTTTTTTCGTCATCTACTTCCTGAAATTTTGGTCAACGATACCTGGGGCACCGAAACACCGGGGCACATGAAATTTGGTGGGTATGTAGCCCCACTAGACTTTTACGGAAAAATTTTGTTTGGTCCCCGGGGGCCACTCCCCCTCCGCGCTGGGCCCCCCGAAACCCAAAAAATGCAGTTTTTCCTAAATAACTACCTGAACCGTGGCACCGAGGATGAAGAAATGTTTATGGTATGTTGGTCTCAAGGGCCCAGATCAACCTAGCCCATAATCACTCATTTGGGATTTGCACCCCCCCGGTAAAAAATGAAAATGCAATATCATTCTGCTTCTCCTTCTCTTCAGTTGAGACGTTCAGAACTGCACCAAATTTTATGTGTATGATTAAACTGACACTCTCTGGGGGTATCGTAGAATTTCATCCATGGGGGGGTCTAAAAAATTAAGTTATGTGTACATTTAGTGACTGTACACTCATTGGCCTGTAGATGGTGGTGCACACATATACACATGCACACACACACACAGGCACGTAGGGATGTAACGGTATGAAAATTTTACCTCACGGTTATAGTGACCAAAATTATCACGGTTTTCGGTATTATCACGGTATTTTTAAAAGTGTGTTCAATATGTTCAGAAAGCACTGATAGGCCTACACAAGCTGAACTAGTTTCAAAAAGTGTCCCGTTCAGTTTTTCATGTTTAATTGGCTATGTGCTTATCGCTTAACTTACCCTACCATGCCTTGGAGGTTGCTATTACTGTTATTTGGATCGAGACCAGGCTTGGAATATCACCATTCTGGGGGCAAGGCCACTTGGCCTGCAGTTGGGCATATTTGGTGGAGGGCACAAAGGCCACATAGGCTATCAAAGTTGTATAGCCTATTCACTGCAGTAGACCTGCATCACTGTATGAAACATTACAAAAACATGAAACATGACATATTACATAGAACTGCAAATCATCTGATCATCTAATATTTACAGATATCTAGGCTATATTTAACATTTATTTTATATTTGACCTGTTATGAAATCATGTATTGAACAATTTAAGCACAGTTCAGCTTTAAGAAACTCAAATAGCCTAGATGCATGCTTAGCATTTTGTGATCTACTTTCACAAACTCTTAGTCAGCTGTCCTCTGATTTACCGATATCTAGGCGATATTTGTTACATTTATTTTGTATTTGGCCCGTTATGAAATCATGTGGAACAATTTAAACACATTGTAAAACTTAAAGCCCAAATTTGGAGACATCCATGCATGTCGAAATGTACTGCAAATTCAAATATGGATTACTCTGGAACGGCTAACTGTACAGGGGACTGCTTTACACCTTTGTGTTCGGTAAGGTCTGCTGTTTATTCTGATATATGGTTTGTCATGTGTTAAACGAAAGGTTCGTGAAGTATTGCACCGAGAGGAATGGGTAGGGAGATGGACGAAAACCTTCAGTAGAATTTATGATTAAATTTAATTATATTATTTACGTTTCTCGCGAACCGTTCACCACAGCAATTCGCGGCTAACATCGTTTAAAAGCTGAGAAAAAGCTCTTTCATGTGATACTTGTGATGTCTGTGTGATGAGTAGGCTATACTTCGCGAGTAGTTCAACTGAGAAGAATAGGTGAATTTAGACGCACTTTCTTTCTTGCGCTGTCACTTTCTCCACTGCGTAAAAGACTAAATTAATTTGCGCTGTGAATGCTAAGATTATTTTGACAGGCCATAGGCTAAATAAAATTCACTATTAGTAGGACGCAAAGCAGAATATTGAAAGAAGGGCACCAAGGCCACCGTGGCCTGTAAACCTCTGATTTTCAAAGGGACATCACGGCCAACGCAAGGGGAAACGACCGCCGTGAAATTCCTACCCTGAGTGAGACCAAAGTAAGTGTTCGAAATAAAACTTTAGGCTACTGTGTTCTGATAACGTGAGTGGAATGGATTTAATGTGCACGCGAACATAAAAAGACGCAGAGTGCAAATGATACAGTGCAAGTTTTGCGGTGAAAATGTTCCGCCTTTTAAAATCAGGTGTAGCCTAATCCAAATCGCAGTTAAAACCATCAATTAGACAACAGAATCAGTAGGGTACCAATTTTGCTTCATTGTACCAGGCCTACTGTATGCCAAAAGCAGGCTCGGATGAAGCTGGGAAGGATTAAACACACGGTTTCAACACCGTGGTAATCAACCGTGATAATTATGATATTTCAAAAGAAAACGGTAATTGTTATCGTCAACATTTTTATCACGGTTTATCATTATACCGGTAATCGTTACATCCCTACAGGCACGTATACCATCAGTATCGGCAATTAGAACGGCCGATACATAATTACAAATTCTGTAGGATTAAAGGAAACCCAAATATTCATCATAATAATAATTTGGCTGCATTTCCAGTATTGGCGTCACGTAGTCGTTTGTCCACTAGATGGCGCATCGTTGCAGTGAGACGTAATTTTGTTGGAAGTTAATCTAAAGTGGGTTGGAAAGACACTATGCTTCCTACAAGGACAAGACAGTATATGGCAAGCGATTTTATCATTTACCCGCTAAGTTTGATCGATCTATCTGGAATTAACATTGTAGATATCAACAACGTCTTTCTGACTAGTCGCAATTACATTTTGGATAGTTGGAATTGTCATTCAAGATATCTGTAACGTAATTGTGACTAGTCGAAACGTCAGATAGAGATATCTGTAATTTAGTTTTGACTAGGCAAAACTGAATTACAGATATCCTCACGTCATTGAAAACAACATTCAACTCGTCACACATCTTAAATGGCAATTACAGATATCTTTAATTCAGTTTTGACTAGGCAGAATGAAAGGTGAAGATATCTCAAACGGAAATTCCATTCATAATGGTGTTGGCTGTAATCGAAAAAATCAAAGCAACATTGAATCATCAATTCTTGCTGCCAGCTCCTGTCTTGCATAGGCTGCAGCATTAAAAAGACGATTAAAAACTCCTTCGCCCTCTGGCTGCTCTGACATGGTGCTAATTACAAAGTTAACAGTTAACAGGTGCTATGTGATTTGATGATTTGAACAACAACACGCTCTTCTCCCGCCTAAAGTGGGATGCGGGCCTAATTTGCATAGCAATATATCTCTAACGTCATTTCGCCTAGTCAAAACTCTAATTCAAGATATCTATAATTACATTTTGACTAGGCAGAATGAAAGTTATAGATATCTCCAATTTCAGATATCTCTAATCAAAACTCATTCAAGATATCTATAACTTGATAATAGATATCTACAATCAAATTATGACTATCCCTAACTCCAGTTTGAGATATCTACAACGTCATTTTGACTAGTCAAAATTCCATTTACAGATATCTACAATGTCATTTCGCCTAGTCAAAACTTAATTCAAGATATCTGAAAAGGAACATGTAGATATCTTGAATTGAAGTGAATTAAAGATATCTTCAACTGGAGTTATGACTAGTCAGAATCAAATTGTAGATATCTCTAACTGGAATTACAGATATCTACAATTCAATTGCAGATATCCGTAATTCACATAGTGGATATCTGCAACTGAATTGTAGATATCCGTAATGATAAACCCCATAGAAATGAATGGCAAATGTGGCGTCATATGGCAAGCGATTTTAACATTTTCACAAACATGTTTGCCTAGTCAAAACTAAATTACAGATATCTCTATCTGACGTTTCGACTAGTCACAATTACGTTACAGATATCTTGAATGACAATTCCACCTATCCAAAATGTAATTGCGACTAGTCAGAAAGACGTTGTTGATATCTACAATGTTAATTCCAGATAGTCAAATTTAGCGGGTAAATGATAAAATCGCTTGCCATAGCGTCATTTGTCCTAGGAAGAATGTCTTTGTGGATATCTGAAATGACGATTATGGATAGGAAGAATTCAGTTGCGGATATCTAAAATGTTCGTTTTGACTAGGCAAAACTGAATTACAGATATCTGCAATACATATCCAGTCTAGCGGGAAAATGTTAAAATCGCTTGCCATATGAATGGCAAATGTGGCGTCATTAGTCCTAGGAAGAATGTCTTTGTGGATATCTGAAATGACGATTATGGATAGGAAGAATTCAGTTGCGGATATCTAAAATGTTCGTTTTGACTAGGCAAAATTGAATTACAGATATCTGCAATACATATCCAGTCTAGCGGGAAAATGTTAAAATCGCTTGCCATAGGAGAAGAGCATGTTGTTGTTCAAATCATCAAATCATAGCACCTGCTGTTAACTTTGTAATTAGCACCATGTCAGAACAGCCAGAGGGCGAAGGAGTTTTTAATCGTCTTTTTAATGCTGCAGCCTATGCAAGACAGGAGCTGGCAGCAAGAATTGATGATTCAATGTTGCTTTGATTTTTTCGATTACAGCCAACACCATTATGAATGGAATTTCCTGTAGCTGGTGCTGGTGCATTTAGTAGCCTAGCCTAGGCCTACTAATTTATGTAGGCTACGACATTACAGCCTGCTTATTCTTCTTCCATTCATAGGAATAAGGAAATAAGCCCACTTTTTCTTCGATTATGTTGGGGAGGGGAAATTAGCTGCATGTCTAAGTAGATGGGCTCTAGCCTAGAAATCTAGACGGGCTCTGCTACGGAACTAAAGAGCAACGTCTTGCACAATAATTTGCACTAGTCATAATGACGTTTGAGATATCTTCACCTTTCATTCTGCCTAGTCAAAACTGAATTAAAGATATCTGCAATTGCCATTTAAGATGTGTGACGAGTTGAATGTTGTTTTCAATGACGTGAGGACAGATATCTGTAATTCAGTTTTGTATGGCAAGCGATTTTATCATTTACCCGCTAAATTTGACTATCTGGAATTAACATTGTAGATATCAACAACGTCTTTCTGACTAGTCGCAATTACATTTTGGATAGTTGGAATTGTCATTCAAGATATCTGTAACGTAATTGTGACTAGTCGAAACGTCAGATAGAGATATCTGTAATTTAGTTTTGACTAGGCAAAACTGAATTACAGATATCTGTCCTCACGTCATTGAAAACAACATTCAACTCGTCACACATCTTAAATGGCAATTGCAGATATCTTTAATTCAGTTTTGACTAGGCAGAATGAAAGGTGAAGATATCTCAAACGTCATTATGACTAGTGCAAATTATTGTGCAAGACGTTGCTCTTTAGTTCCGTAGCAGAGCCCGTCTAGATTTCTAGGCTAGCCCATCTACTTAGACATTGTCAGCTAATTTCCCCTCCCCAACATAATCGAAGAAAAAGTGGGCTTATTTCCTTATTTCTATGAATGGAAGAAGAATAAGCAGGCTGTAATGTCGTAGCCTACATTAATTAGTAGGCCTAGGCTACTAAATTCACCAGCACCAGCTACAGGAAATTCCATTCATAATGGTGTTGGCTGTAATCGAAAAAATCAAAGCAACATTGAATCATCAATTCTTGCTGCCAGCTCCTGTCTTGCATAGGCTGCAGCATTAAAAAGACGATTAAAAACTCCGTCGCCCTCTGGCTGCTCTGACATGGTGCTAATTACAAAGTTAACAGTTAACAGGTGCTATGTGATTTGATGATTTGAACAACAACACGCTCTTCTCCCGCCTAAAGTGGGATGCGGGCCTAATTTGCATAGCAATACAGATATCTCTAACGTCATTTCGCCTAGTCAAAACTCTAATTCAACATATCTATAATTACATTTTGACTAGGCAGAATGAAAGTTATAGATATCTCCAATTTCAGATATCTCTAATCAAAAATCATTCAAGATATCTATAACTTGATAATAGATATCTACAATCAAATTATGACTATCCCTAACTCCAGTTTGAGATATCTACAACGTCATTTTGACTAGTCAAAATTCCATTTACAGATATCTACAATGTCATTTCGCCTAGTCAAAACTTAATTCAAGATATCTGAAAAGGAACATGTAGATATCTTGAATTGAAGTGAATTAAAGATATCTTCAACTGGAGTTATGACTAGTCAGAATCAAATTGTAGATATCTCTAACTGGAATTACAGATATCTACAATTCAATTGCAGATATCCGTAATTCACATAGTGGATATCTGCAACTGAATTGTAGATATCCGTAATGATAAACCCCATAGAAATGAATGGCAAATGTGGCGTCATTTGTCCTAGGAAGAATGTCTTTGTGGATATCTGAAATGACGATTATGGATAGGAAGAATTCAGTTGCGGATATCTAAAATGTTCGTTTTGACTAGGCAAAACTGAATTACAGATATCTGCAATACATATCCAGTCTAGCGGGAAAATGTTAAAATCGCTTGCCATAGATATCTGTAATTTAGTTTTGACTAGGCAAAACTGAATTACAGATATCTGTCCTCACGTCATTGAAAACAACATTCAACTCGTCACACATCTTAAATGGCAATTGCAGATATCTTTAATTCAGTTTTGACTAGGCAGAATGAAAGGTGAAGATATCTCAAACGTCATTATGACTAGTGCAAATTATTGTGCAAGACGTTGCTCTTTAGTTCCGTAGCAGAGCCCGTCTAGATTTCTAGGCTAGCCCATCTACTTAGACATGCAGCTAATTTCCCCTCCCCAACATAATCGAAGAAAAAGTGGGCTTATTTCCTTATTTCTATGAATGGAAGAAGAATAAGCAGGCTGTAATGTCGTAGCCTACATAAATTAGTAGGCCTAGGCTAGGCTACTAAATGCACCAGCACCAGCTACAGGAAATTCCATTCATAATGGTGTTGGCTGTAATCGAAAAAATCAAAGCAACATTGAATCATCAATTCTTGCTGCCAGCTCCTGTCTTACATAGGCTGCAGCATTAAAAAGACGATTAAAAACTCCTTCGCCCTCTGGCTGCTCTGACATGGTGCTAATTACAAAGTTAACAGCAGGTGCTATGATTTGATGATTTGAACAACAACATGCTCTTCTCCCGCCTAAAGTGGGATGCGGGCCTAATTTGCATAGCAATACAGATATCTCTAACGTCATTTCGCCTAGTCAAAACTCTAATTCAAGATATCTATAATTACATTTTGACTAGGCAGAATGAAAGTTATAGATATCTCCAATTTCAGATATCTCTAATCAAAACTCATTCAAGATATCTATAACTTGATAATAGATATCTACAATTTGATTCTGACTAGTCATAACTCCAGTTTGAGATATCTACAACGTCATTTTGACTAGTCAAAATTCCATTTACAGATATCTACAATGTCATTTCGCCTAGTCAAAACTTAATTCAAGATATCTGAAAAGGAACATGTAGATATCTTGAATTGAAGTGAATTAAAGATATCTTCAACTGGAGTTATGACTAGTCAGAATCAAATTGTAGATATCTCTAACTGGAATTACAGATATCTACAATTCAATTGCAGATATCCGTAATTCACATAGTGGATATCTGCAACTGAATTGTAGATATCCGTAATGATAAACCCCATAGAAATGAATGGCAAATGTGGCGTCATATGGCAAGCGATTTTAACATTTTCACAAACATGTTTGCCTAGTCAAAACTAAATTACAGATATCTCTATCTGACGTTTCGACTAGTCACAATTACGTTACAGATATCTTGAATGACAATTCCACCTATCCAAAATGTAATTGCGACTAGTCAGAAAGACGTTGTTGATATCTACAATGTTAATTCCAGATAGTCAAATTTAGCGGGTAAATGATAAAATCGCTTGCCATAGCGTCATTTGTCCTAGGAAGAATGTCTTTGTGGATATCTGAAATGACGATTATGGATAGGAAGAATTCAGTTGCGGATATCTAAAATGTTCGTTTTGACTAGGCAAAACTGAATTACAGATATCTGCAATACATATCCAGTCTAGCGGGAAAATTTTAAAATCGCTTGCCATATGAATGGCAAATGTGGCGTCATTTGTCCTAGGAAGAATGTCTTTGTGGATATCTGAAATGACGATTATGGATAGGAAGAATTCAGTTGCGGATATCTAAAATGTTCGTTTTGACTAGGCAAAATTGAATTACAGATATCTGCAATACATATCCAGTCTAGCGGGAAAATGTTAAAATCGCTTGCCATAGGAGAAGAGCATGTTGTTGTTCAAATCATCAAATCATAGCACCTGCTGTTAACTTTGTAATTAGCACCATGTCAGAACAGCCAGAGGGCGAAGGAGTTTTTAATCGTCTTTTTAATGCTGCAGCCTATGCAAGACAGGAGCTGGCAGCAAGAATTGATGATTCAATGTTGCTTTGATTTTTTCGATTACAGCCAACACCATTATGAATGGAATTTCCTGTAGCTGGTGCTGGTGCATTTAGTAGCCTAGCCTAGGCCTACTAATTTATGTAGGCTACGACATTACAGCCTGCTTATTCTTCTTCCATTCATAGGAATAAGGAAATAAGCCCACTTTTTCTTCGATTATGTTGGGGAGGGGAAATTAGCTGCATGTCTAAGTAGATGGGCTCTAGCCTAGAAATCTAGACGGGCTCTGCTACGGAACTAAAGAGCAACGTCTTGCACAATAATTTGCACTAGTCATAATGACGTTTGAGATATCTTCACCTTTCATTCTGCCTAGTCAAAACTGAATTAAAGATATCTGCAATTGCCATTTAAGATGTGTGACGAGTTGAATGTTGTTTTCAATGACGTGAGGACAGATATCTGTAATTCAGTTTTGTATGGCAAGCGATTTTATCATTTACCCGCTAAATTTGACTATCTGGAATTAACATTGTAGATATCAACAACGTCTTTCTGACTAGTCGCAATTACATTTTGGATAGTTGGAATTGTCATTCAAGATATCTGTAACGTAATTGTGACTAGTCGAAACGTCAGATAGAGATATCTGTAATTTAGTTTTGACTAGGCAAAACTGAATTACAGATATCTGTCCTCACGTCATTGAAAACAACATTCAACTCGTCACACATCTTAAATGGCAATTGCAGATATCTTTAATTCAGTTTTGACTAGGCAGAATGAAAGGTGAAGATATCTCAAACGTCATTATGACTAGTGCAAATTATTGTGCAAGACGTTGCTCTTTAGTTCCGTAGCAGAGCCCGTCTAGATTTCTAGGCTAGCCCATCTACTTAGACATTGTCAGCTAATTTCCCCTCCCCAACATAATCGAAGAAAAAGTGGGCTTATTTCCTTATTTCTATGAATGGAAGAAGAATAAGCAGGCTGTAATGTCGTAGCCTACATTAATTAGTAGGCCTAGGCTACTAAATTCACCAGCACCAGCTACAGGAAATTCCATTCATAATGGTGTTGGCTGTAATCGAAAAAATCAAAGCAACATTGAATCATCAATTCTTGCTGCCAGCTCCTGTCTTGCATAGGCTGCAGCATTAAAAAGACGATTAAAAACTCCGTCGCCCTCTGGCTGCTCTGACATGGTGCTAATTACAAAGTTAACAGTTAACAGGTGCTATGTGATTTGATGATTTGAACAACAACACGCTCTTCTCCCGCCTAAAGTGGGATGCGGGCCTAATTTGCATAGCAATACAGATATCTCTAACGTCATTTCGCCTAGTCAAAACTCTAATTCAACATATCTATAATTACATTTTGACTAGGCAGAATGAAAGTTATAGATATCTCCAATTTCAGATATCTCTAATCAAAAATCATTCAAGATATCTATAACTTGATAATAGATATCTACAATCAAATTATGACTATCCCTAACTCCAGTTTGAGATATCTACAACGTCATTTTGACTAGTCAAAATTCCATTTACAGATATCTACAATGTCATTTCGCCTAGTCAAAACTTAATTCAAGATATCTGAAAAGGAACATGTAGATATCTTGAATTGAAGTGAATTAAAGATATCTTCAACTGGAGTTATGACTAGTCAGAATCAAATTGTAGATATCTCTAACTGGAATTACAGATATCTACAATTCAATTGCAGATATCCGTAATTCACATAGTGGATATCTGCAACTGAATTGTAGATATCCGTAATGATAAACCCCATAGAAATGAATGGCAAATGTGGCGTCATTTGTCCTAGGAAGAATGTCTTTGTGGATATCTGAAATGACGATTATGGATAGGAAGAATTCAGTTGCGGATATCTAAAATGTTCGTTTTGACTAGGCAAAACTGAATTACAGATATCTGCAATACATATCCAGTCTAGCGGGAAAATGTTAAAATCGCTTGCCATAGATATCTGTAATTTAGTTTTGACTAGGCAAAACTGAATTACAGATATCTGTCCTCACGTCATTGAAAACAACATTCAACTCGTCACACATCTTAAATGGCAATTGCAGATATCTTTAATTCAGTTTTGACTAGGCAGAATGAAAGGTGAAGATATCTCAAACGTCATTATGACTAGTGCAAATTATTGTGCAAGACGTTGCTCTTTAGTTCCGTAGCAGAGCCCGTCTAGATTTCTAGGCTAGCCCATCTACTTAGACATGCAGCTAATTTCCCCTCCCCAACATAATCGAAGAAAAAGTGGGCTTATTTCCTTATTTCTATGAATGGAAGAAGAATAAGCAGGCTGTAATGTCGTAGCCTACATAAATTAGTAGGCCTAGGCTAGGCTACTAAATGCACCAGCACCAGCTACAGGAAATTCCATTCATAATGGTGTTGGCTGTAATCGAAAAAATCAAAGCAACATTGAATCATCAATTCTTGCTGCCAGCTCCTGTCTTACATAGGCTGCAGCATTAAAAAGACGATTAAAAACTCCTTCGCCCTCTGGCTGCTCTGACATGGTGCTAATTACAAAGTTAACAGCAGGTGCTATGATTTGATGATTTGAACAACAACATGCTCTTCTCCCGCCTAAAGTGGGATGCGGGCCTAATTTGCATAGCAATACAGATATCTCTAACGTCATTTCGCCTAGTCAAAACTCTAATTCAAGATATCTATAATTACATTTTGACTAGGCAGAATGAAAGTTATAGATATCTCCAATTTCAGATATCTCTAATCAAAACTCATTCAAGATATCTATAACTTGATAATAGATATCTACAATTTGATTCTGACTAGTCATAACTCCAGTTTGAGATATCTACAACGTCATTTTGACTAGTCAAAATTCCATTTACAGATATCTACAATGTCATTTCGCCTAGTCAAAACTTAATTCAAGATATCTGAAAAGGAACATGTAGATATCTTGAATTGAAGTGAATTAAAGATATCTTCAACTGGAGTTATGACTAGTCAGAATCAAATTGTAGATATCTCTAACTGGAATTACAGATATCTACAATTCAATTGCAGATATCCGTAATTCACATAGTGGATATCTGCAACTGAATTGTAGATATCCGTAATGATAAACCCCATAGAAATGAATGGCAAATGTGGCGTCATATGGCAA
Source organism: Alosa pseudoharengus (assembly GCF_046254945.1). Classification (NCBI taxonomy): domain Eukaryota; kingdom Metazoa; phylum Chordata; class Actinopteri; order Clupeiformes; family Clupeidae; genus Alosa; species Alosa pseudoharengus. Next base: position 19,923,020 of record NW_027468774.1, on the reverse strand, counting down.
GCGATTTTAACATTTTCACAAACATGTTTGCCTAGTCAAAACTAAATTACAGATATCTCTATCTGACGTTTCGACTAGTCACAATTACGTTACAGATATCTTGAATGACAATTCCACCTATCCAAAATGTAATTGCGACTAGTCAGAAAGACGTTGTTGATATCTACAATGTTAATTCCAGATAGTCAAATTTAGCGGGTAAATGATAAAATCGCTTGCCATAGCGTCATTTGTCCTAGGAAGAATGTCTTTGTGGATATCTGAAATGACGATTATGGATAGGAAGAATTCAGTTGCGGATATCTAAAATGTTCGTTTTGACTAGGCAAAACTGAATTACAGATATCTGCAATACATATCCAGTCTAGCGGGAAAATTTTAAAATCGCTTGCCATATGAATGGCAAATGTGGCGTCATTTGTCCTAGGAAGAATGTCTTTGTGGATATCTGAAATGACGATTATGGATAGGAAGAATTCAGTTGCGGATATCTAAAATGTTCGTTTTGACTAGGCAAAATTGAATTACAGATATCTGCAATACATATCCAGTCTAGCGGGAAAATGTTAAAATCGCTTGCCATAGGAGAAGAGCATGTTGTTGTTCAAATCATCAAATCATAGCACCTGCTGTTAACTTTGTAATTAGCACCATGTCAGAACAGCCAGAGGGCGAAGGAGTTTTTAATCGTCTTTTTAATGCTGCAGCCTATGCAAGACAGGAGCTGGCAGCAAGAATTGATGATTCAATGTTGCTTTGATTTTTTCGATTACAGCCAACACCATTATGAATGGAATTTCCTGTAGCTGGTGCTGGTGCATTTAGTAGCCTAGCCTAGGCCTACTAATTTATGTAGGCTACGACATTACAGCCTGCTTATTCTTCTTCCATTCATAGGAATAAGGAAATAAGCCCACTTTTTCTTCGATTATGTTGGGGAGGGGAAATTAGCTGCATGTCTAAGTAGATGGGCTCTAGCCTAGAAATCTAGACGGGCTCTGCTACGGAACTAAAGAGCAACGTCTTGCACAATAATTTGCACTAGTCATAATGACGTTTGAGATATCTTCACCTTTCATTCTGCCTAGTCAAAACTGAATTAAAGATATCTGCAATTGCCATTTAAGATGTGTGACGAGTTGAATGTTGTTTTCAATGACGTGAGGACAGATATCTGTAATTCAGTTTTGTATGGCAAGCGATTTTATCATTTACCCGCTAAATTTGACTATCTGGAATTAACATTGTAGATATCAACAACGTCTTTCTGACTAGTCGCAATTACATTTTGGATAGTTGGAATTGTCATTCAAGATATCTGTAACGTAATTGTGACTAGTCGAAACGTCAGATAGAGATATCTGTAATTTAGTTTTGACTAGGCAAAACTGAATTACAGATATCTGTCCTCACGTCATTGAAAACAACATTCAACTCGTCACACATCTTAAATGGCAATTGCAGATATCTTTAATTCAGTTTTGACTAGGCAGAATGAAAGGTGAAGATATCTCAAACGTCATTATGACTAGTGCAAATTATTGTGCAAGACGTTGCTCTTTAGTTCCGTAGCAGAGCCCGTCTAGATTTCTAGGCTAGTCCATCTACTTAGACATTGTCAGCTAATTTCCCCTCCCCAACATAATCGAAGAAAAAGTGGGCTTATTTCCTTATTTCTATGAATGGAAGAAGAATAAGCAGGCTGTAATGTCGTAGCCTACATTAATTAGTAGGCCTAGGCTACTAAATTCACCAGCACCAGCTACAGGAAATTCCATTCATAATGGTGTTGGCTGTAATCGAAAAAATCAAAGCAACATTGAATCATCAATTCTTGCTGCCAGCTCCTGTCTTGCATAGGCTGCAGCATTAAAAAGACGATTAAAAACTCCTTCGCCCTCTGGCTGCTCTGACATGGTGCTAATTACAAAGTTAACAGTTAACAGGTGCTATGTGATTTGATGATTTGAACAACAACACGCTCTTCTCCCGCCTAAAGTGGGATGCGGGCCTAATTTGCATAGCAATACAGATATCTCTAACGTCATTTCGCCTAGTCAAAACTCTAATTCAAGATATCTATAATTACATTTTGACTAGGCAGAATGAAAGTTATAGATATCTCCAATTTCAGATATCTCTAATCAAAACTCATTCAAGATATCTATAACTTGATAATAGATATCTACAATCAAATTATGACTATCCCTAACTCCAGTTTGAGATATCTACAACGTCATTTTGACTAGTCAAAATTCCATTTACAGATATCTACAATGTCATTTCGCCTAGTCAAAACTTAATTCAAGATATCTGAAAAGGAACATGTAGATATCTTGAATTGAAGTGAATTAAAGATATCTTCAACTGGAGTTATGACTAGTCAGAATCAAATTGTAGATATCTCTAACTGGAATTACAGATATCTACAATTCAATTGCAGATATCCGTAATTCACATAGTGGATATCTGCAACTGAATTGTAGATATCCGTAATGATAAACCCCATAGAAATTAATGGCAAATGTGGCGTCATATGGCAAGCGATTTTAACATTTTCACAAACATGTTTGCCTAGTCAAAACTAAATTACAGATATCTCTATCTGACGTTTCGACTAGTCACAATTACGTTACAGATATCTTGAATGACAATTCCACCTATCCAAAATGTAATTGCGACTAGTCAGAAAGACGTTGTTGATATCTACAATGTTAATTCCAGATAGTCAAATTTAGCGGGTAAATGATAAAATCGCTTGCCATAGCGTCATTTGTCCTAGGAAGAATGTCTTTGTGGATATCTGAAATGACGATTATGGATAGGAAGAATTCAGTTGCGGATATCTAAAATGTTCGTTTTGACTAGGCAAAACTGAATTACAGATATCTGCAATACATATCCAGTCTAGCGGGAAAATGTTAAAATCGCTTGCCATATGAATGGCAAATGTGGCGTCATTTGTCCTAGGAAGAATGTCTTTGTGGATATCTGAAATGACGATTATGGATAGGAAGAATTCAGTTGCGGATATCTAAAATGTTCGTTTTGACTAGGCAAAATTGAATTACAGATATCTGCAATACATATCCAGTCTAGCGGGAAAATGTTAAAATCGCTTGCCATAGGAGAAGAGCATGTTGTTGTTCAAATCATCAAATCATAGCACCTGCTGTTAACTTTGTAATTAGCACCATGTCAGAACAGCCAGAGGGCGAAGGAGTTTTTAATCGTCTTTTTAATGCTGCAGCCTATGTAAGACAGGAGCTGGCAGCAAGAATTGATGATTCAATGTTGCTTTGATTTTTTCGATTACAGCCAACACCATTATGAATGGAATTTCCTGTAGCTGGTGCTGGTGCATTTAGTAGCCTAGCCTAGGCCTACTAATTTATGTAGGCTACGACATTACAGCCTGCTTATTCTTCTTCCATTCATAGGAATAAGGAAATAAGCCCACTTTTTCTTCGATTATGTTGGGGAGGGGAAATTAGCTGCATGTCTAAGTAGATGGGCTCTAGCCTAGAAATCTAGACGGGCTCTGCTACGGAACTAAAGAGCAACGTCTTGCACAATAATTTGCACTAGTCATAATGACGTTTGAGATATCTTCACCTTTCATTCTGCCTAGTCAAAACTGAATTAAAGATATCTGCAATTGCCATTTAAGATGTGTGACGAGTTGAATGTTGTTTTCAATGACGTGAGGACAGATATCTGTAATTCAGTTTTGTATGGCAAGCGATTTTACCATTTACCCGCTAAATTTGACTATCTGGAATTAACATTGTAGATATCAACAACGTCTTTCTGACTAGTCGCAATTACATTTTGGATAGTTGGAATTGTCATTCAAGATATCTGTAACGTAATTGTGACTAGTCGAAACGTCAGATAGAGATATCTGTAATTTAGTTTTGACTAGGCAAAACTGAATTACAGATATCTGTCCTCACGTCATTGAAAACAACATTCAACTCGTCACACATCTTAAATGGCAATTGCAGATATCTTTAATTCAGTTTTGACTAGGCAGAATGAAAGGTGAAGATATCTCAAACGTCATTATGACTAGTGCAAATTATTGTGCAAGACGTTGCTCTTTAGTTCCGTAGCAGAGCCCGTCTAGATTTCTAGGCTAGTCCATCTACTTAGACATTGTCAGCTAATTTCCCCTCCCCAACATAATCGAAGAAAAAGTGGGCTTATTTCCTTATTTCTATGAATGGAAGAAGAATAAGCAGGCTGTAATGTCGTAGCCTACATTAATTAGTAGGCCTAGGCTACTAAATTCACCAGCACCAGCTACAGGAAATTCCATTCATAATGGTGTTGGCTGTAATCGAAAAAATCAAAGCAACATTGAATCATCAATTCTTGCTGCCAGCTCCTGTCTTGCATAGGCTGCAGCATTAAAAAGACGATTAAAAACTCCTTCGCCCTCTGGCTGCTCTGACATGGTGCTAATTACAAAGTTAACAGTTAACAGGTGCTATGTGATTTGATGATTTGAACAACAACACGCTCTTCTCCCGCCTAAAGTGGGATGCGGGCCTAATTTGCATAGCAATACAGATATCTCTAACGTCATTTCGCCTAGTCAAAACTCTAATTCAAGATATCTATAATTACATTTTGACTAGGCAGAATGAAAGTTATAGATATCTCCAATTTCAGATATCTCTAATCAAAACTCATTCAAGATATCTATAACTTGATAATAGATATCTACAATCAAATTATGACTATCCCTAACTCCAGTTTGAGATATCTACAACGTCATTTTGACTAGTCAAAATTCCATTTACAGATATCTACAATGTCATTTCGCCTAGTCAAAACTTAATTCAAGATATCTGAAAAGGAACATGTAGATATCTTGAATTGAAGTGAATTAAAGATATCTTCAACTGGAGTTATGACTAGTCAGAATCAAATTGTAGATATCTCTAACTGGAATTACAGATATCTACAATTCAATTGCAGATATCCGTAATTCACATAGTGGATATCTGCAACTGAATTGTAGATATCCGTAATGATAAACCCCATAGAAATGAATGGCAAATGTGGCGTCATATGGCAAGCGATTTTAACATTTTCACAAACATGTTTGCCTAGTCAAAACTAAATTACAGATATCTCTATCTGACGTTTCGACTAGTCACAATTACGTTACAGATATCTTGAATGACAATTCCACCTATCCAAAATGTAATTGCGACTAGTCAGAAAGACGTTGTTGATATCTACAATGTTAATTCCAGATAGTCAAATTTAGCGGGTAAATGATAAAATCGCTTGCCATAGCGTCATTTGTCCTAGGAAGAATGTCTTTGTGGATATCTGAAATGACGATTATGGATAGGAAGAATTCAGTTGCGGATATCTAAAATGTTCGTTTTGACTAGGCAAAACTGAATTACAGATATCTGCAATACATATCCAGTCTAGCGGGAAAATGTTAAAATCGCTTGCCATATGAATGGCAAATGTGGCGTCATTTGTCCTAGGAAGAATGTCTTTGTGGATATCTGAAATGACGATTATGGATAGGAAGAATTCAGTTGCGGATATCTAAAATGTTCGTTTTGACTAGGCAAAATTGAATTACAGATATCTGCAATACATATCCAGTCTAGCGGGAAAATGTTAAAATCGCTTGCCATAGGAGAAGAGCATGTTGTTGTTCAAATCATCAAATCATAGCACCTGCTGTTAACTTTGTAATTAGCACCATGTCAGAACAGCCAGAGGGCGAAGGAGTTTTTAATCGTCTTTTTAATGCTGCAGCCTATGTAAGACAGGAGCTGGCAGCAAGAATTGATGATTCAATGTTGCTTTGATTTTTTCGATTACAGCCAACACCATTATGAATGGAATTTCCTGTAGCTGGTGCTGGTGCATTTAGTAGCCTAGCCTAGGCCTACTAATTTATGTAGGCTACGACATTACAGCCTGCTTATTCTTCTTCCATTCATAGGAATAAGGAAATAAGCCCACTTTTTCTTCGATTATGTTGGGGAGGGGAAATTAGCTGCATGTCTAAGTAGATGGGCTCTAGCCTAGAAATCTAGACGGGCTCTGCTACGGAACTAAAGAGCAACGTCTTGCACAATAATTTGCACTAGTCATAATGACGTTTGAGATATCTTCACCTTTCATTCTGCCTAGTCAAAACTGAATTAAAGATATCTGCAATTGCCATTTAAGATGTGTGACGAGTTGAATGTTGTTTTCAATGACGTGAGGACAGATATCTGTAATTCAGTTTTGTATGGCAAGCGATTTTATCATTTACCCGCTAAATTTGACTATCTGGAATTAACATTGTAGATATCAACAACGTCTTTCTGACTAGTCGCAATTACATTTTGGATAGTTGGAATTGTCATTCAAGATATCTGTAACGTAATTGTGACTAGTCGAAACGTCAGATAGAGATATCTGTAATTTAGTTTTGACTAGGCAAAACTGAATTACAGATATCTGTCCTCACGTCATTGAAAACAACATTCAACTCGTCACACATCTTAAATGGCAATTGCAGATATCTTTAATTCAGTTTTGACTAGGCAGAATGAAAGGTGAAGATATCTCAAACGTCATTATGACTAGTGCAAATTATTGTGCAAGACGTTGCTCTTTAGTTCCGTAGCAGAGCCCGTCTAGATTTCTAGGCTAGCCCATCTACTTAGACATTGTCAGCTAATTTCCCCTCCCCAACATAATCGAAGAAAAAGTGGGCTTATTTCCTTATTTCTATGAATGGAAGAAGAATAAGCAGGCTGTAATGTCGTAGCCTACATTAATTAGTAGGCCTAGGCTACTAAATTCACCAGCACCAGCTACAGGAAATTCCATTCATAATGGTGTTGGCTGTAATCGAAAAAATCAAAGCAACATTGAATCATCAATTCTTGCTGCCAGCTCCTGTCTTGCATAGGCTGCAGCATTAAAAAGACGATTAAAAACTCCTTCGCCCTCTGGCTGCTCTGACATGGTGCTAATTACAAAGTTAACAGTTAACAGGTGCTATGTGATTTGATGATTTGAACAACAACACGCTCTTCTCCCGCCTAAAGGATGCGGGCCTAATTTGCATAGCAATACAGATATCTCTAACGTCATTTCGCCTAGTCAAAACTCTAATTCAAGATATCTATAATTACATTTTGACTAGGCAGAATGAAAGTTATAGATATCTCCAATTTCAGATATCTCTAATCAAAACTCATTCAAGATATCTATAACTTGATAATAGATATCTACAATCAAATTATGACTATCCCTAACTCCAGTTTGAGATATCTACAACGTCATTTTGACTAGTCAAAATTCCATTTACAGATATCTACAATGTAATTTCGCCTAGTCAAAACTTAATTCAAGATATCTGAAAAGGAACATGTAGATATCTTGAATTGAAGTGAATTAAAGATATCTTCAACTGGAGTTATGACTAGTCAGAATCAAATTGTAGATATCTCTAACTGGAATTACAGATATCTACAATTCAATTGCAGATATCCGTAATTCACATAGTGGATATCTGCAACTGAATTGTAGATATCCGTAATGATAAACCCCATAGAAATGAATGGCAAATGTGGCGTCATATGGCAAGCGATTTTAACATTTTCACAAACATGTTTGCCTAGTCAAAACTAAATTACAGATATCTCTATCTGACGTTTCGACTAGTCACAATTACGTTACAGATATCTTGAATGACAATTCCACCTATCCAAAATGTAATTGCGACTAGTCAGAAAGACGTTGTTGATATCTACAATGTTAATTCCAGATAGTCAAATTTAGCGGGTAAATGATAAAATCGCTTGCCATAGCGTCATTTGTCCTAGGAAGAATGTCTTTGTGGATATCTGAAATGACGATTATGGATAGGAAGAATTTAGTTGCGGATATCTAAAATGTTCGTTTTGACTAGGCAAAACTGAATTACAGATATCTGCAATACATATCCAGTCTAGCGGGAAAATGTTAAAATCGCTTGCCATATGAATGGCAAATGTGGCGTCATTTGTCCTAGGAAGAATGTCTTTGTGGATATCTGAAATGACGATTATGGATAGGAAGAATTCAGTTGCGGATATCTAAAATGTTCGTTTTGACTAGGCAAAATTGAATTACAGATATCTGCAATACATATCCAGTCTAGCGGGAAAATGTTAAAATCGCTTGCCATAGGAGAAGAGCATGTTGTTGTTCAAATCATCAAATCATAGCACCTGCTGTTAACTTTGTAATTAGCACCATGTCAGAACAGCCAGAGGGCGAAGGAGTTTTTAATCGTCTTTTTAATGCTGCAGCCTATGTAAGACAGGAGCTGGCAGCAAGAATTGATGATTCAATGTTGCTTTGATTTTTTCGATTACAGCCAACACCATTATGAATGGAATTTCCTGTAGCTGGTGCTGGTGCATTTAGTAGCCTAGCCTAGGCCTACTAATTTATGTAGGCTACGACATTACAGCCTGCTTATTCTTCTTCCATTCATAGGAATAAGGAAATAAGCCCACTTTTTCTTCGATTATGTTGGGGAGGGGAAATTAGCTGCATGTCTAAGTAGATGGGCTCTAGCCTAGAAATCTAGACGGGCTCTGCTACGGAACTAAAGAGCAACGTCTTGCACAATAATTTGCACTAGTCATAATGACGTTTGAGATATCTTCACCTTTCATTCTGCCTAGTCAAAACTGAATTAAAGATATCTGCAATTGCCATTTAAGATGTGTGACGAGTTGAATGTTGTTTTCAATGACGTGAGGACAGATATCTGTAATTCAGTTTTGTATGGCAAGCGATTTTATCATTTACCCGCTAAATTTGACTATCTGGAATTAACATTGTAGATATCAACAACGTCTTTCTGACTAGTCGCAATTACATTTTGGATAGTTGGAATTGTCATTCAAGATATCTGTAACGTAATTGTGACTAGTCGAAACGTCAGATAGAGATATCTGTAATTTAGTTTTGACTAGGCAAAACTGAATTACAGATATCTGTCCTCACGTCATTGAAAACAACATTCAACTCGTCACACATCTTAAATGGCAATTGCAGATATCTTTAATTCAGTTTTGACTAGGCAGAATGAAAGGTGAAGATATCTCAAACGTCATTATGACTAGTGCAAATTATTGTGCAAGACGTTGCTCTTTAGTTCCGTAGCAGAGCCCGTCTAGATTTCTAGGCTAGCCCATCTACTTAGACATTGTCAGCTAATTTCCCCTCCCCAACATAATCGAAGAAAAAGTGGGCTTATTTCCTTATTTCTATGAATGGAAGAAGAATAAGCAGGCTGTAATGTCGTAGCCTACATTAATTAGTAGGCCTAGGCTACTAAATTCACCAGCACCAGCTACAGGAAATTCCATTCATAATGGTGTTGGCTGTAATCGAAAAAATCAAAGCAACATTGAATCATCAATTCTTGCTGCCAGCTCCTGTCTTGCATAGGCTGCAGCATTAAAAAGACGATTAAAAACTCCTTCGCCCTCTGGCTGCTCTGACATGGTGCTAATTACAAAGTTAACAGTTAACAGGTGCTATGTGATTTGATGATTTGAACAACAACACGCTCTTCTCCCGCCTAAAGGATGCGGGCCTAATTTGCATAGCAATACAGATATCTCTAACGTCATTTCGCCTAGTCAAAACTCTAATTCAAGATATCTATAATTACATTTTGACTAGGCAGAATGAAAGTTATAGATATCTCCAATTTCAGATATCTCTAATCAAAACTCATTCAAGATATCTATAACTTGATAATAGATATCTACAATCAAATTATGACTATCCCTAACTCCAGTTTGAGATATCTACAACGTCATTTTGACTAGTCAAAATTCCATTTACAGATATCTACAATGTAATTTCGCCTAGTCAAAACTTAATTCAAGATATCTGAAAAGGAACATGTAGATATCTTGAATTGAAGTGAATTAAAGATATCTTCAACTGGAGTTATGACTAGTCAGAATCAAATTGTAGATATCTCTAACTGGAATTACAGATATCTACAATTCAATTGCAGATATCCGTAATTCACATAGTGGATATCTGCAACTGAATTGTAGATATCCGTAATGATAAACCCCATAGAAATGAATGGCAAATGTGGCGTCATATGGCAAGCGATTTTAACATTTTCACAAACATGTTTGCCTAGTCAAAACTAAATTACAGATATCTCTATCTGACGTTTCGACTAGTCACAATTACGTTACAGATATCTTGAATGACAATTCCACCTATCCAAAATGTAATTGCGACTAGTCAGAAAGACGTTGTTGATATCTACAATGTTAATTCCAGATAGTCAAATTTAGCGGGTAAATGATAAAATCGCTTGCCATAGCGTCATTTGTCCTAGGAAGAATGTCTTTGTGGATATCTGAAATGACGATTATGGATAGGAAGAATTCAGTTGCGGATATCTAAAATGTTCGTTTTGACTAGGCAAAACTGAATTACAGATATCTGCAATACATATCCAGTCTAGCGGGAAAATGTTAAAATCGCTTGCCATATGAATGGCAAATGTGGCGTCATTTGTCCTAGGAAGAATGTCTTTGTGGATATCTGAAATGACGATTATGGATAGGAAGAATTCAGTTGCGGATATCTAAAATGTTCGTTTTGACTAGGCAAAATTGAATTACAGATATCTGCAATACATATCCAGTCTAGCGGGAAAATGTTAAAATCGCTTGCCATAGGAGAAGAGCATGTTGTTGTTCAAATCATCAAATCATAGCACCTGCTGTTAACTTTGTAATTAGCACCATGTCAGAACAGCCAGAGGGCGAAGGAGTTTTTAATCGTCTTTTTAATGCTGCAGCCTATGTAAGACAGGAGCTGGCAGCAAGAATTGATGATTCAATGTTGCTTTGATTTTTTCGATTACAGCCAACACCATTATGAATGGAATTTCCTGTAGCTGGTGCTGGTGCATTTAGTAGCCTAGCCTAGGCCTACTAATTTATGTAGGCTACGACATTACAGCCTGCTTATTCTTCTTCCATTCATAGGAATAAGGAAATAAGCCCACTTTTTCTTCGATTATGTTGGGGAGGGGAAATTAGCTGCATGTCTAAGTAGATGGGCTCTAGCCTAGAAATCTAGACGGGCTCTGCTACGGAACTAAAGAGCAACGTCTTGCACAATAATTTGCACTAGTCATAATGACGTTTGAGATATCTTCACCTTTCATTCTGCCTAGTCAAAACTGAATTAAAGATATCTGCAATTGCCATTTAAGATGTGTGACGAGTTGAATGTTGTTTTCAATGACGTGAGGACAGATATCTGTAATTCAGTTTTGTATGGCAAGCGATTTTATCATTTACCCGCTAAATTTGACTATCTGGAATTAACATTGTAGATATCAACAACGTCTTTCTGACTAGTCGCAATTACATTTTGGATAGTTGGAATTGTCATTCAAGATATCTGTAACGTAATTGTGACTAGTCGAAACGTCAGATAGAGATATCTGTAATTTAGTTTTGACTAGGCAAAACTGAATTACAGATATCTGTCCTCACGTCATTGAAAACAACATTCAACTCGTCACACATCTTAAATGGCAATTGCAGATATCTTTAATTCAGTTTTGACTAGGCAGAATGAAAGGTGAAGATATCTCAAACGTCATTATGACTAGTGCAAATTATTGTGCAAGACGTTGCTCTTTAGTTCCGTAGCAGAGCCCGTCTAGATTTCTAGGCTAGCCCATCTACTTAGACATTGTCAGCTAATTTCCCCTCCCCAACATAATCGAAGAAAAAGTGGGCTTATTTCCTTATTTCTATGAATGGAAGAAGAATAAGCAGGCTGTAATGTCGTAGCCTACATTAATTAGTAGGCCTAGGCTACTAAATTCACCAGCACCAGCTACAGGAAATTCCATTCATAATGGTGTTGGCTGTAATCGAAAAAATCAAAGCAACATTGAATCATCAATTCTTGCTGCCAGCTCCTGTCTTGCATAGGCTGCAGCATTAAAAAGACGATTAAAAACTCCTTCGCCCTCTGGCTGCTCTGACATGGTGCTAATTACAAAGTTAACAGTTAACAGGTGCTATGTGATTTGATGATTTGAACAACAACACGCTCTTCTCCCGCCTAAAGGATGCGGGCCTAATTTGCATAGCAATACAGATATCTCTAACGTCATTTCGCCTAGTCAAAACTCTAATTCAAGATATCTATAATTACATTTTGACTAGGCAGAATGAAAGTTATAGATATCTCCAATTTCAGATATCTCTAATCAAAACTCATTCAAGATATCTATAACTTGATAATAGATATCTACAATCAAATTATGACTATCCCTAACTCCAGTTTGAGATATCTACAACGTCATTTTGACTAGTCAAAATTCCATTTACAGATATCTACAATGTAATTTCGCCTAGTCAAAACTTAATTCAAGATATCTGAAAAGGAACATGTAGATATCTTGAATTGAAGTGAATTAAAGATATCTTCAACTGGAGTTATGACTAGTCAGAATCAAATTGTAGATATCTCTAACTGGAATTACAGATATCTACAATTCAATTGCAGATATCCGTAATTCACATAGTGGATATCTGCAACTGAATTGTAGATATCCGTAATGATAAACCCCATAGAAATGAATGGCAAATGTGGCGTCATATGGCAAGCGATTTTAACATTTTCACAAACATGTTTGCCTAGTCAAAACTAAATTACAGATATCTCTATCTGACGTTTCGACTAGTCACAATTACGTTACAGATATCTTGAATGACAATTCCACCTATCCAAAATGTAATTGCGACTAGTCAGAAAGACGTTGTTGATATCTACAATGTTAATTCCAGATAGTCAAATTTAGCGGGTAAATGATAAAATCGCTTGCCATAGCGTCATTTGTCCTAGGAAGAATGTCTTTGTGGATATCTGAAATGACGATTATGGATAGGAAGAATTCAGTTGCGGATATCTAAAATGTTCGTTTTGACTAGGCAAAACTGAATTACAGATATCTGCAATACATATCCAGTCTAGCGGGAAAATGTTAAAATCGCTTGCCATATGAATGGCAAATGTGGCGTCATTTGTCCTAGGAAGAATGTCTTTGTGGATATCTGAAATGACGATTATGGATAGGAAGAATTCAGTTGCGGATATCTAAAATGTTCGTTTTGACTAGGCAAAATTGAATTACAGATATCTGCAATACATATCCAGTCTAGCGGGAAAATGTTAAAATCGCTTGCCATAGGAGAAGAGCATGTTGTTGTTCAAATCATCAAATCATAGCACCTGCTGTTAACTTTGTAATTAGCACCATGTCAGAACAGCCAGAGGGCGAAGGAGTTTTTAATCGTCTTTTTAATGCTGCAGCCTATGTAAGACAGGAGCTGGCAGCAAGAATTGATGATTCAATGTTGCTTTGATTTTTTCGATTACAGCCAACACCATTATGAATGGAATTTCCTGTAGCTGGTGCTGGTGCATTTAGTAGCCTAGCCTAGGCCTACTAATTTATGTAGGCTACGACATTACAGCCTGCTTATTCTTCTTCCATTCATAGGAATAAGGAAATAAGCCCACTTTTTCTTCGATTATGTTGGGGAGGGGAAATTAGCTGCATGTCTAAGTAGATGGGCTCTAGCCTAGAAATCTAGACGGGCTCTGCTACGGAACTAAAGAGCAACGTCTTGCACAATAATTTGCACTAGTCATAATGACGTTTGAGATATCTTCACCTTTCATTCTGCCTAGTCAAAACTGAATTAAAGATATCTGCAATTGCCATTTAAGATGTGTGACGAGTTGAATGTTGTTTTCAATGACGTGAGGACAGATATCTGTAATTCAGTTTTGTATGGCAAGCGATTTTATCATTTACCCGCTAAATTTGACTATCTGGAATTAACATTGTAGATATCAACAACGTCTTTCTGACTAGTCGCAATTACATTTTGGATAGTTGGAATTGTCATTCAAGATATCTGTAACGTAATTGTGACTAGTCGAAACGTCAGATAGAGATATCTGTAATTTAGTTTTGACTAGGCAAAACTGAATTACAGATATCTGTCCTCACGTCATTGAAAACAACATTCAACTCGTCACACATCTTAAATGGCAATTGCAGATATCTTTAATTCAGTTTTGACTAGGCAGAATGAAAGGTGAAGATATCTCAAACGTCATTATGACTAGTGCAAATTATTGTGCAAGACGTTGCTCTTTAGTTCCGTAGCAGAGCCCGTCTAGATTTCTAGGCTAGCCCATCTACTTAGACATTGTCAGCTAATTTCCCCTCCCCAACATAATCGAAGAAAAAGTGGGCTTATTTCCTTATTTCTATGAATGGAAGAAGAATAAGCAGGCTGTAATGTCGTAGCCTACATTAATTAGTAGGCCTAGGCTACTAAATTCACCAGCACCAGCTACAGGAAATTCCATTCATAATGGTGTTGGCTGTAATCGAAAAAATCAAAGCAACATTGAATCATCAATTCTTGCTGCCAGCTCCTGTCTTGCATAGGCTGCAGCATTAAAAAGACGATTAAAAACTCCTTCGCCCTCTGGCTGCTCTGACATGGTGCTAATTACAAAGTTAACAGTTAACAGGTGCTATGTGATTTGATGATTTGAACAACAACACGCTCTTCTCCCGCCTAAAGGATGCGGGCCTAATTTGCATAGCAATACAGATATCTCTAACGTCATTTCGCCTAGTCAAAACTCTAATTCAAGATATCTATAATTACATTTTGACTAGGCAGAATGAAAGTTATAGATATCTCCAATTTCAGATATCTCTAATCAAAACTCATTCAAGATATCTATAACTTGATAATAGATATCTACAATCAAATTATGACTATCCCTAACTCCAGTTTGAGATATCTACAACGTCATTTTGACTAGTCAAAATTCCATTTACAGATATCTACAATGTAATTTCGCCTAGTCAAAACTTAATTCAAGATATCTGAAAAGGAACATGTAGATATCTTGAATTGAAGTGAATTAAAGATATCTTCAACTGGAGTTATGACTAGTCAGAATCAAATTGTAGATATCTCTAACTGGAATTACAGATATCTACAATTCAATTGCAGATATCCGTAATTCACATAGTGGATATCTGCAACTGAATTGTAGATATCCGTAATGATAAACCCCATAGAAATGAATGGCAAATGTGGCGTCATATGGCAAGCGATTTTAACATTTTCACAAACATGTTTGCCTAGTCAAAACTAAATTACAGATATCTCTATCTGACGTTTCGACTAGTCACAATTACGTTACAGATATCTTGAATGACAATTCCACCTATCCAAAATGTAATTGCGACTAGTCAGAAAGACGTTGTTGATATCTACAATGTTAATTCCAGATAGTCAAATTTAGCGGGTAAATGATAAAATCGCTTGCCATAGCGTCATTTGTCCTAGGAAGAATGTCTTTGTGGATATCTGAAATGACGATTATGGATAGGAAGAATTCAGTTGCGGATATCTAAAATGTTCGTTTTGACTAGGCAAAACTGAATTACAGATATCTGCAATACATATCCAGTCTAGCGGGAAAATGTTAAAATCGCTTGCCATATGAATGGCAAATGTGGCGTCATTTGTCCTAGGAAGAATGTCTTTGTGGATATCTGAAATGACGATTATGGATAGGAAGAATTCAGTTGCGGATATCTAAAATGTTCGTTTTGACTAGGCAAAATTGAATTACAGATATCTGCAATACATATCCAGTCTAGCGGGAAAATGTTAAAATCGCTTGCCATAGGAGAAGAGCATGTTGTTGTTCAAATCATCAAATCATAGCACCTGCTGTTAACTTTGTAATTAGCACCATGTCAGAACAGCCAGAGGGCGAAGGAGTTTTTAATCGTCTTTTTAATGCTGCAGCCTATGTAAGACAGGAGCTGGCAGCAAGAATTGATGATTCAATGTTGCTTTGATTTTTTCGATTACAGCCAACACCATTATGAATGGAATTTCCTGTAGCTGGTGCTGGTGCATTTAGTAGCCTAGCCTAGGCCTACTAATTTATGTAGGCTACGACATTACAGCCTGCTTATTCTTCTTCCATTCATAGGAATAAGGAAATAAGCCCACTTTTTCTTCGATTATGTTGGGGAGGGGAAATTAGCTGCATGTCTAAGTAGATGGGCTCTAGCCTAGAAATCTAGACGGGCTCTGCTACGGAACTAAAGAGCAACGTCTTGCACAATAATTTGCACTAGTCATAATGACGTTTGAGATATCTTCACCTTTCATTCTGCCTAGTCAAAACTGAATTAAAGATATCTGCAATTGCCATTTAAGATGTGTGACGAGTTGAATGTTGTTTTCAATGACGTGAGGACAGATATCTGTAATTCAGTTTTGTATGGCAAGCGATTTTATCATTTACCCGCTAAATTTGACTATCTGGAATTAACATTGTAGATATCAACAACGTCTTTCTGACTAGTCGCAATTACATTTTGGATAGTTGGAATTGTCATTCAAGATATCTGTAACGTAATTGTGACTAGTCGAAACGTCAGATAGAGATATCTGTAATTTAGTTTTGACTAGGCAAAACTGAATTACAGATATCTGTCCTCACGTCATTGAAAACAACATTCAACTCGTCACACATCTTAAATGGCAATTGCAGATATCTTTAATTCAGTTTTGACTAGGCAGAATGAAAGGTGAAGATATCTCAAACGTCATTATGACTAGTGCAAATTATTGTGCAAGACGTTGCTCTTTAGTTCCGTAGCAGAGCCCGTCTAGATTTCTAGGCTAGCCCATCTACTTAGACATTGTCAGCTAATTTCCCCTCCCCAACATAATCGAAGAAAAAGTGGGCTTATTTCCTTATTTCTATGAATGGAAGAAGAATAAGCAGGCTGTAATGTCGTAGCCTACATTAATTAGTAGGCCTAGGCTACTAAATTCACCAGCACCAGCTACAGGAAATTCCATTCATAATGGTGTTGGCTGTAATCGAAAAAATCAAAGCAACATTGAATCATCAATTCTTGCTGCCAGCTCCTGTCTTGCATAGGCTGCAGCATTAAAAAGACGATTAAAAACTCCTTCGCCCTCTGGCTGCTCTGACATGGTGCTAATTACAAAGTTAACAGTTAACAGGTGCTATGTGATTTGATGATTTGAACAACAACACGCTCTTCTCCCGCCTAAAGGATGCGGGCCTAATTTGCATAGCAATACAGATATCTCTAACGTCATTTCGCCTAGTCAAAACTCTAATTCAAGATATCTATAATTACATTTTGACTAGGCAGAATGAAAGTTATAGATATCTCCAATTTCAGATATCTCTAATCAAAACTCATTCAAGATATCTATAACTTGATAATAGATATCTACAATCAAATTATGACTATCCCTAACTCCAGTTTGAGATATCTACAACGTCATTTTGACTAGTCAAAATTCCATTTACAGATATCTACAATGTAATTTCGCCTAGTCAAAACTTAATTCAAGATATCTGAAAAGGAACATGTAGATATCTTGAATTGAAGTGAATTAAAGATATCTTCAACTGGAGTTATGACTAGTCAGAATCAAATTGTAGATATCTCTAACTGGAATTACAGATATCTACAATTCAATTGCAGATATCCGTAATTCACATAGTGGATATCTGCAACTGAATTGTAGATATCCGTAATGATAAACCCCATAGAAATGAATGGCAAATGTGGCGTCATTTGTCCTAGGAAGAATGTCTTTGTGGATATCTGAAATGACGATTATGGATAGGAAGAATTCAGTTGCGGATATCTAAAATGTTCGTTTTGACTAGGCAAAACTGAATTACAGATATCTGCAATACATATCCAGTCTAGCGGGAAAATGTTAAAATCGCTTGCCATAGTTTTGCCTAGTCAAAACTAAATTACAGATATCTCTATCTGACGTTTCGACTAGTCACAATTACGTTACAGATATCTTGAATGACAATTCCAACTATCCAAAATGTAATTGCGACTAGTCAGAAAGACGTTGTTGATATCTACAATGTTAATTCCAGATAGTCAAACTTAGCGGGTAAATGATAAAATCGCTTGCCATACCAGCATAGCCTAGTGACAATTTGTGTTGTGTAATAGGCCTATAGGGCCTACCTTATATAGCTTATAGTTTGTTAACAGTCACGGTTTTGTCATAACTCCCTCTATGCATTTTTGCATTTACAATAGCTCTGAAACCGGGCGGCGAACACGTCGCAGGGGGGGGGGGGGGCAGTGCGTGGATATCTCAATCGCAAAATTAAACAATATTTCTATCGGACGCCTACCATGGACTAGGCTGGGTGAAAATCAAAAGATTGCGTCAAAAGATTGAGCTTGGTCTGGCGAAAGCCAGACTAACCATGGACCTCATAGTTGCAAAATGCAAGGGAACATGAATCAGCATATTATTTGCACAAACAATAACGGACAGTAGCTCTTCAACTTTGCCCGTTAAAATGTGTATGAACAGTCTCGCAACGCATTTCATGAAGGCCCTTTTGGACATGTCAGTTATTTGCACCACTGGGTAAAACGGCATTTTGTTTTAGACTACTGGTATTTAATTTGTGCATTGACAATAAAGCTGAATATCATATGAACTAGATGACTAAACTTATGCATATGTAGAAGAAGAAGCATTCACAAAAATCCGTGACATGACCTCTCTTCTTGATAGCTGTTCAAAACTGCATGGAACTGACAGGGATTGTTTTGTTTAATAATAAATAAATAAATACATTATGCTGCTACCTTCTGCTTTTCCCAAATACAATGTAGCCTACAGGTGTACCTTTCATCAGTCTAGTTGCAATGGATGGACTGTGATGAACTGCCCTACTTGTGATTGTTTAGAGATTTTAAAGGTTTTATAACAATGCTGCAAATTTTTTGGCCCAGAAACAAATCTATTCACCTTTGCAGCACCAGTAGGCTACTTTGTGTGCGGAATGTGTGCACACACACATTCCAAACAAGTATACACAAAAGTTTCAAGAGTGGGGGATGGAGTAGAAGATGGAGACAAATTCATTAATATGATTTATTTTCGCGGAATGGATGTAGCCTACAGGACTGAGCGGCGGTCATATTTTGTACCGCTATGCGGTACATCTAGTTTATCAAGGACTAGCCTATATCACGTTTTATATGTTATTATGATCACTCAACTTTTATTGAGACACCCATCTTTAATGATGTATAGTTAACTAACCGTTAGTTAGAAAGTTTAATAAATAAAAACATAGCAATTGCAAAGTGTTTGTAGTTCAAATTCATTCATTTCATTTAAATTAGCGTTGTTAAAAGGAATACATCATTAACAAAATGTGACACAGGAACAGATAGCGAACAGTAGCCTACAAATGGAATGTTCAAGTAGCCTAACACAATCCAATGTGTGTCTCAATTGTCCCCCGCTGACCACCTCACACATTTCTCTAGATTTTGCAACGACCTTACATAACACAATGCCATAAAATATGCCAGTTTTTAGGACACAGAATAATGTTTGTAATGATACCAGTTACGTTTAACAGTAACATAGGTGTAATGAGCTATTCATTGTCGAAGGTGCATGGTGAAGTGACATTCTTCGGAATTACTTTGGAAAAAAAACATTTGCCGATATCCTTGGATGGGAGATACTTGTGTCGTTCAAATTTTACATGATCAAAGAGGGCACTAATACGCATGTGCATAGCAAATATCACAACTTGGGCTTGCTGAGCAAGCAAGATATTTAAGGTGTCTCAACTGTACACATGTCTCTTTACATTAATACACAGGATTAGATGTTAAAATCCCTTGTGCCAAAATCCAAGGTAAAAACACATTCAGAAGCCCCTGCTCAAGTTTAACTTTAAAAAGCACACTACCCACAAATCCGCCAACAAATGGTCACAAGCACAATGCAAATGGCCTATCCAACAGCAGTAGCCTATATAGTATGCGGCATGTCATTGGGGTTATCAAGTGGGCACCCTCATTCACCGATGTTTCGTTAAGTTAGGCCCACGACACCTCATGAAGGCTTAACAGTGAAACCAGCGTCCTGGAGACACTCCCCTCCATGCTACCACCATATTACCACATTGAAATATCCAATACTCAAAATACTCTTAACCAGCCCAGGCATGGTCTAAGTTGGCTAGGTCGGTCCGTCCCGTTGATGTGGACTGAACCATAAACCATAAAGAACCTTAGCCAAGTACCATCACCCTAGGCACAGCCCATCACAAACACAAAACAAATTAGCCAGTTAGCTTAGCCCATTATCTTAGGCCCCATCCCAAACACAAAACAAATTAGCCAGCAGTTAGCAGTTAGCTTACACCCCATGCTGCCCCATATTACCACAACAAGCATCCAAATACCCTTAACCAACCTAGGCATGGTTTAAGTTGGCTAGGTCGGTCCGTCCCGTTGATGTGGACTGAACCATAAACCATAAAGAACCTTAGCCAAGTACCATCAACCTAGGCACAGTCCATTACAAACACAAAACAAATGAGCCAGTTAGCTTACCTTAGCTTGCGCCCCAGGAAGGGTAACTTCTCCTTACCCACCACCAAAACAAATGAGCCAGTTAGCTTACCTTAGCTTGCGCCCCAGGAAGGGTAACTTCTCCTTACCCACGACCAAAACAAATGAGCCAGTTAGCTTACCTTAGCTTGCGCCCCAGGAAGGGTAACTTCTCCTTACCCACAACCATTCGCTTGCCCGTTCTGCTGCTAAGGACATGTTACTAACCACCTGCCTTAGACTTCGACCACAAATGCCCAATTCAGACAGCAAGCCAATAGCAGATCTGGCCACAAACCCACGTGCACCGATTTCAATAGGCCTTAATCGTGCACTCCAACCTCGCTTAGCTGCCTCCTCTGCTATTTCAGTATATTTAGCTCTCTTCAGCTCATTGGCCACTTCCACTCTGTCTTCCCAAGGAACAGTGAGTTCAATGAAGTAAACTATCTTCTCTGAATCCGACCATAGAATTACGTCAGGACGTAGCTTAGTACTCACTATATGTGGAGGTACCGCCATCTGCTGGCCAAGATCAACCTTCATTTCCCAGCCCGCCCCATTTTTCAACTGGCCGGTTTTGCACCTGGCCTTCGCGGAACAAGGTTTATCCCCCTGACGTACAAAGTTAATTTGCCTTACCCCTTTACTAGCTGCTAATGAACTTCTGCTAACTTCTCTTCTTTTATCCTCTATTGCCGCTGCCACACATTTCAATACCTGGTTATGACGCCACGTATACCGCCCCTGGGTGAGACTTACCTTGCATCCTGATAGGATATGGTGGAGACTGCCCACACACGAGCAAAGTATGCATTTATCATCCTCACCAAACCATTGACTTAAATTCTTGGGAGATGGGAGCACATCATATGTAGCACCTAACATAAATCTGATCTTACTAGCTTCCATGCCCCATAGATCTTTCCATTTAATCTGTCTTTTTTCCACCCCTTCCCAGTTCACCCACTGCCCTTGTTTTGCCTGCGACACTGCCTTAGTACATCTTACAGCCTCCTCCTGTCTATGCATTTCCTCCACTACCATTTTCCTCTTTTCTCCTGCAGAAGCCTTACTCCACAAGGGTTTACTTGCACCCACCCCTAGACCCCCCCGCCCGTGCTGCACATGGCCCATTATATCTCTATGCTTCAATGCTGATTGAGCTTGCTTAACTGCCTGCTCTGGGTTCCACTTCCTCCCTGCATTAACTGAGGGTGCAACTTTCCTCACCACTGGGTCCTTGGACTGAGTAAGAGTCAATTCCAATCTAGCCTTAGCACACTTAAATTCCTCTGTCAGACTAGATATCTCAACTGTACTCAGTCTACCCTACATCCTACTTTCATAAAATCACGCAACATATTGTAACGATTTGATAGCGACACACTCAGTTATCCATTCAAAAGGTTTAATAGCTGAGAACGAGAGCAGGGACACAGACACAGAACACAATACACACGGGGCAGGTCAAGTACACACACACGCTACACATACAGGGGAGGACGCAGCCCCCCACACAAAAAGGATCACACGAGGGAGAACTAAAAGGGAAACATGTTACAACAAAGACGCTAACATTACACTCAAAACTAAGGAGAAACACAGACATAAACCCCAAATGTTCGCTCCCGCATCCCAGAATGCCCTGTGTGGGAGAACGCTACCACTGTCTTGTGCGCCGACGTTACAATATTCAACATTGTCTGTGGACATTATTTGCAAAGCTGGTGCTGGATAAACAAATAGTGCGTGCGACAGAGGAAAAGTTATTTGGTGTTGCTTTAATTTAATAGTGTTGTAATGCTAGGATAACTACATAGTTTACACAATAATTGCACTGTGTTATAAATATTGTATATAATGCATTTATTGACTGTCAATTACCCAAAATCGTGGCTCTGTCTATCATTGAACAGTAGCCTATTTAATGCATTCTAATCCATTGTCAATCACTTCCGGGAACTATTTGAAGTTTACATGAACCACGTGACCTTAACTTTTGAACACCCATTGTCGCAACTCTACCTTTATATGGCTCTGTGAACACCCATTGTCGCAACTCTACCTTTATATGGCTCTGTTAAAACCTAGAAACAAACCTAGACAGAAGAAGACTTGTTTGGTTACCATCAGTGTTCGAATTACCCCGTCGTTTCCGGGGGGGGGGGGGGCCCACTTGGGGGGTGGGGGGGATGAAATCTATGACATTATGAAATTCAGCCTAATAACAAAGGCTACTGTCGATTCAACATCCAATATAATAAGCAGTGTTGCCACAGTTACCTTGAAAAAGTAATCTGATTACTGATTACTCCTTTAAAAAGTAACTTAGTTACTTTACTGATTACTTGATTTTAAAAGTAACTATGTTAGATTACAAGTTACTTTATTAGTTACTTTCAGCAGCTGCCGACAACACCCCCAACACCTCAACATAAAAATGATAACCGGTTTTGCCAATACTCACTATACTGGAAGTGCATTTTAACAGCAATGTATAGCAGACATCCCAACCTAACCTACTTAGATACTGAAATTCAGATGTTTGTTCAATAATGTCTAAGTACACCAAATAAGGAAGGCCTATTGATAGAAATTGTTATAGTAAAATATGTAGATTTTTTTTCATGTAGCCTTGGCAACTAGCCATCTTGTAACCTATAGGCCTGAGTAATATGCAAATGAAATTACACTTGTTAAACTCACCTCAACAAGTCTTTTGCAATCATTTAACCCGCCGTGAGCAATGCTAAAGTTGCTGTTACAAACAGTGCAGTGTGCAAGATTATCATTATGTTTTAATCTTTTGAGACAATTGGGTACACTTTTGTGTAGTCTGATGTGAAATGGGTCTTAAATCTTCCTTTTTGAGGGGCACTGACGCTGCCATGACGCTTCTGTTCCTAGATACACTGACTGAACTGATTAATTATGTTTGGGAGAAAAGAGATATAAGCACTTACACTGAAAACGGATTGGTTGATTTAGCAAAACAGACCAGGATGCTCTCTGTCTTGGATGCGCTTCAGGCAGAAACGCACCACTCCTCTCTCTCTCCCTCTCCTTTGTGTGCGCATTAAGCTATGCACACGCGATTTGAAGCAAAGATTCTAGAATCTTTGATTTGAAGTCCGGTCTGGCTTGCGTGCTCTTGTTCGCTCTAGGTTCCGGGAGATTTTATGTAATTTGCGGGCGTCAGGAAGCCGCTATCAATATGTGGGAGACTCCCAAAAGTTCGGGAGACTTGGGATGTCTAGCTAGACAGCACTTTGTCGCCAGCACAGAATGTACAATGTACCTTAATGTTGTCATGTTTAGCTGACACAAACTCAAAGTAATGACTGATGAAATGTGCATCTCTCTCTCTCTCCCTCCATTGTTGTTTTCGTTTGTGTCGCTGCACGTGAATTGTCCTCATGCTGAAAACGTGAGCATAGCCTACATGACATTAATCCCCAAGACAAGAAGAAAGCAAAGAATATATCTTTTTATTAAGGAAAATGACAAAAATAGTAACGCACAGTATAAGTAACTTTAATCTGATTACTGGTTTGTAAATAGTAGCGCGTTAGATTACTCGTTACTGAAAAAAGTGGTACTAAGTACTAAGTAACGCGTTACTGGCATCACTGATAAGCAGGGTAGCCAGTTTATTAAAATGAAATATATGACATTATGAAATTCAGCCTAATAACATTGCCAAAAATGAATCTGAGCAGAGCTAATTGTCAAATATTTTACGTGCACAACTGAACATCGCACAACTGAAAAAACTGAAAGTTAACACAAAACAGCTGTCTTTATCACATCTCGTCTAAGCCTACTGGAGATAGTGGCCTATTGGTCTCTTTCTGGGCATTTTTTCCCGTTTTCCACGCAGTTGATGGAAGATGCCCAGTGAGCCATGATTTCACGAATGGCTAGGGTTGAACTGGACCAGGGGAGGCGCATTGATGCTCAGAAAAAGAAGCGCATTTAAGCTGCGCTCCCTTAAACGATTTCTGGCTTTGTCATCAATGTCATTAAGCGCAGAGAATCCTCTCTCGCATTCTGCCGAAGTAGGCTAGGTAAAAACGTGTTGCCTGCGATGACGAGTTTCTTCAGGCAGGACCCTTCCCTTGCCCCTTGCATTTTAAAGTCCCGATAGCCACTCCTCGACATACATTCCTTTTAACTTTTTCCACTGCTGCTAATTGCTCAATCGCTAACAATGCTCTAGCAAAATTAATAACAACTCGATTCAGAGGAGGGTGAGATCGGACAGGACAGGGGGCTATTATGCGGAGCAGTGCCCCTGCAGTCTGTGGGGGAAATACACATTGCAACCAACGGGGAAAATGTAGATTATCATAGTTACGGGTTGGCAACTTGACAATGAATGAGTGGGCCCCCTCTGGCAGTGATTTCTAGCAGAACTAGTAGTGCCCTGGCCAGAACTAAGGGGGCTGGGCACTACCGGGCCCTATGGTAATTCGAACACTGGTTACCATAACGACGATGGAGCAGAGCGCCTGCCTGTCCTCAGCTTGCATGGCTTTGAGTTACGTGAGACACCACGACATGGAGTCAACTTCAACCGATGTTAAGCCACAATCCACAGATACATTCTTTAACATTATATTTAACGGTTACTTTACCATCTATGGTGTAGAACCCAAAGTATTTCAAGACACCACATTTTAGATGAGTTGGGGACGTAGGCTAATTGTCCGCTCAGGCTGGCCGTTCTGTGCGTTATCTTTCATTGTCGAAATAGGGTGGCTGCATGGGCTCATTGTGGCTACTGGCTATAGGCCTATATTGGCTTGAATTGGTCATGAGCCCTGGATCATAGAGCACTGAATGAGATGGCAAACAATAAAATAAAACTAATCATAGACTGTAGAAATGCGCTACACAGCACTAAAAACCGAATAGTTTATTTATAGTTCGACTACGGATATTTCACGTCATGTTCGAATAAAAAGTGACAACCCTAGGCTACTCCCTGCATAGAGCATCACAGTCCCGCCCCTCCTCCGAGAGAGCTTTCCGGAAGTAAATTTCCCATTCATTTCTCCCATTGACGTTTTGGAAAAATCGAGTTTTAGAGCATGTCTTAGGCTAATCAGCTACGGCGTAACTCATAAGCATACAACATATCATTTCGAGTGAAAAAACAAATAGAAAGTCCAAAAAAAGTCAAAGGTACAAGACTGTGTACATATTTTCATTTCCGAGCGAAGGAACTACTCATCCCATAAACCACCGGGCCTCACTGAAAAATATATAAGCAGCACGAACCAGCCAACCAGCGACAGCAGCGAACCCTCTCCTCCAAACAATGATTTTTATATAGTTAATAGCAGTTATTTCAGGAATAATCGTGTAAATAATAGTGTTTTGGTATTGAATGTTATATTTACCATCGTGTATTTTATATTGTGTGTGTGAAAGCGGTTAACGTTAACGTTAGCAACATTGTGCAGGGCTTCGTATCTGACTGCCATCCTGATGCATGGACCGGTGCATGGTCTGCTCTTGGACCACCATAGTCAGTTTATTAACTTGAATTATTACACAAAATGTTCATTAAATGTACGAAGAAGTATTTCTAGGTTAATGATTGATATAGCTCGTACAGTATGAAGGCTACAGTAGCCTAGCTAATGTTAACTAGCATTACCAACCTCCCTGCAAAACTCACCACACAACTTCGTAGGTTTGATAGGTCTTGTTCCTCATGCTGGCCCATACAAAACCCACAAGCTGACCCTCGACACACAACAGTAAATAATGTGACCCGATTTAAAGTGGTTTTTACCACTTGATTTCGTCCTTGAAACTGAAATATTCACCGGCCGCGGGGCATGGACGGTTTGCTAACCATTTTACTGCAGTGTACCCGGTGGTAGCATCCAGCTTTGCTATCAGCTAGCTAGCTAGTTCAAAGGTTTAAGTTCTTAATGGGGATATACAGGGCTTTTTATGCCTCGTCTAAGTTGATGTTTCATATAAACAACAATTCATGTTCATAGAAACAACAAGGTCACTAAAACATAATATATTTCATACCTGTGTTGCAGGCTAATGTTAGCAGCATTATAATGACATTCTAATGTCTGAAAGGCTAATGATTAGCCTATTGGCTACCTGAAAAGTTAAGTGTTCAAACTAGCATTTACAGTGTTCTATTTGATGGTGTATTGGCCCTGACTAAGTTCGTGTGATATAGCCTATAAACCACAATCCTTGTTGATACAAGTACCAATGTTCGTCTAGAAAGTTTTTATTCACATTAAGATTTTCGCCATAGGCAGTAAAAGACTCCGCCATCTTGTCAATAATTTTCGCTGATTCAAGTTTCAAACTATGACTGAACGGCCTTTCCACCAATCAGAGGCATCACTGTGGGATTGTGGGATTGTTCAGGATTGTGGGTAATGAAGTACTTATCCAAGACATCGCGAATAAAAGACATTTATCTCAAAACGAGGTTAGTGCCCCGTGAACTTTTGGCGTCTATATGAGCATACACAATCGCTTAGTACAGCCATAGCTGGTTTTGAGTCTACCATGTGCAGTTAAGTTTTTATGGCTAATACCCGAATTGTCAATGGAGAAATTGCATTGAATTCTTACTTCCGGAAACTCCTGTGGGCGGGACTGTGATGCTCTATAGAGCTGGTAAGTCCCGCCCATCCACTAAACCCCCAGTGGAGTGGACCTCTAGATTGAAAAATCGTCAATGCAAGTGAATGTGAGAAAATAATTATTTTCTGGTCCCGTTTGAATTTTTAATATAATTTTTCATGTTACGAGTTTGACAGTATATTATATGATTCTTCGGCTAGCAGTTGTGGAAAAGACATAACGAGAAAGACTACATGTCGCCTGTGACGTGAGCCAGCTCTAATCGCTAACATTAGCTGAGATGCTAGTTTTTGTAACGGCAGGAATAAACACACATGGTAACAAAAATATTCGAAACATGTCTAGCTTCACTCAACACATTAACACTATGATACAGTGTGATTGTAATATTTAATAACCCTCTACATCTCGACCAACTGATGGTTGTTATGGGAAACTAGTTAGCTGTCGTCTAGCGGAAAGTTGTAGTCCACAAAGTGCTCTCACACAAAGTTTAACCGCATCAAACTTCTACCCGCTCAATTGTAGCATTCTTTACACGAAAATTTATATTAAAAATTCACAGACAACATATGTTCACATTCATGGCAAAATTCAAACGGGACCAGAAAATAATTATTTTCTCACATTCACTTGCATTAAAGATTTTTCAATCTAGAGGTCCAGCGGGATAGCGGAAAGGGCGGGACTTCGAGAGCTGACATGACTTTGGATTAAAGCCCGTGTTGCAGGTTAACCACCACTGTTGATTAATGGGTAGCCTACATAAAGCACTCAATATATGTATATCATTTTTAAAAATGTCTCCAAATGGTGTTAAATGCCAGTTTTTGTTGTTTTTAGCATTAGCGTTTTTTTTTTTGCGCAATTTGGTGATGACGTCACGTTGGGGGCTACATGATCTGCGCTTCATTCATTTCAATGCATTCCAATGGACATCACGGTTACACTTTCAACATAAAGTTTGTATATTTACACTTCAAATTTCGTCACAGCATTTATATCACAGCTACCCTATGATCTACCAATGGTAATAACGTTGCCTGATATCAATTTAGTATTTTTTCTGAATTTCGGGAGGTCTCGTTTTGGAGGGTATGTTTTACATTAATTCCTATGGGAAACGGTCGCGGTTACACTTTCAACATAAAGTTTGTATATTTACACTTTGAATTTCGTTACAGCATTTATATGACAACTACCCTATGGTCTAACAAAGGTAACAATGTCTTCCGATTTTAGTTTAATGCAATTTTCTGAATTTGAGAGGTCTTGTTATGAGGCTACATAATGCGCCTATTCAGTTCAATGCATTATGCTTATAACGTTAAGACATTTTTTTGTTACTTTCAGTGAACAGCACCGAGTGAAAGTCAATATTTTCTTTATATCTAGTGATAGTGATCATGTCGTTAGTTCAGATAAGTAGGCTACCGGGTAAACTTAGTCAGAAGATCAAAATATAAAGCATCATGATAGTGCTATAGGCTTTCCAGTCCCACCTGTGAGCCACCCCTGTTGTTGCAAACTTAGCCGCCGCCGATTAGGCTGGTCGTGTCTTCAGCATGAATATTTTCGATAACTACTCCTTGTGATTGATTGTCATTGACATTGTCAGGGTACGGGCTTACCAAAGAGGGGGATAATAAGGGCAAGTCGCAGTTTGGCAGGTGCTTGTGTGGGCTGTGCCGTCCCGATGGAAACTGCGGTGGAGCTGCTGTAACTAGGGAAGCGAGTGCGTTTTGGCCGCTGGTCGAGGAGCACCCTGCGACCAGCGTATGACATGATCTATCTAGCTACTCTGAACACTCCCTTACTCGTCTCTCTTGTTACTCTTAAGGGTCTCAAGGTGGGCTTTAGCCTCCCCAAGGTGACGTAATGCAATGCATTGTGGGGGAAAGGAAAATCACTTCAAATCGCTGTGCAATAGTACTTGCTTTTCGTATTATATTCCATTTTGTGATACCCAACAACATCAAATACAATGGATAACAGTTTAAATGTTTATTACCAAGAAGCAAATTGTGCAAATTCGTTGGAAAATGAACCCTGCAACACGGCCTTTAAGCATGTTTTAAAAATGAGTGTAGCCTAGCACCTATTACTGAACAATGCTGAAATCAAATCGGAAAAGGTGGGCTATATCTACAACGCTCAGGCGAAACCCAGTAACACTTGTTGATCGAGATGCATTCTCGCCTGTTCCGTATATAATGCGTTATCAATAGTGATTATAATAATAAAGGGAATGTAGCCTACCTCTCCCAGGTGCAATCATTATCACCTACTCCTGAACAATGCTGAACTCAAATCTCGAAACTCGCCTGTCAACACCTGATAATGCGTTATCATAATAATAATTGAAGGAATAACCTAGGCTACCTCTCGCTCTAAATACACCCATTATCACAGTGAGACATTATACATTATGAACACAAAGAGTTACTTCAAAACTTTTATTGACACGTCATAATTACAGGTTTTTGGTTCATACGTTTTGGTATGAGGCAGGTGTGAAGACTAATACAAATTTCATTGAGGACATCTGTACGCACAACTCTTTCTTACCATGACACTGCTGTGTTTAGAAAAATGTCTTTAGGCCTACTTTAAATCGCACCAATATTGCTGACCTCGCGCCACCGAGTCACTTAGCCTAATAAGCAAGTAGGCTAAGCTAGTCTCTCAGCTATACCAACAGGTGTGCTGTGTGTGTTCCGGTGGATGATAAATGGAGCGATGCGATGGGCCAACTTATCAAACTTCCCAGCAGACAGGCGAACATATTCGTGGTGCTTTTTCCTTCTCTTCCTTCTTTCAGTGCTGCACATCCCACGTTCTTCTTTTCTTCAGGCGTTTCAGGCTTTTTTTGGTGGTTGTGTCCTACTTTCAGACTCGACGTACCGCCCCCAGTTGGTGGGGCAGAGTATCACAGTTAATCCGTAGTGCGCAGGCGCTAACCTTAACGATTTAACGCACATTCAGGACAGCAGAAGTTGGAGTATTCTTCACTGTCCACGGCAAAAATGATGCACGTCTTGGACACGCGCAAATGTGACACATTTCAGGACAGCAGAAGTTGGAGTATGCTTCACTTCCACGGCAAAAATGACGTGACTTGGACACGCGCAGGACCGTACCTGAGCCTTTAGCCTAGAAATCTAGACGCACCCTAGCGGCGGCAAATTGATTTGCTCAGCCTGTACGTCTAGTAGCAAACCATAGGGATTTCTATTGGCTGACGCCGTGGACGTCATCCAATCACAGCGCTCTATTTTGTTAGAGAGTCTTAAGGCGGGCTTAACAGGTTGACGACAGTCCTGCGACGGTGAACAACAAGGAAGGTGGCTATGGCGAAGAAGAGCGGTTGTTTGAATCAGCATTGGCGTCAACTTTGGAGGAGTTGGACTTGTGCTTTTCTTTGAAAGTTGAGCAACACAATGCACTTAAGTCATTCCTTTCGAAGAAGGATGTATTTGCCGTTTTGCCGACCAGATACGGATATGGTCGTAGCCCTGGCCTATTGCATGCCTAGGCAGTTTGAAAGACAATTCTCTGCCCGCCCCTTGGATTAAGCGAGGTGAATGGGTCGATTCCAGACTATACATTTCAATGATATAGGATGGCCCGCCAGGCTATCTCCGTGTGAGAGACTTGAAAGACTGTCAGCTGACCATCGAGTGTATGATCTGATCGCTTTTGTGTTGACCCTCAATGCATTCCGGTCATTCCTGTCTCTCCTTGCCCCTCGTAGCCATCCTCAGGCGGCGACTATTCCCCGTTTCCAGCATTTTATGCCAACTATAGGCCTACCCTAATTCTCTGTTGTTCGTCCATGGAACCACTGGTCACTGCCAGTTTACTTCCTCTCACTGTCCTGCCATCTTGCCACTGAAACTATGCACCCAGATATGCGCAGCAACCTATGCAATTTTTAGTATGCTTTTTGTAATCTGTCTCTTCAAATGAGCCAATGCGCTGCTGTGACTCATGAAGCTGCCTGTTTGATGTGGTTTTATATAATTACATGGTCTGTGCGTGGCTGTGATGTTTGGTTGGTAATAACTCTCACACCTAACCTGGAATCACACACCCATCGATCTAGGCTACTGTTTGTTCAGTCATGGTGGAAGTCTATAAGAAGTGTGAAAACTTAGTAGAACAACAACAACAAAATTGAGCATATGCTTGGATGGATCTGATCTACATGTAACTGTTCCTTCCAGAGCTGGATTCCCAAGATCATTAAGAAGAGAGTGTGTACATCATTTGTGGAGGACTCCTTCAGGTACAACCTGTCATTCCTGCTATATCTGACATTTGCTTATATGTACTGTACACACATGCACTGAATGTGGATGGAAAAATCCTTTGTCTCTAACGGTCTGCTTGAGACTCACCTTTTAAAACTAAAAGTGCAAGGCAAACCAGATGACTTTAACAGAAATCAGTGCTTTAGAGCCTTCTGACCATAAACCATTGCTACACTTCGTAATTGCAGGGCTTGTTGTTGTTATAGTTGTATATAGTTGTATATTGTTGTATAACAGTAGTAATAGTAATGGTTGTTTTTTGCTGGTGTTTGTTATCATTGTTGTCCTTGAGACATGATGCTAAAAGACAAGTGTGATGTATTTCAATGGAGCCACAGTCACATCATTAATCCTATAGGCTTAGTACAGTCTTTATAAACTCCTAGTCTTTCTCTCCCTTTCTTCCTTTTCCCACAGCAATGGGGCTCTTTGTCAGTGTGGAGGGGTGCGAGAGATGCACAGTTCCATCGCCACAGGGGACTGTTTTGGGGCTGCCATCGTGAGCCAGTGGGACAGCGCCCAGCATTCCTCTGAATACCCCACAGATGCTTTTGGGGAGCTGGAGTTTGCTGGGGCGGGTAGAAGACACAGTCATGTGGGTACCCCCAGACCTCCAGCGCTTCCTCCTCCTGACCCAGCTTAGCCCTTTTACCCAGTCAGATCACAATCTCAATCCCTTTCTATGCTTCACGTCACTCAGTTATTCATACATCATTTCTGTATTCTTTTTCATTCTTTTCAGTCTCTTTGTATTCATGGGTCAGTGGCTATCTTCACATAAAGTAGCTAAAGATGCAGATGTCTCAATTTAGGCAACTCACACCTAAATCAGCATACTATGTCACATACATACATGCATGCCTTGGCTTCTGGTTTGTCTTCTTGCACTTGCCAATCTCCAACTTCCAAATCCTCGTGCTCTCTGGCTAAATTGAATTTGGTGTGACTTGATATGGAGCTTTACCACATTTTTTCTTTTAGATCAGCTATTTGGTTATTTGGTTCTTAACCTCAATTGTAAGTCATTTTAAATAACAGATCTTCCAATATATATATACAAAGCTAAACATGATTACATTGTTAACAACCACTTTTATCAATGTTCAGTCTCCATGGATATGAATTTGAGTTTTGTACCGTTATCTCTCTTACTTTTGCCTTCTGTCCTGTTTTGATGACCTCCTGTGTTCCTCCAGTCATCCTATTTACGTAAGAGATTAATAGGGATCACACGTATTTATCATTCATGTGATCTCTCACTGACTATGAAAGGCTCTTATTATGCTTTGTGTGCTTATATATAAAACTAATTACAGTGGGGACAGCCGGGGTCTAACACCATTATTTCTGGTCTCCTCTCAGTAGAACTGCACCAGCTGACATGCAGTGTAATGCCGACTTTATCTCTACGGATCAAGTGTGTAATGAAGGACATGTTGTGGGGGATTTATTTATGTCTGCTCTCCCCTCTTGTGCCACTCCCAGTTCCTGCGCCTGTCCTGTCACACGCCCCCTCAGATAGTCTACACGCTGATGACGGCCCACTGGGGGATCCCCGCCCCCAACCTGGTGGTGTCGGTGGTGGGGGGCGAGGGCCGCGAGGTGCTCAAGCCCTGGGTCAGGGAGGTGCTCCGGCAGGGCCTTGTGCGTGCCGCACAGAGCACAGGTAACCTCCTCAGCAGGACTGCCTTTCATTTAACCATAGTACACACTGCCTCCTAAACAAGCCCTGAGCTGGGAAATCTACCATCATGTTGTTGAGTTTGTTATCAAAATCCTCTGATGCAACAAATCCAGTTTTATCAGATAAAAGGCATCCCGGTAAACAAGATGAACAGAGCAGGGCAGGACAGCTCTATTTGAATCCTGTCTGTGTGTGACATTTGGATATATTCCTGAGATCTATCATCCTGCTGAGTTTACTGAAAAATACCTCTGATGCAACAAATATAGTTCAGTCAACTAAAAGTCATTAGGTGAGACTGAAAGAGTTATGTAGGGCAGATTTGCTTGAATTCTGTCTGTTTGCCAACTTTGACAAGGGGCCACTCCAGTTCAAACAGTGTTTCTATGACTAGAGGAATCTTGTCTCTGAGCCCCATGTCCCACAAGTATTCTGTGTAAATATAGTTTGGTGTAATCATAACACACTGCATTGTACACATCCTCTTTATTCCTCTGCTCTCTCTCTTTCTCTCTCTCTCTCTGTTCTTTCTCTCTATCTTCTAGGCGCGTGGATATTGACAGGCGGCCTGAGAGAAGGTGTAGGTCGCTGTCTTGGGGAGGCAGTGAGGGATCATGGAACGGCAGCCTCCTCGGTATCCCAGAACAAGATCATTGCAGTAGGCGTGGCGCCCTGGGGCCTGGTACACAACCGCCAGCAGCTTGTAAATCCACAGGTGATAACACTGTCTACACCGTCAGAATGCTCCCTTCATGCATGAGCATGTATATATCAGCTTTCACACATATGCAGACACTTATACTTTCAGTCATATTAACAGTGACACACGCACACACTCTT
This sequence comes from Alosa pseudoharengus, assembly GCF_046254945.1. Taxonomy (NCBI): domain Eukaryota; kingdom Metazoa; phylum Chordata; class Actinopteri; order Clupeiformes; family Clupeidae; genus Alosa; species Alosa pseudoharengus. The sequence continues at coordinate 19,888,942 of NW_027468774.1, read as the reverse complement.
TCTCACACACAAACACACACATTATTCACACACACACCACACCACACATGCACACTAATTTACATTCAAATTGGCTTTAATTTCAAGCATACTGTATGTACTTGATACATAGCTTTTGGTTGACGTCTTATGTTTGTGTTCTCTCTTTGTCTTTTTTTTTTCTCTCTCTCTTTTCTCAGGGAAGTTTCCCAGCACGCTATTATGTTCAGAATACTTTACGTGATTCGCGATGTCTGGATAATAACTACCAGGCCTTTCTCCTGGTGGATGATGGGAGTGTAGGCCGCAGAGGAGGGGAGGAGGTGTTCAGAGCTAACTTCGAGGACTACATATCCCATCAGCGCACTGGGATCTGGGGTAAGAGTCTTGATAGAGGAGAGGTTAAAATGATTGTATGAAGTAGAGACTCGCTGGTCTGACTGATAAGTTAGGGTAAGCTGCCCTCTGTTGGGCATAGTTATTCTTGCACTTTTCATGTTTGTGATTGATCATGCCGCAGTGGTTTAACAAATTGTAGAAATTCAAAATATAACCTAGTGTAAAGTAGCCTATTTTTTCCAAGTGCAACATTATTTTTAGATCTCAGGTATACAAAAGAACAACATTCTTAGGTACATTAGTGATATTTGTGAATGATCTGGTGAGATTACACAAATAAACAAAATCAAATAGTGAGGAGACCTGTACCTCTGTGATGAGAAGCTCGTGAGTCTGATGATGTGATTTCCACAGGCAGTGGCAGTATTGAGATTCCAGTCTTGTGTATGTTAATATCTGGAGAGGCTTCCATGCTAGAGGTATTTCCACTTTCCATAATTGTTGATAAAACTGCATAATTGTACCACAGGACCTGAACCATTGTACCTTTCCCTCTGTATTATGATTAATTTCCACTTATGTTTTACATAAGAAACATACTGTATGTGTTATTTGTGTAATTGTTTAAAATAATTCAATGAAATAATACATTTTAATTGAAAGAATGGTCAGGATTATCACAGGGCCTTTCCGAAACTAGTCCTGATTACCGAGTGCACTCGGGTGGGAATCACCCTCACAGCTAAATGAAGTTCCCCTTGATTAGCACGTAGGGTACAGTATATTCAAGGTAATACCGCACTCAGCTTTGGGACGGACTTCACTCTGCCTTGCGGAAACAGGTTCTGACGTAGCCCACCCATGGATTCGTTTACAGGTGTACTCACATGGAACTCACATTTGTATGAAGCGTTCGTGACATGCCACATTAATTGACTGACCCTCGACAAGGGGGCATTGGTGATCACTTGGCATTGGAGGGTTTATAACACACTATAACTCAACAGTAATTGGTTTCGGATGGCCCTTAATGTGGCGGAACCTCCTTGTGAACAAGCAAACGGAGTGCAAGTGGCTAGGGAGAGGGCGAAGTAACTAGTTTCGGAAAGGCCCACAGTCTCAGTCAAGTAGCTGGTATGGTTTTCAGAGTATATATTCACATTGAGGGAATGTACAGCTAAATTTACATCATTCTGCTCAGTCATATACTTCGATGTGAACCTCACAGACATGTCTCTACTGCACAGAGAGTAGATCTGTCCCTGCGTAAGGCCACGCCGTGGCTGGTTCTTAAGGGTTCTGGTCCTGCGGCCGACCTCATCTGTGAACTCCTGGATGAGCTGTCAGTGATGCCCAAGAACCCCAAGAACCCTGCAGGCAGGGAGGTCCCAGAGGGCCCAAACATGGAGCAGAGAGAGCGCGTGCGAGAGCAGATACGAAACTTCTTCCCCGCCGAAAAAGACCTGGAGAAACTAGTGGACCGGGTGAGCATAACACACCCTGCACTGTGACTGTGTATGCAGCACCGGCTGGCTGCTTGCGTCCTTGTACTTGCCTGACTACATTTTTATGGACTTTCTCAGAACCATTTTGTCTCTCATCAGTGTCCTCTTCTCCCCCCCCCCCCCCCTCTCTCTAGGCTCTCAGCATTTTCCAGAACAAGGACCTGATTACTGTGTTCAACGAGGGATATGAAGGGGCAGATGACTTTGACACAGTCTTGCTGAAGGCCTTAGTCCGAGGTATCAATTACACACTGCAACACTAAAAGAAGTGCTCTGTGTAGTTAATCAGAGGAACAGGGGAAGTAATGATGAGAAAGACAGAGAAAGAAAGGAAATGAGGATTGAGATGGAGACAGAAGGTGACATAGTGGTGGTGAGAAAAAAAAGGACTTCCTCATAATCAGACAAAACGCAGTATTAGAGGAAACCATTTAAAGCTTAGTGACTAAAAATGTTAGGAGGGAGAGGAAAATGGAAATAACACAGCAGGAAGCCAGCAGCAAGCAAGATCTGTCTCTCTTACTGATCCACTTGCTTTATCATCAGTGATCAAACCTCACAAATAATCTGCCCAAATGTGTTTGTGCCATTGGTATTCAGCCAGCAAACGTATGTCCAGCGACGCCAGTGAGAACATTGAGGAGCTGAAGCTGGCCGTGGCCTGGAACAGGGTGGACATTGCCAAAAGCGAGCTCTTTAACGGCGACATCCAGTGGCGGGTGAGTGTATAACCACCATATCCTTTACTCACAGCCATTACATCCAGCTCCTAGTCAAATGCTTTTACTGATCTCTTCTCCTGCCTCCACTCTTCAGTACGAAGACCTGGAGGACTCCATGACGGACGCCCTGGTCAACAACAAGCCCCAGTTTGTGCGTCTCTTCACAGAGAACGGCCTGAACATCCTGGACTACCTGACCAACCGGCGCCTGGAGAGCCTGTACCAATCGCTGTCAGACAGCTCGCTGGCCTACACCCTGCTGCAGAGCAAGCTCACTGAGCGGCAGGGTGTGGCCGT